>NC_071272.1:11594466-11926966 GCF_023375685.1 Ictalurus furcatus
AGTTTTAATCTGAAGTTTATATTTGTAACACTCAATTGGGGGGGGATGATCGGCCAACTAATCGATTATGAAAATAATCGTTAGTTGCAGCCCTAGTTTGATATCAATGAGAGCAGAGTATTTTTGTGAATGTTTTGAACAAAAGATCAAAAGATTAAACAATAAAGGAAATTTTTCACGGCCTTCTTTGCTTATATTTACCCAGGGTGCCAATATTAGTGAAGGGAAACTGTATATATATTTCCACAGTAAGACCTCGCATGAAAGAGTACTTGAGCACATGGTTAGGTAAGGAATAAAACACAACACAGGTGTGCTGTTATAGGTAAATAATCGACAGGTGATGTGATGCAGAAGGTACTGAACACCTCAAATAAAATTTATTTTTTCCAATAACAGGAATTCCTGAAATGGTTTATTCCTCATAACACAGCAATATGCCAAAGATTTGCTAGGGAAGAACCGCAAAATGCAAAATCCTGTGGTGAAAAACTCTTTAAGTGTTACAAAGACCTGACATTGGATACTTCT
This sequence comes from Ictalurus furcatus, assembly GCF_023375685.1. Taxonomy (NCBI): domain Eukaryota; kingdom Metazoa; phylum Chordata; class Actinopteri; order Siluriformes; family Ictaluridae; genus Ictalurus; species Ictalurus furcatus. The sequence continues at coordinate 11,594,998 of NC_071272.1, forward strand.
TCCAAAAAGTGTTTACTAACATCTCCATGCTTCACCATATCAGTGGGTTTTTTAATTGTTAAATAACAACACATCATTTTGCTGTTATAGAAAAGTAATCAACACCTTCTGAATAAGAATTTAACAAAAAAAATAAAAAATTCTCTGGGAAAGTTTGGAATTTTAAATATCTAAACAGTTTTCCCCCTTACATGGGTAGTGAAAAAGTACAGAAGCTTAAGGGATTACTCAGAAACCCTCTTGCAAGCTACTGCTGCCTGTCAAATGTTGACACCAAAGCTGTCTTAATCTGCTGCCATTTTCACACACTTCCCTTTGAGCTCATGTCCTACGTAACCACGCTGTCAAAGTTCCATTAGCATGCATGTCTGGTTCCTGTTAACTCAAAGGAAACCTGTAAGAAAAGCTTATGCCACTCACAGAGCTGAAACTCAGGGTTAGAGGCCTTCCTTCCTGCTGTGTTCCTTTTAAAGCTGTGATAGTGATACTGGGGAATGGCGCTAACTGACCCTTCAGCTAATTCGCTGTTGAGAAGAGACACTCGCTCAGTCAACATCTCTGAGCTATCAGTGTGTCATAGCAAGACACAAGGCTTTAAACGATGTCACACTGAGGAAAATGTTCTCTCCACGATTTTTTTTGTAAATACGGATTCCTTGGATAACGCAGTAGATTTATTGCATTGAGCACCTCCTTGGAAAAGGGGTCTTATATAAACTCTTAGATATTAGGATAACACAAGGGAAAAGTCTAACAAAGATGTTGTTGATGACTGTATACTTTTGTTTCTGACAATTTTGTGTTCAACCATGGATGGAGACAATTTTCAAATGATTTCAAATGGTTCAGATTAATTATAGAGTGTATTTCAGCAAGAAATAAGTGCAAAGATGACATAATTAGTGCATCATAATTTCAACCAACAAATCTGTTTTCAGCACAGTGCATGATAGTTTTGTTTCACATGAACTTTTTCAAGTCATCAGCTTCGATATATATTGCGCTGTAAAATAATACGCCATTCAGATACAGGACTTTGTTGCTCTGTTCACCTAAATATTCATGTTGCAAAATTTGCCTGGACGCAATGATACAAAAATTTTCATCTATTCTCGTTCCTCTGCTTTGTCCTCAAGAACATCTGACCCAGTTCTTCTCTTATCGCAGTAATTACATCTCTGGATCGCAAGAATGAAAAAAAAAATAATAATAAACCTGTGTGGTAACAGTCTTGGGTGTTAGGTTTAGACCAACAGTCTTGATTCTGATGAAATCTTGAACCTGAGAAGCCGTAGAGGACATGCTTTTGCATTCATGATCTGCCAAATATTTTCACCCAGTGAATGTTTTATCATCGTACCGATGAAATATTTTTCTCTTTCACTCTCGCTCAGCCTGTGAAGCAAAGCAGAGCTCTGTGCTCGTCGTATTTATTTACACAGCACAGATTACATACTGAACTCTCTGGAAGGTCTGAAATGTTTGTTTTTGCTGCACGAATATGTATATTTCTGTCATACCACCCCGGTTTAACCGTGTACCAAAAGGGTAAGGTTTGCAGCTCGTTGAAAGCCACATTTTAGTGCAGAAACACAATTTGTAGTCTACTTTAAGACCAGCCCATCTGAAAGTGGAGTGAAAAACAACAATAAATTGGGGATCAGATTACACAGAGTCTGGTAATGAGACTGTTTGTTATTAGGAGATTACTCACCTACATGAAAGAGGGAAAACAAAGTAGACGCAAGTAAGCAACACAGGTTTGTGCTGGTGTAGTAGTTCAAAATAGTATTTTATAAAGAATTCTCTACAGTAAGATTTATGGGGTGTGTCCACGTTGACAAATTATAGTATTTTGGAAGACCGTATTTGTTCAGCTAAACGATGACAAGGCTTGTAACCTGTGTGAGGAAAACAGAAGTTTGTCCTGGTCTTTAACTTTTACCTTACGCCTGTTATTGTGCTCTAGTTCATTCCAATTATCTTGTCATGCATGTTTATGAGTAATGACATGCCAGATGCTTTTTAAAGCCCAGTCCCTCATCTGGAACCACTGAGGGATGAGGACAGTCATATGCTCACCAAGGGACATGTAATTTCACAATAGCATAGGACAAAATGACACAATGGATGATATTGTTCACAATGATAAACCCACCTCTAAAGCTTTAGAAGACTCTGGTGTAATTTCCATGCGTTTGATTATACCCAAGACTGGTGTTAATGTTTTCTTGAGAATAGTCTGCTTTTTATGGAGAATTCAGGATTTGATCAATTGTACAGCTTGTAATCTATCCATGATCGTTTTATGAGAAGGAAAATCTTCTGTGTACATGCCACCCCAGATCTATTTTAAATATGAACTATGTCCTCAACTTCTGGAATAAATCTCAATTTGCATATTCTGGAATATATTGAATATTCTGTCTTAGCTTGATTTAGCACAAGAATGTATGACTGTAATGAAATCCTTAGAGCTGTTGGTATTTCACTTTGGTTTCTGGCTAGCAAACAAAACAGTCTATACAGTTTGCACAGACTGGTGTGAATAACAAAAAACATCCCTGTAGCCACAGTTCTGCAGGCGGAAACACCTTGTTAATGAGAGAGGTCAGAGAAGAATGACCAGACTGGTTCAAGCTGACAAAAAAAAGCTAGCTACAGTAACTCAAAAAAGGCATTCTTTGCAAACGTGGTGAACAGAAAGGCGTCTCAGGATGCACACCACGGCGAAGCTTGAGACACAGGGCTACAACAGCAGAAGGAATTTGTTGGAGATAACGTTAATAAAGTTGTAATAAAACATGTACATGATAACTTGTCATATAACTGACTGTTAATCAAATGTCTCCTACTCAGCAGGACTGAGGCCTAATACGCTTATGTGCCAAAATAAAACAATCCAGGATGAATTATATGTTTCTATTTTAAGTGTCTTGTGTCATCCTGAGTTCTAAGACCCCCAATTTATTTGCGGTCCAGAGAGCCTCTCATCTGTGTCTCCTTTCACTGTGTTCCTTTATCTTTCTTTCCCTTATTCTCAGAACAGCCTGTTAGACTGCGGCTGTTAATCTGTTGTTTACACCCTGTACTCTCCACATCTGGAGTCATTTGCTGCTGCCAACATGGTCACCCCCAAACTAAGCAGTACACATGCATATCAACTACAATCTATTCTGCAGTCAGCAAATTAGTACAAGGCCTAAAGCCTCTCTTCACGTTCCTTCCCCGTCAGTGAGAGCTTGCATGAGGCAGCATATGGACTGAGAACTGCAGGAAAAGTGAACTCTACAGACGTCTTCAGCTGGTGGCCAGCATAACGAGTAGAGGGAGTGTTTTTACAACTGGACTGGATTTACGTTGCATGGGGGTTGGGGGGGGCAGCACTGATGTTTATTATGTTCCTTTATTCCCTGCATCCCATTACATACATTTTTTGTCTTCCAAGAAGCTCCAGGAGAAGAAAAGATGCAAGAAAACCACACACCTGACAGCAAAGAAAGGTACAGTGGGAAACTGGACCACATCAGACGACATTATTCTAAGTGTCTAGTTTTGGTGACCCTGTGCTCACTGTAGCCTCAATTTCCCGTTCTTGGCTGACAGGAGTAAAACCTGATGTGATCTGCTCTTGTGGGTCATCCGCCCCAAGGTTTAAAGTTTTGTGCATTCTGAGATGCTTTTCTGCTCACCACGGTTGCAAAGAGTGATTATTTGAGTTACCTTCCAGTCAGTTTGAACCCGTCAAGGCATTCTCCTCTGACCTCTCTCATCAACAAGGCATTTCCAGCAACAGAACCGGCGCTCACTTGATTATTTTTTATTTATTTATTTATTTATTTATGTTTGTAGGGACTGTTGTGTGTGAAAATGCCAGGAGATCCAAATTTTCTTAAATACTCAGATTAACCCATCAGGCAGCAACAACCATGACACAATCAAAGTCAGTGAGATTACTTTTCTTTTTTTTTTCTTCCCTATTCTGATCACATTATCATCTGCTGCATGATTGTCTGATCAGAATTGGAATTTAGATTGATTTAGCATATAACTATCCGCTAAAATAATAATACAGAGATATCAGGATACTGACTAAGGTATACGCATTCTGATATTACTATTAGTGTAACTGTATTAATGTAGACATTGTGCTTTACATTTTCTTTCATGGCCCCTTGAAGAATTGCAGCTACTTCATAAGCAGAACTATTTCCTGATCTTCAGTGGTAGACTCCTTGCTCAGCAGGCAGTATAATACATTATTCCCCTATCATTTCCAGTTCTGATCTCCGCCAGCTATAACTCTGGATAGAGTTTCCAAAACTCTGTGAGCATCTGTTATAAGAATATATAGATGACCTTGCAGTTTTTTCTTGTGGAAGCATCTAGTTCTCGGGGAGGAAATTATGGGTTGCACGAGGAAGAACATTTTTAGTCAATTGGTACATCACTCATTTTGCTATTTTTGACCCCTTGTGTTATAGAGATAAAGACAGACTTATCTTTTATTGGTGCATTGTAAAAGTAACTATGTGTTATATTACTTTGTGCAGATCCACGCAGTATTTGAGCGAGAACGTGTTGTACACTTTTGCTGTATCTACACTTTTTCAACTAAAACCTTCTCATTTTATTTTACGGCGTGTTTTGACTGCTTCAACTTAAACTCCAAGGAACTAGGGTGCTATCCTTCAGGCAGTCATAAACTAAAACTTCTCAAGGATTTAGACATAAGTTTCTGATTTGTTCCTGGAATTCTTTTAACTGAAATGTGACCTTGTTATGCAATCTGTTATGACAAGGAACAACATTATAGAAAAATGTGGAGTAGCTAAAATACTCAAATTAACGAGCCATGGTTATATATTCATTTCACAAGTGACTGATTGTACATGGATGGATATGACACATGGTAAGCATGTCATATGTGGCTGTGTCACTGGCCTACTCAGGTTAGTCATTTGTAAATGGTCTGCACTTATATAGCGCTTTTATCCAAAGCACTTTACACTGGTTCTCATTCACCCATTCACACACACACTCACACACCAATGGTAGCAGAGCTGCCATGCAAGGTGCTAACTTGCCATCAGGAGTAACTTGGGGTTCAGTGTCTTCCCCAAGGACACTTCAGCATGTGGAGTCATGTGGGCCAGGAATCGAACCGCCAACCCTACGATTAGTGGACAACCCACTCTACCACCTGAGCCACAGCCACCCATATACACATTCGCACACGCTGATTGCAAACTATGAATTCAACCACAGTGTTTGTTTTTTATAGCTAACTGAAAGCATGATCCCCAATAACTGGATGAATAAACAGAGCAGGAATGATGACGTTGCTGTCATAGCTTTTTATTACATTAATATGAACTTTTTCTCTGGTCGTCATACTTTCCTTTCTGTGTGTCCTCTGTGGCTCTGTTCAGACTCCAGCGCTGTTCATCTGTTCATGCACTAGTGCTGCAGTGCTATGTTGGTTTCTTTTGCGCTTCATGTGTGATTCAGATTGGAATGTTCAATGCTATCAGAAGACCATTTGTGTTAGAAGTTCCTCATAAGGTTTTTTTTTTATTTTGGCTTGCCAGAAGTTCTTTTGAAGTTAAGCTCCAGAGTGTCAAACTGAAATCTTTTCTCTTAGCAGCATTAAGGAGTCATTTATCGCAGTGTCATAAATTCTAATGTTTGTCAGATAAAAGTTAAGTTAATACATATTATTGTAATAAAGATATATTTTGGGATATTCTTTTATATATTGGGTTTACACTCTAGTGGCCTTGTGTAATATTGATTTTTCCCTGTTTGTGATTTTACCATTAAAAAAATCACGCTAAACGATTCAAAAGACAGGAAAACGAGCATTTCTACCATTTCAATTTGAAGAAGAGTATGGGGAAGATGTAATAATATTATCAGCTGTGCAGTCGGGAACTGCTTGTTGGGGTTGTGCTGAATTCCAACTTCCCAGCAGAATCCGACTGCATACACAATCAGTACAGAATAGGCATACATATTTACTCAAAATTTCTGCTGTTTCTACTGAGAGAGCGTGAGATTTTCGGGAATAGGCTCCTGTGTGGCGTGAAATCGGCACAACGGCAGCACAGAAGAGAAAAAAAAAACACACCTTTTAATCACTTTCTAATTATCATCTCCATTAACATTATTTGTAGTGTCAGATTTGACACTTAGTCGTAGGCCTGTTTAATGTTTTGAGGTCAAAATCTTCATCTTTTTTTCTCTTTTTCACTGGCATTCTTAATAAATATAGCTAACTGATGTTAACTCTATACTTATCTAATGTTAGCTAAGTCAAACATACATGGCTAGATTTTATTTCCCATTCTCTATGACAAAAAGCAGGAGTGCTTTTTGCCACTGTCAAGAGCATGTGAGATTGGGGGAAAGGGGCGGGGCTTCCAGGTGCTGTTGCTTAATATCAGAGAGTTCAAAACATTGGCACAAACCATTCCTGATTAATATGTCGATGTCCTAATCTCTTGTTTTATTGGGGTGAAAAAGGCTGCTTACATGACATGTATGGTAATATAATATAATGAAATATAGTATATAATACTATACAATATAGTGTAGTTTTGTCTCATGGAATGAATGCAGGGATTTTTGTTGTTGCATGCCAGTAAGCCAGTTTGTTCCTAGTCTCACCCGACTGCTATTTTTGAGGTCAGGATTAAACACACTTGCTCTGATGTGGACGTAGTGGCAGTACAGGGAGTGTAACATTGCAAATCTGTCAGGACAGTTGGATTTTCACTTTGGTCCAAAATTATGCTAACAAGTCCAAGTCCAAGACTATGAATGATTTCCTCTCCATTCCATGTAATTCTTTTTGAAGCATGATTTACAAACTGCTGCTGTTACTCATGATACTTACCAGTCTGAATATTAATGCATCATTTATGAGTAATGTGTGAAAAACACTTCCTGTGTTACTGTTTGATCTGACACAGAATATTTGCCATGTTCTGCAGCAATACTCCGAGTTGGATATGCAGCATTAATCTGAATCTGGAGTGAATTTTTATCCCAGGTGGGTGGGGAATTCCAGGCCCATTTACTGCTTTTTCCTCCTTCTTTTCACACCTTTCTGTACCATAAAGCCTTGTCTCTGGTGTAACCAATTAAACATCCTAACATGGAACACGTGCACAATTAGTCCCTGCAGAATTCATCATGAAACCAAAACCACTCATTAATTTAGCCTCTGACGTTGCTCTTAATATAACACTGATGGAGAGCCAAATCTCTACCAGGCACCTGATAAATCTTTCCAGAGGAAGTGCTACGGTATTAATTAGGGTTCAGTCTTTTTGAGTTTTATATGTTAGCTTGAAGTGTTATGGTATTGTAAACGTTGTGCCTTTTCATCTATTGTGGCTATTAGGAGGATTTTATGTGCATGGCAGATTTCATTTATAACAGAAATAGGGCAGTGTAAACTGTGATATTAAAAACAATATTTGCATCATTTGAGGCATTTGTGTAATTTTCGAGTGTTCGTGCACTAAGAATTTCAACTCACAATTTCCTGATGTTAGGAGAAACACTTTTCAGTCACACAATTTGGAAGCATCCAGCATTTTATATCAAAAGATCGTTCAGTTCATGTCTGGAGTGTACAGTTTATGAACTAATGACCTTTAGTTCAGAGATGGTCACTCATTTCAACCTAAATCAGTCTCGTATGTTAAAGTAAATTTAAAAGGAAATCGTGACAGCAGAAATCATTAAGTACCGTCGGCATTTTCTTGGAATCACTCTGTGCATATTCGGATAATTTCATTTTAAAAATGATACAATGGCTTCTGAATAATGTCTAAAAGGCATGGTTATATAGCACAGTTGTTTATCTAGATGAAAATAAGTCTCACTTCGTTACTTCCTAACAGCCTTTGGTCCATTTGGCATAAGATTTCTCATTGCATAAAATGAAAACATAAGGAGCAGGATGGGAGCCTTTATTTGTAAGGCCTCTGAGCTTGAATGAAATGCAGGACTGTTTAAAGCATGAGAGTAAATCCTGAGTGTTCCTTTGCAGTAGTGTAAGCATAGGTCACATCATTATAGCAGCCTGCTCCTCTTAAATAGTACCACTTACCATAGGCTGTAGATCCTAAATGTTCATGTTAGACTCACATGTACTAGATGGAAGCTTTCAGACTGCTTTATCTTTTTGGACTTTGTTTACCATGATGCATATATCTTTTCGCGTGAAGACTCCTGTCCTGGGTGAGAAGTGGATACACCTAACCCTAATCCATAGAAATTCAATAGCATAAGGGATAAGCATAAATTCAATAGCACAAGTCACTTTCAGTCTATATTACATACATACACATGAATCTTTAATCGTATTAGTGTATTAAAGGACTCCTGAAATTAAAATTGGTATTTCAGAGCTTTTTGTACCAATATGTAATATATCTGGAAAAAAAATTGGATATTTTCTTTCACCACTTACTGGAAATCAATCAAAAATTTCTTATGATTGTCTAAGTAAGTGCTTCATAGAACGATATATGTTCCACCCACGGAGTCGGGTCTTGCTCTACAGTAGCTGTGCATTAGCTGGTTCAGAAGTAAACGTGGTTTATCTGCGCGTTTTTGGCAGTGAGATAAATAATTGAGATAAAATCCATTTTGAAGAATTTGTACAGAGTACAAATGTGACAGGCATTTGTCTGAGATGTTTTTACCAACTTGGGATTCTTCAATACTGGAATATATCGCTTCCTCAGACTGAGTGAGAACACAAATCTGTCTTTATACACAGTCAGGGATTTTTCCATCAGTAAGAGTAAGTAAAAGGCTCTCGTTAATCTCTTCGCTGTTCACCATATATAGCTAGCTCACTAAGCTACTGTCCGGTTTGTTTAGAATTGGCAGCAGCATGGCGTATCTCAAATGCTGTTGGCTGTATAAGTCAGTCAAGCAGTTCAACACGACGTCACTCTGACTTCCTGTTTCAGAAGGAAATAGTTCAATGTATGAAATCACATCACTGCCAAGAAGTTATTTCATGGGGAATTTTAATACTGTGCATTTTTAATTCAAATTGTTCCATAAGGCTGTAAAGTTGGGAGTGGTGGTTATATTTAGTAATAAATATATATGCTACCTGCAAATATTGAGAATGTACACTTTATTCTATTAGCCAAAAATGTTCTCATGCTTTCAACCCCATAACAATATATATAGAGAGGCTAAGGTTAGGGTTAGGTGCAACATAGGTGCAAAATGTTTATAACTTTTTTTAATGACTTTACTCCTTTAAACTTGAACTACTTTCAACCATATTGCTCTTGATTGTTTGAATCTGTAAATTCTCCCCCTGAAATCAGGTTTGAATCAGTACAAGTTGTGAAGTGTCTCTCAGTGTTACAATTGCATCTGAATCTCATTTCTGTTCGGTTTTACGCGACTGGCAGCTCTCAGTCTTCTGTACCACTCTCATCCGTTCCATCCGGCCTGTGGTCAGCAGGAAGAGTGACTATAGATGGCTGTGTTTGTTTGTCTAAGCTCATGTGATGTCATTCTTGACTCCCCTTGGTGCTGCAGATGCAGGACAATGTGAACGGGTTTAAATACACTTCCTTGTCAGAAGCAACTTTCTTCCACTCGTTATCTACAGGCAGGACACTCCTTGGGACATTTTCCTCTGTGTAATCAGCTCATGTGGGTGTCAACTGGGAAAAAAGGAAGTGCCATTTTTCTCACACATAAATGAGTGTCAATGGTGCGGTAAACGCCAGACGCTGGACTAGTGAATTGAGTGGTTTCACTTGACAGTCTCAGCTCAGTTGCAATTTAGAGTTGTTCATTTTGTTCTCTTTACATATATATATTGTTGCCTCACTTTTAAGCATTTAAAATCTGTTGTACAGTCATGTGAAAAAATAAGTACACCCCATGGAAATTGTTGGCTTTTTCGACATATTTGGACAAGCAAACATTTGATCATCTTTGAAACAGTGTCTATTAATGAAGTTGATGTACTTTAACAAACCCACAAGGAAAATTTGCTTTTTCAATCATTTATTCAACAGAAATATGAATAGATGTGATATTCTTCTGTAGAAAATGTAAGTACACCCTTGGCCTCAGAAGCTAGTATTGTCCCCTTTAGCAGAAATAACTTTTTGTAGGCGTTTTGCACAATTGTCCACCAGGACTGCTGGAATTTTTAATCACTCTTCTGTGCAATATTCTTTCAGTTGCAAGATGTTTGAGGGTTTTCTTGCATGTACTGCCCGTTTCAAATCCCCTACAACATTTCAATGGGATTCAAATCTGGGCTTTGACTTGGCCATTCCATAACCCTCCGTTTCTTCTTTTTGAGCCATTCCTTGATTGATTTGCTAGTGTGCTTAGGATCATTATCCTGTTGAAAGGTCCACTTTCGGTTCAACTTCACCTTTTGGACAGATGGTCTCACATTATCTTCAAGCACTCTTTGATATGAATTCATAGTTTAATCAATGCATGCAAGCTATCCCATCCCTGAGGCAGTGAAGCAACCCCAAACCATAGTTAAATTCCTGAATCTGATTGGTCAGACAGTGTGCATTATTTTTATAAAACAGCACAGCTCTGACAGTAGTTACATCTGTAACATGAACAATAGGTTAATATTAATGTGCTCGACCTAATATGTTATTGTTTCTATAGTCACAGCTCATTCACAGGGACTTGTACGGTGGACACTCCACATAATCTAAAACTAATAATAAACAGATTTTAAAATGTGTTGTTTGACAAAGAAAAACAAATAATCATTGATGTGGTGAAGTTTTTCCATTAGGAGATATTTAGTTAACACAGTGCTTTGCAGAGTTTCCCAGCAGTGGAAAGTCTTCACGACGGACAAGGTTATGCCTTGATGGTTTGTCAGTAAAATGTTTTTTTTATTTATTTTGAGAGCGAGAGAGGGAGAAAGTGATGCGGTGAGTCAACGACTGTTTATCAATGCTATAATGTAAGCCGTAACAGGAACTAGCTTGTCTTGCAGATATTCCACAACATTACATTTGAACTATAAACTGTTAAAATGTGTGATGTGTCTTTCATTAATAAAGTAAACACTGTGGTATAAGTGAAATAACATTGATAACATTGGTAATCATTTTCTTTATTTCTTTTCGCAGGACCCCCAGGTAGACGTGGAAGAAAAGGGAATCCTGGTGAGTATTTATTTCCTTAATAATAATAATAATAATAATAATAACCTTTAAACCTAAAAAGAGTTTAAATTGATTTCAGTTGTGTTCCAATAAAAAAAATTTTTATTAAAAAAGTCTCATCCCTTATGCCATGTCTTCATGTTTGCTCAATATTCTTTTTATTCTTTTTTTGTTTGTTTTTTTGGTCATAGGCTTCTTGTCTTGTTAGTTTGTAGAGCATCTGTTTAGAACATATGTAAAGTCTGTGCACATTTGAGGTTTCTTTACACTGTAGTCATGGTAAGATTTCTATCAGGTTTATCATATGGGGTCACATAACATAGAGAATTAACCTATACATTTCCAAACCTTAAAGTTTACTGCCCAGTACCTACATTAAAAATATTGCACAATGATGAAACTAATATTATGTTATAAGTCTGAGGTGAGGTGTAGAAACATCCATGTTTCCTTAAGGTTTAAGAGTCAATGCTTCAGTATCTATCCTAGCAATGTGCTATACAGAAGCTACTCAACATACAATACATCACTGTAACAATTTGCATCCATGATGGCTGGATGAAGGGATGAGTGGGTCAATGACTAGATAGATAGATGGATTGTGGATTGATGAAGGGATGGATGAATGGATGGGTGGGTGGTTGTATGGATGATGAATGGTTGGAGGGATTGATGGGTAAACAGATGGCTGGTTGTATGGATGGATGAATGGATTGTGGATTGATGGACTAATGGATGGATGAAGGGATGAGTGGGTGTATGAATAGATGAATAGATTGTGGATTGATGGATGAATGAGTGAGTTGTTGGAATAATGGATGGGTGGTTGTATGGATGGATGAACGGATGGGTGGTTATATGGATGATGAATGGTTAGATGGATGAATGGATTGTGGATTGATGCACTAATGGATGGATCAAGGGATGAGTGGATGTATGAATAGATGAATAGATTGTGGATTGATGGATGGATAAATGAGTGAGTTGGTGGAATAATGGATGGCTGACTGGATGGATGGAGGAACGGATGGGTGGTTGTATGGATGGATGAATGCATGACCTTTCAATGCATGACAAAAAATATCAGTTATAGTTATGAATTTTTCCGCACAGTTGAAAAAAAAACCTTACAGTTGATCCCAGAGTTTTCAATAAAAAGCTGGTTTTCAGGAAATACAGAGAAAAAACATATTATACATATCATAATGAGTATTCTAGCTATAATTTAATGTATTTGTAGCATAAAAGAAAAGGAAGTGTGCATTTTTATTATTTTATTACTGACAACATCCATTAACAGGGGTCAAATCACAGACGAGCAAATCAGAAACTACATGATTAGAGGAAAACAAGGAACAGAGAAAGACGATTCAAAGAACCGCAGCTTAGTCTTACAGTTATACATATGCATGACTTTGTAACTAAACTCTAGAAACATAACAAGACTAATCATGAGCAGCTAACATATAGCTCAGGAAGATAATGGTGATGAAAGGAAATGTGCAACATGAGTCCAGAACAGGAGTGAGGCAATGAAGAAAAAAATGAAAAGTACATATTAAGTAATAAAAAGGTGAAGACGGTAGGAGGTTGTAAATTTGTTTTAGTAAAACCACAAAGGACTTTCACATATTTTTAAAATAATTAATTACAGAGGCAAGTTTCAGAATTCACCCATGCACATGTGTGAAGCTGTTTCTATATTTATGACTTCATTTTATCAGTGTGCATCAGATCAAAGTACAATTTTTATAACTCCCTGTCAGACGGTAGCTTTTTCCTGGATGGGCTCCACATTTTTTCACCTGACTGTTGATTAATTTATGGATGAAAGGTGCTTCTGTTAAATCTCATAGTAAGACTCAGCTGCTGCTTTTAATAGTGTTGCTGCAACACTCAACTGCATGCACCTATTTTATGTATGATACAGTGCCATGAACTGCATTACCTCTGAATTCTGCATGTCAAAACAGATAAGCGATTGGATGGATGGATAGATGATTGGATGATCGAATAGGTGGTTGGCTAGATGCATGAAGGGTTGGACGAATGGAGGGATGGACGGCTGTGTAAATGGATGCATTGCGTGAATGAGTGAATAGGTGATGGATGGATTCTTGGATGATGATAGACGGGTGGGTGGATGCAGGGATGGATGGATTGTGGAATGGGATACTGATAAAAGGATGATTGAGTGTATGAACTGCTGGATGGATGCAGGAATAAATAGTTTAATGGATGGGTAGATGGATGAATGGATGGAAGGATTGTGGATTGATTGATGAAGGAATGAATGGATGGGTGGTTGAATGAACGGATGAATGTTTGGATGGATGAACAGATAGGTGAATGGTTGGATGGATGGATTGTGGATTAATGGATAGATGAAGGGATGGATGATAGATGGATAGATTGAGGCATGGATGAAGGGATGAGTGGGTAGATAAATAAATGGATAGATGGATGAATTGTCGGTTGATGGATTGAGGACAGCATGAATTGATGAATGGGTGGATGGAAATTAACTTTTTTTAATTTTACTTACTACACATATTTACACAGTGCAGAAGTATCAGTACACAAGAAAAAAAAGCAGTAACACATCATCACTGTGTGTGTGTTTATGGCATGTGAGGTATTGGATTAATGTGTAATGTGTGCAGTATGAGATAATGAGATATGGTAGGTGAGATAATGGAGAGTCAACACCTGCAAGCATTAGAAAAAACAACATGGGATATACATCATCAAAGACCACAGTCACAAACACATGCTTTGGTGGATGAAGGGAGAAGAAATGTGTCTTTGTTCTCAGTTTGATGACTTTGGCCCATGGTGACGACGGGAGGACTTACAGCCTCCAAAACACTCAGCCTGCTCTCCATAAAAAGCTCCCCTTCAGTGGCCCAGTGCTCTGGGTGACCTGAACTGACACAGTGGGATCTTTCTTACATTTCTCTATCTTCTAATCACTCATTCATTATTCTCACCATGGTAGAGATGGATCGGGTTTCCCACATGGCTGAGTGACAGCACACCCTTTAAAAGAGACCTTATCAGTGCAGCCATTTGTAGGAGTTCTTGTTTGTTTACGCTGTGCTCTGATCCTGTCCAGATCAGCTCAAGACCTTTTGCAGTTCTGCATACGAGTCAAACTCCATTTTCTGTCAGATTCTCCAGCTATCATCTCTCTGGAGTCACCAGAGCTTTGCCAGTATCTGCCTAAACCATTATGCTTAGTGTAATGGACAGGGGCAAAGGAAACTATGCAGCAAGAGTGGGAAGTAATAGCCCACATTACCAAAATCCAATAAGACACTTAGAATATTGTAAACCTTTTAAAGTAAGGTCAAGCGAGCATAAGCTTCTGCATCAACTCATGTATATTACACTGATTGTATTTCCGCAGAGGTTATGTTTTGAGAAGCCCGATGTTAATTACTGTTAAATCCAAGCTGATCGAAATAGACTTGTATGAGAATGTACAAAAGTTATTATGCAAGACTGATCTTTTGCCCACCAAGATTGCTTCCACACTGCTGGGACGCTTCACATGTTCTTGGTGACTGTGAGTAATTGAACAGATGCCTGTTATTTAAAGGAATTTTCTTCTGAACACTACTCAAATCTGTTGATGTTTTCAACTCTTTCAGGGCAAATTTATATAATATCAGATTACTGGCAGGGTTGATCTAAGACCTAGGCCTGTGCAGAAGAAAAAGCCATTGTATTTCTCACCACCTCAAACGGCCATTCAGAAGTCATAGAACCACAGACACAATTGTAACTAGTATTGTTTCGTTCCTGCTTCAACCGTCAGGCAGTTGGATGCACAGTGGCTAGAGTGAAGCAAAAGTTTCACTGGTGAATATTTGTGCTGCAGCTTCTTGACCTTACACATTCACTTTATTCTTTAGTGTCAGTGTGGCCTTTGTTCCTTAGGACTTCCTGGGCGACAACTTCCATGTGACCATTATTTACATGTTATGTCCATGTGCTGGAATAAGATGTCTATGTTTGTGCAGCTGGACAAGGAGGTTCTGCTGACCTTAACTGTTATTTTTCTCGTACCTGTAATGGCAACTAATGAAAGTGCATCATATGCAAAGTGCAAAATATGCAACGCATGAATATAAGTGGCACAGAGGGTAGCATTGCCGCCTCACAGGTCCAGAGTCCCAGGTTAATTCCTGAGTCTGGGTTAGTGTCCACATGGAATTGTGCATGGTCTCCCTGTGGATTTCCTCCCATGGGTTTCCTCCGGGTTCTCCGGTTTCCTCCCACTGACCAAAACTTGGTTACTCTAAATTGTCCCTAGGTGTGTGTGTGTGTGTGTGTGTGTGTGTGTCTGTTTGGTGCCTATCCAGGGTGAATTCTCACATCTTTCGCCCAGTGTTCCTGGAATAAGCTTCGGCTCCACCATGACCCTGAACAGGACACTGAAGATTTGTGAATGAATACAAATGTTTTACCTGAATGCATATACGAATTCTGATATATAGTTACAAAATTGTGATTATAGACTCAAATTGCACCCTGGCAGACACAAGGATCCTGTACACTATTTTTGGCACTCATGAACATGATGTTTAGAACTTTTGATATCAGTACCTCAGAACTAGACCCTCTCTGCATTGTGCTGGTGTATGTTGCATTTGTCTTTTCCTATCCATTCACTCATTCATTTAGTCTTTCATTTTTGTTCAGTAACCACTTTATCCTAGTCAAGATTGTGGTGGATTTGATATGTTGTGGACTGTTAGATTTTTACATGCATGCAGGAATCATCCTGTTTCTCCGGGTTCCTCTTTTCTCCCAAAAAAATGCTTGTAAGTGGATTGGCCATAGGTGTGAATGAGTGTGTGGATGTGTGTGCACATGGTGCCCTTGGATGGGCTGGCATCCCATCCAGGGTGTATTCCCATCTCACACCCAGTGTTCCTAGGATATGCTTCGGATCCACCGCAATCCTGACCAGGCTAAAGTACTTACTGGAGAGGACTGAATTAAAGACTAAACTATGTAATGAAGAAACTCAACATACCTGACAGTCAAATGCTATAAGAACAATGGCTGAGTCAAACTTGTTGAGAAAATGTAAAAAGCGTGCTCTATAGCTAACAGTTAACTGTTTGTGTTTGTGTTTCAGGAACTCCAGTAAGTAACCCTATATTTGTGGACACTTAATGCAGAACACATGTATGTGAATTGTCAGCCATGACATGATCCAAATTCGATTCCCATCACAGTTCTAGCTAACAGATATAACGTTGGCTATAAACAAGGTAAGATCAGAAGGTATGCAGTCTAGAGTGTGGATCCGTTAAAATTATTTAAAATCAACCGCAGTTGCATGTTCTACCTTAAAAATTTGAGTTGCCAATAAATTTAAAGACTGTTTTCACACACAGCATACATCTTGGAGCCTGCATAAAAAATACTCTAGGCATATATACGAAGTCCATACTTGCGCCTCAAGATGTATGCAATGTAAAAGTAACTTCAAAAGGTACAACAGTGATCCTTAAAGTCAGATTATGTACCTCAGATGAGTTTTACAGGTTTGACTCATTTTCCAAGGTAAAAGATAGATAGACAGATAGATACTTTATTGATCCCCAAGGGGAAATTCAAGAAAAGATACATACTAGAAGTACACAGATGTATTCTTAGGGACTATCACCCCACATGATAGTCTTAAGGACTATCACTCCTAGGATGTTTCTAGATAGCAACATCAGTGGGTCTTAAAAATATGTAAACGCTAATAAAGGAGTTTTTGGGATGTTAATTATACTTACAAGCAGATGGAAGAGATTTTAAAATATGCATTCCAGGGTTTATCTTTTTACTACAGCACTCCACCTTTACATACTCATCTTTAAATACAAATCTCTGAATTGGCTACATCACTCTCCTCTCCACTAAGAGCTGGTCTGTGTCTGGTGCACTATGGCTGCCATCGCATCATCCAGGTGGATGCTACACAGGAGATCTCTGAGGAGATTTCTGATGAGATCCCCCCCTCTAGAAAAGCGCTATGTAAATGTAACTGTAACTAACTAAATACAGAAGATTAGTTCAGGCATGTGCAGCTTCAGTTTGTTTTCTCTTTAGAGACAGTAGTGAATTGTGTGCTTATTCCAGAATTAATGGTATTTTCTTTTCTTTAATCCTAACAGGGAACTCCAGGGCGAGATGGCTACCCGGTAAATATCTTTCTAATTCTCATCAGTGGATAACTGCTGTCCAGACTGGGACTTTAATTATAGACTTAACCGCCTTTAAGTGATACAGAGCGCCACCTGCTGGAAACATGGCCATTTCTTCTAGCGTCTTTTTTCAATATTCAGTCTTTGATGATTAGAAAGGATTTTTGTGGCAAGGATGAATGAATACAAGAGAACATTTTGATCTGATGATAGACTATTTCCTCTTGGTTTATTACTGTTTACCAAATAAGCAGTACTTCTCTGGAGAGCACTTGTCCCTTGTTTTTAGAAGTTCTGCTTTAGTTTTAACCGGAAAAACCTCAAGTACCCAAACTTGAGTACCCAAATGTTTTGCATTTTCTTATTCCGATTCAGGATTATTCACATGAGATTAAAACAAACAAGGAATAACATTTTCTCAGTGCATACACACAAACTGAACCAGAACATGTGGAGCAATAATTATTGATATAAGTTACAGACCACAACGTTTTCTCTATATTAGTACTGCTCAAAAATTGCTGGTCTTGATAACACCGTATGCACACACCTCTACTGGAACACAGGAATTAGTTGTAAACAGCCTGACTACTGCATATGCAACTTATTTTAGCAGCCCCTACACTGTAATAATGCAATACAACTGTGTGAAGTCAGTCCAAGCACAACAATTGAGCTGTTCCAGACTGTTGTGTACTGCCATATGTGGTCTTACTAGCCCTCTCTGCTAGATGCTATCTCAAAACAAGATATCTACTGATCTTTCTTATCCTCAACCTACTTATCTGTCTCTCTTGCCCATTTCTGTCTTGTTTGTATTAATCTTGTCTGCTTAGCTTGAGTTTGGCTAGTAAGTATGTGGTAATTCAAGTCATATTGCCTTAATAATCCCTTCCACAGTTTGTAGTTATCAGCTTACAGCAGTGACAATTGAAATGAGAAAACTGTGGCTCTGTTATGCTGTAGGGGCATTTATTTATTTTGCTTGCATGGTTTGGGTCCAATTGTCCTCTTAAATGAAAGGGTCACTGCAAATCAATACTAAGTGTTTCTGAATGATCACCCTTCTATCTTGATGGGAGTGGTCTCTTCCAGAATGACTCCACCCCCATCTACAGCGCACATGGGCTCACTGAATGGTTTCATGAATAATACAATTATGTAAATTATATTATATGGCCTTCACTCTCACAAGATGAACAACAGAATGGTGTTCTTTGCTCCAGTACAGTTCTAGAGTCTTGAAAAATATATGCCAAGGTGTATTGAAGATGATTTGGTGGCTCATGGTGGCTTAACACCTCGCTAAGTCACTTTATGTTGGGTTTTCCTTTAATTTGTCACCCATACATATATTTATTTGCAGACAGCCAAGGTCATTACGAGTCACTGAGGGGTGTTTCAGCACCTCATGTGGAGTGGACAGCAGCCTGTCTGCCCTGCAGTATAAGCCTGAGTCTGAAATAATGAATGAGGCTTGAATGAATTTCTCAGTCATGATGATTCAGTGTATCTGTATTTGTTGTAACATACACTGTATAGCCAAAAGTTTGTGGACACATGTCCATCACATTCACATTCATTTTTTGAAAATCCCATTCAGATTCATTCCCCTTTGTTATAATAACCTCCACTCTTCCGGAAAGGCTTTCCACTAGATTTTGAAGCATGGCTGTAGGGATTTGCCCATTTAGCCACAAGAGAATTAGTGAGGTCAGGCAATGATGTTGGTTGAGGAGGCTTGGGGTTCAGTCTGCATTCCAGTTCATCCCCAAGGTGTTCAGTGGGGTTGAGATCAGGTCTCTGTGCAGGCAACATGAGTTCAAACCATGTCTTCATGGACCTCACTTTGTACACAGGGGCATTGACATGCTGGAACAGGCTTTTAGGCCTGTTAGTTCCAGTGAAGGGAAATTGTAAGGCTACATCAAACAAATATACAATTGTGTGCATCCAACTTTGTGGAACAGTTTGTGGAAGGTCCACATATGGGTGTGATGGTCAGGTGTCCACAAACGTTTGACCATATGTTGTATGTTACTCATGGTATCATGCATTCCATGAGTTAAATGCCATTTTTGCGCTTTATATCACCCACACCTCTATCTACTCATGTCATACAATTTCCCAAAACATTTTAAGAAACCTTTCACTCCCTCATGACCAATAGCTATAGATATATCTTTTCCCCCTATTCATCACAGTATGTAATAAATAATAAGAAATGCAGCATCATCAAATGAATATAGGAAATGCAGCATCATTTAGCCAGAAATGTGAAATATTCTGAATGTAACACATAAATGAATCATCTGCAATGCCATGCGTTCTGAGATAAAGTTTAAATATGATGCATCTGATCCTCTGATGACTTTCCCTTTTTTCTCTCTTTCTCATTCAGGGTCCTCTGGGTGTGGATGGTAAGCCTGTAAGTACTCTAATCTGTCACCATATAGATCACCATTTAACAGCAGAGAGCAGTACATGCAAGTACATGCAAGAGAGTCTTTTGCCTATTGTTTAATCTAACTCTTACTTTATTTCTACCCTGATATTTTAGGTTTACAAAACATAGAGATACTGTATATCATGTTAAAGTAGTCAGGGATGTTTTGCTAATCGCAGTAGTGCATGTGATATAAAGGCTGTTTTTTTTTTTGGTTGGTTGTTTACAGGGTCCTCCTGGTCCTAAAGGCAGTCAGGTATGTTCTCACCTTCCTATCAAGCTTTTTAAGGGACAGCTTTGAGAAGAAGTGGCTAATTACAGTCAGTTTTGCTTGTGGGTATGATTAATTTAGCAAATGATACACTAAGAATGTGCATACAAACAAATACAGGTTGGTAGCTGTTAAGAGCTTGCTGATGGGTGACCAAATTGGGGAGAAAAATAAATACCTACATAAAAAAAATTAAATAATATATTACAATTATGTGTTAGAACTGCAGAGTGGAGTGTACTTGCAACAGATTTTCCAGCAGGCACATATGAACACAAAGGAAATGCAAGAGGAAATGGCAGAACATGAAAAATCTTGTATGTCTGAGAAACATGAACACAATCCATCTGTCTGTAGGAAAAATGGAAGAGTTGAGTCCCATTCCCATTGTGTTGCAAGTTCATTAGTACACACTCCATCACAGTTTACACTCCAGTCAAGCAAATACTGTACCCCAGACATACTGGAGGCTAGAGTGTGTGTAGCAGACAAATGATAGCACTCTTTTCACATAAGCTTGGCCTACAGAGTACACGTAAACTCTCATTTCAGAGAATATACCATTACAAGGCTTGAAGAATAACAGTGGACATTTCACAATTTCCTGTTGAATGCTATTGTGATAAGAAACTTTTATCTGCTTTTTGACATCTGTCTTTTCTTCTGACAGGGGATGCCAGGGCCAAAAGGAGATAAGGTATGCATAGTAAGCTTCAGAATGCAATGAGTATGATATCAGTAAAGGTTTTAACCTAATGTAAACCAGTCCTGAGATATCGCAGCACTTTCCAGAGCACAGCTTCAGGGGGTTTTGCGAAACAGATTACACAACACTGCACAATACTTATGTCAGATATAGTTGCACCTAAGTAAGATCTAACTGTTGTCTTTTCAGGGGGATCAGGGAGACGTGGGGCCCAGGGTGAGTACTAATCATCAAACGCTAAACTGATGCCCTACAGCACCAGTGAGCATACACATACCAGGTTCTGTGTAAACCAGCTAACCAATTTTATTTCTCCTGTAGAACATTTACATGGCAGTGTTGTTATGAACTCTATTTTCACACTGACTTAGCATCAGAGTTGTATGTACATTTCATCCCCCCCCAAAAAGTATTCGGAATTAAATGTTAGTTAAACAAGAAGACTAGCCAATTCCTACCAACTAGCCAGTTCTCCCCTATCATACAACAACTACCAAATCGAGGAGGATGAAGGCTTGAGGATGTTTCCCCTGAGACATGTGAAGCTTGTATGTGCATCTTTTGCACCTCACAAGGCAACATAACACACTGTGAAGAAAGTGCTGTCTGCCCTCCTCTGCATACATGAGCTCACAGACACCCACAACTGGTTAGTGCCACACTGATTGACAGTGGAGAGAGAGTGTGCCATTCCTCCCTCCCAGATAGCAAAGCCAGTTTTGCTCTCTAGACTCCCAGCCACACATGGCTGGAGAAAAGTGGCCATCTCCTGATGACAGAGAGAATATCTATGAAAAATTCTTAACAGGAAATTGAAAATGTACTGATTCTATAAAATCAATGGCTCTTCCAGGTAGCTTAGGCTACTCCCTGGGTGTATGTTGCCTGTTGTTTCCTTTAAAGCTCAAATATGGATTCTTCTATATTAGACTCTCACTATGAGGTAGAAAATGACCAGTTCCTTATTCAGGATTTTGGCTTTGGCAGTCATAGGTCCTGATGTCCAATTACTGCTTCTCTTCTCAGTCTCTATGTTGGATGCCACCATTTTATATTACAATTATAATAATGGGTCAAAGATGTGTGTACAAAATGTTTATATATATTTTCCAGACCCATTGTGTTAGACTAACGAACTTTGCTATTTTTCACCTGCTATGCCAGCTTGTCTTATTAAAAACAGGTGGCTTGTCTAGATTGTAAATGTTTTGTGTAGTCTGCATTATTACATTAGTCCTATGTGTTTTGATTATAATAGTGTGTTAGTACTGTGTTCTGTCATATATTAAAACCTGTGTAAGATTTTAAGATCTATGACCTGTGGAATCCATTATTTCTTTTGGGGGAGGGTTACGTTTAGACCTGGAAGCAGACCCAAACTGTTTCCATCCAGATGGTAGGACTCACTTTGTACTGCAGGTGGAGTTTGGGTGACCCCTGACCTCTGTCTATTTCACATCAGTCACGATCAGTCAAGTTCCTCGACATCATAATGTATATATAAATGACTGAAGACAAACAAACTTGTAAGCCTCTCCAGACAAAAGACAATGTTCTCTCCCAACATTCCATTTTTAGATTCCCAGTGGACGTCATTATTTCATTATAGGTATTGTAATATAAAGTGCTGCAACACCAAAAGCCACTGTTATTTTGGGAAAGAGAGTAAACTTCTCCTGGGAAAATGCTGCCTTTTTCTGGACCCCTTGCCATCCATGCTAACCGCAACACTAAATAGAAACCTTGTGCTCCAATGAAAGGTAATCATATCCAGAAGTGCATGGTATCTGAAACAACAGTATAATCAGGATGTCTATAAGAGTCTACTTGTAATTTGTTGGCTGGGAACTAAGTCAAAGTGAATTACCTCAGCACAAAGAGGCATAAAGATCACTGCCGCTCAATGCAAACATTGAGTCATATAGTTCTTGTGTGTGTTCTTACAATGTCCCTGTTGACTTCCCTCATGCTATCTGTTATCCTAAATCTGTCTCTTTCTGTATCCCCTATTTCTCCTCATGTCCAACTGTCACTTTACTCCTGGATTTCTCTTCTGTTCTCCCAGGGCCCTCCAGCACACGCTGCCTCCGCTGGCCTGCTCAGTAATCAGATTCTTACAGTCAAGGTGTGTTCCTCCACTGGCCGCTGTTCCTCTTCATTTATCGCCATCACTTTGGTCATCTTTGCATTTTTTGTAGCATTGTTTCTAAAAATCTGACTCCATTGTTTTTTTTTTTGCTCTTTTGTTATTTTGCATGTGAACGGAAAGCTGAACCACAGAACTCTTGCTGCTCTTTTTTGCTGAGGTCTTGCACCTAGGCTGTTTCACGCTGAGATATTCTTCTCAAAACTGTTCACTGATTCTATCCTGCTCTTTTCTCTCACACTGTTGCTCTATTTCTTGTCTTTCTCTGCACCCTTGCTGACAGATGGTCTTTCCACACTAAGCTCTTTGCTTCCTCACAGGTCAGAGTTGACCACCAGACATTCTGAAGGTAGAGCAAAAACAGCACGCACGTTTCAGCTCCTTCACTCCAACTCTCATTGCTCTCATCATCATTTCTCTTCATCACTTTCTTCTCCTCAGCTTCCTCTTATACTTTTACTGACATATGGCATGTGTATCCTTGGCCTTGACCCCACAGTTAGCTCCTATAGAAGTCTGGACTGTTAACAGGCATGCCTGTTTTGAATTAGAGAGACCAAAACTGAGAGAGAGGTATATAAGCTTTGGCGTGGTTAAATGCTTTGTTTACGGACATTACGAGAGAAAAAATGCCACTCAAACCACAGCTGATGAAATGAACCAAAATAGTGTTTTCTCATTTTGACAACATAATATGCTGAAATGGGACTATTTTATATGAAACCACAGCCTTGAATTCTCTCTCTTTAGATGAGAGTGCAGTTCGCCAACAGCCCGTTTCTCAGTGAGGCTTTGGAAAACTGGGCCATCTCATCCCGCCACGTGCCTTTTAAACTAGCCAATTTTTCGGGTCTGGCCATGGCTGCCAAATGTCTATGCTTTATTATGTATTGTATTGTGAAGCGAATATGAAACACGAATTGCTTGTGGGTGTCAAACAGCCAAGTAACATCTAGGCATGAAAGTGAAACAAAAGGATATTATAGAGCAATTTTGATGAGTGTTATAATTTCCATCTATTCTCTGTTTCTCTTTCTATCTGTGTATAGGGCGATCAGGGTCAGGCTGGGCCTCCAGGACCCCCAGGGCCTCCTGGACCATCTGGCCCCAGAGGGCCCCCAGGAAACATGGGCAGAGACGGACCCCAAGGCCACCCAGGAGAGCCGGTAAGAGTGTGAACATGGCACACTTGCATTCATACACACATTCATTTTATCTCCTGCGATGAGCTCATGCTTCATATGAGCCTACATGACTCAGACACATCTGGAGGAATACCTCTTTGCTCAACAGGTGTTGCTCTTGACATAGTGACACTATATACGGCAGTTAACCCAATGTTGATGCTTGGGTTAGATTTTTTTTTTAAATCAGAGACACACTGCAGCAGAGTGCAGAGGTAACGTGGTTCAGTTGCTTTCCTCAGAATCAGTCTAGTATCTGACACACTGACTGTAGAATTGGAAGCATTTTGACTCCACTTTCCTTTTGTGTCCCATACATACGTAATAATACATTTTATTAGATATTTATTCGATATGATGGAAATTTATTAATCCACGCCATCCTCAAAGATTTAACATAGACATCATATTGGCTACATTTTTTGTCAAAATCTACCATACTCTTCAGTGAATGTCCGGCCTTCAAAACTTCAAGACTTGGCATCAAGCAACCGAAGATTGTGATGCTACTTATCTACCCCATTTCAAATTCCTTTATCACCTCAACACAATCAGAGAGACAAATTTCCCCAATTTTCATCTCCATCCCCACTCCCCTCTCGGTCACTAACTCTCTCTGACTATTTCTTTCCCCATAACATGAGCACATGTTTTTGGATCACATGCTCAAATGGCATTTCCTGCTGTCATGCAAATTGTAAATGTGTTTAACCTTGGTTGAGTAAAACTACCTCATTAACAGCTTAAGGCCTGCTGCCAAGGATCTGCCCTTTTCACCCAGTGAGAAATGCAAGACATAGGTCTCCAAAAAGCATTGGCCTAAACGGTAGATGGTGTTGTGTCTGCTGAATTCGTGTCCTTCCTTACTTGTGTTGCATATATTATAATCAAAAGGGAAGTTTGTTGGGTCCCTAGATGGCTTCCTCCACATCACATCTTGACTTTTACCAAACCTATATGCATGTGCATGTTTCTGCAACAACAGCCACATGCTCAAGTGCTCTACCTAAATACTTCCATGTTTACATGGAATATTACATGGGGCGGCTGTGGCTCAGGTGGTAGTGCGGGTTGTCCGCTAATTGTAGGGTTGTCCAATAGGGTTGGAGGTTCAATTCCCAGCCCATGTGACTTCACATGCCGAAGTGTCCTTAGGCAAAACACTGAACCCCAAGTTGCTCCCGATGGCAAGCTAGCACCTTGCATGGTAGCTCTGCTACCACTGGTGAGTGTGTGTGTGAATGGGTGAATGAGAACCAGAGTAGAACCGGTAAGGTTTTTAAAAAATGGTCTGTATAAGTGCCATTTACATCACAGGATTTATTGTTGTTATTTCATCATAACCAGTACCAGTACTTTAGCAAAAACAACCTGTCCTTCACAATGTCACACATTCATGTGGAAAATATGTTTTCATAACCTTCATTCATAACTACCAGACTGCGATATCAGTGAGCCTGGCTTTGTGTCAGGGGAAATTAATTATTCTCGTAAAAAGATCTGCAATATGCACTGCGTATTTACTACAGCAGACTTTCATCTGTGGAACATTAGTTCTACCAACTGTAGGATTCGATTATGTTCTTCTTTTCTTTTAAAGAAGGCAGTGTATTTCAGGCTTAATTCTGTTGTTTACACATTTCTCTTTTATGTACAAGTTCCCTATTATAATAACTCTGACCTATTTACAGACAGAACAAGTGGCTTTCTCTGTACACAGCTGAAAACAGACCTATAACGTCTTTCTCCCTTTGAGCTGTGGTCTCAAACTGTGGACATGAGTTGCATAAGACACAAAGTTATTAACTGCTGCTTCAGTTTAGGCTTAGGGTACGGTACTTAGGCTTAATCTTCTGTGGGCTTGCTAAAGAGAGACATCTAGTGGATAATCTTTATAACCACACGTCACAATTTTTAATGAATTGAACCACTAATATCAGATTTCCTTTCTAACAGGGTCTTCATGGCAAGGATGGGAACGAGGTTGGTATTTGGTGTTGCATCAAATGTGCATCAAATTTAGCATCAAAACAATTAATTTGTAGTTATTTATTTTTGACTGTCTTTGTGCCCCTATCTTTAAAAGGGTCCAAGAGGGCCACCTGGCATAAAGGTAAGTCCTTCATTAA
The DNA here is from genome assembly GCF_023375685.1 of Ictalurus furcatus. Lineage (NCBI taxonomy): Eukaryota > Metazoa > Chordata > Actinopteri > Siluriformes > Ictaluridae > Ictalurus > Ictalurus furcatus. The sequence goes on from NC_071272.1 coordinate 11,621,296, forward strand.
ATATTGTTTTGATTATTCCTTTGGATCTGTTTAAATGCCACGATTAAGCTTGGCACTTTTGTTAAATCCACTGTCTCTGACACAGGGTGATGTTGGAGAACCTGGAATGACTGGACTTCAGGGTCCTCCAGGGCTAAAGGTATGTTGTCAAACATTCTCTAGGATTAATTCATAGAACAATTATTGGCTGTAATATTCACCAAAGCCAGTACTAAATGTAAGTTTGAGGTTTGTATCTGCATCAGTTTCTTAAGCTGTACCTTTCTGTCTTTATCTCGTTGTTATTCTGCAGGGAGACCAAGGTGAGCAAGGTGGTGAGGGGAAAAGAGGCATGGATGGACCACCAGGCATAAAGGTACCGCTCATATAAAGGATCATTGAGGTGTATATACGTAGAACATATAACATTCACTGCATGGTGCACATTAGTATTAAATAACAAACTCAGCTACACATCTGCTTTTACAGGGAGAGAAAGGAGACGCTGGTGCTCCAGGACTCCAGGTAAGAGGAGTGTGTCCCCAGTCCATGAACCTAATAGATTATTCTCACTGCAGAGCAATTATACAGTATAATATGATTAGCTTTAATATGCTGTATATTTACTTCATCTACCTTATCCTGATTGCTTTGTTGGGGAGAAGGGTGCTCCAGGAGTCTCTGAGAACATTGACCTGTCTGAAAGATTACAAATTTTACAGGTGGGGATCTCTCAGGCCATTATAAAACCAATATCATCCTAATTTGTAGCATGGTTTCATAAAATCAGATATTTTCAGACTTAATTTGTATTACATACTTTTCCTATAGGGCCCACCTGGTCCACCAGGGCCTCCTGGAGAGCAAGGAGTAAAGGTGAGAATATTCCTCCTGCTCTTTATGATTCCCACCTGAAGCAATATGGAAAGGTCATAGTATGATAACGTTAATACTTGATATCCAATTAATACATAATTGGATATCAGAGTTTTCGTATATTGTGGTCAGAAGTAGTCCCTGATATAGGCAAAATAGGACCTTCACTTAGGTCATCAACAGGCAAGGGGCAACATAAGCACATTATGTACTACAGGGGCAACTAAAAAAAATTATATCATGGAAAAGTTCATTTTTTCTGTAATTTAATTTAAAAAGTGGAACTTTCATATATTCTAGATTTTTTATACATAAAGTAAAATATTTCAAGCCTTTTTTTTTTTATCTTGATGATTACGGCTTACAGCTCATGGAAATCAAAAACCCGGCATCTCAAAACATTAGAATAAAGAATTTCTAATACAGAAATGTCCACCTTCTGAAAAGACCTGCGTGAAGTTGCCCAACCGCCCCCCCAAAACCCCACCACCACCACCAACGCAAAACGTTGGCAGGATAGTCTCAATCGTTTGTGCTCCGTTTGTGCTGGTTTGCGCCGTAAAAATTTTTGTTTGTGCTGCTTTGGTTCTGCAGATATTAAAAGAATATTTATAGGTCATTCTGGGGTCATTCAGCCCCCGCACATGCTCCAAATTCACCCCAAATCGTCTCAATCGTTTGTGTTTCGTTTGTGCAGATAAAAGTTTCGTTTGTGCTGCTTCCGTTTTTAAAATATTAGACATTAAGTTCTATGAGATTACGTCACAGAAAAACGTAAGCAGCACAAACGAAACTTTTATCAGCACAAACCAGCACAAATGAAGCACGAACGATTGACACTATTTGGGGTGAATTTGGAGCATGTGGGGGGGCTGAGTGACCCCAGAATGGCCTATAAATATTCTTTTAATATCTCCAAATCCGAAGCAGCACAAACAAACCGTTTATCGGCACAAACCAGCACAAACGTAGCACAAACAAACGAGCCTATTTGGAGTGAACTTGGAGCATGTGGGGGGCTGGTGACATCACCGCACCAATAATTCAGTGCCTAATATTTTAAAAACGGAAGCAGCACAAACGAAACTTTTATCGGCACAAACCAGCACAAATGAAGCACAAACGATTGAGACTATTTGGGGTGAATTTGGAGCATGTGGGGGGCTGAATGACCCCAGAATGACTTATAAATATTCTATTAATATCTCCAGAACCGAAGAAGCACAAAGGAAATTTTTACTGCACAAACGAGCACAAACAAAGCACAAACAAATGAGCGTATTTGGAGTGAACTTGGAGCATGTGGGGAGCTGGTGACATCACCGCACCATAATTCAATGCCTAATATTTTAAAAACGGAAGCAGCACAAAACGAAACTTTTAGTGGCACAAACGAAGCACAAACGATTGAGACTATTCTGCTGTCAGCAATCCACTTACTAGTATTTTTGGCACTGTGGTCAGGTGCCAAGTCCTGCTGGAAAGGAAATCAGCATCTCCATAAAGCTCGTCAGCAGATGGAAGCATGAAATGCTCTAAAATCTCCTGGTAGACGCTGTATTGACTCTCGACTTAAGAAAACACAGTGGACCAACACCAGCAGATGACATGACACCCCAAATCATCACTGACTGTGGAAACTTCAAGCAACTTGGATTCTATGTCTCTCCACTCTTCCTCCAGACTCTGGGACCTTGATTTCCAAATGAAATGGAAAATTTACTTTCATCTTCCCCATGATTGTGGTTGTGTGTACTGAAACAGACTGAGAGATTAAAGGCTCAGGACACCTTTGCAGTTGTTTTGAGTTAATTTGCTGATTAGCGCTCTTCTCAGGTGGACATTTCTGTATTATAAATTCTTTATTCTATTATTTTGAGATACTGGATTTTTGATTTCCATGCGCTGTAAGCCGTAATCATCAAAATTAAAACAAATTGAAATTGAAAATTAAAACAATTGAAATATTTCACCTTATGTGTAATGAATCTAGACTATATGAAAGTTCCACTTTTTTAATTAAATTACAGGGGGGAAATGAACTTTTCTACAATGTTAAAATTTTTTGAGATGCACCTGTAATAGGCATGATTGCACTAAGAGAAATGCTTATGTCTAACCTTTTATATAGTGTATGTACCACTAATTCAGACAATGGGATACTGCCATACAGATCTATTCACATCCTAGTTCACACCCTCAAAAATGACCCAGAAGCAATGCATTGGCTTTAGTCACCTTTATGATCTTTAAGGATTTTTTGTTTTATTTAGCCACTGAAATGTAATGTGTTAACAGGGAGAGATGGGCTCTCCTGGGATTCCTGGATCTGAAGGCAGACAGGTAGAGTAAATCAGATATAACATGTATTGTAGCATATCATATCTGCAATATATAGTTAAACAGTCTAGACATTGTGACTTTTTTGTAAGTGTCTTCATGTCTTAACCTGTTAATCCATCTTTCTCCTCACAGGGTTCAAAAGGAGAAAGGGGGGATAGAGGAGAACATGGAGTGACAGGAGAAAGAGGAGAGAGGGGTGAGATGGGTCAGCCTGGGCCAGCGGTGAGTGTGATGCAAAGTATATGAGAGAAAGTGACCAATGATATAAAGTAAATGTGGTGTTGTGAAGAAAAGATTGTTTTATATTGAAGAGAAGAGTACTGATTAAAATTAGCATGTTTATTTCAGGGAGCTGGTGGGCAGAAAGGGGAGAAAGGAGACGCCGGAATTGAGGACAATCTGGTACGTGGAAATCATTAATATGCATTCTGTAAAAAGCTCTCTTTGATTTTTTTTTCTGCTATATTAGATTTAATAAAATCTATTCTGGACAAATGCAAATTATTACGTTGGGTTGTTTTGTTGTTGTTTTGACAATTGCAGTTCTTTGTGTTGTCCTTACAATGTTAAGAATGTCCTTTCAGGCTCAGATTATTGCATTGCCAGGTCCTCCAGGGCCTCCAGGACCACCTGGCCCTCAAGGAGTCATGGTAATAAAAAATATCAGAGCCTTTTCATTCTGTTTTCAGATGCAACCATTCTTCAGCAAATTAAGGCTCAAAACTAATAATGCCTTAATTTTGTCTCATTCGTTCTCAGGGCCATCATGGAATACCTGGCCAAAAGGTACAATTGTAATAGCAGTTTGAAATGAGAATGAGCAAAATCATTTAAAAGGACCATTTTCTGTTCGTTTTGGACTAAAGGCAGGATTGATGTAACTGGGTGCATGTATCTTAACTCAGGGACAGCCAGGTGAAGCAGTGAAAGGTGAGAAGGGGGATGTTGGAGAGAAAGGTCCACAAGGGCCACGGGTAAGCCATGTTTCTCACCTCACAGTCTTTATAGATGATAAATAACTGTCCAGGAGAGGAACAATGCATAAGGACATCTTCACAAAAGGTCTAGTATGCACTGGACTAGTCTGATATTGTTCTCTTCCACTATGTTCAGGGTCTTCAAGGTTATCCTGGCTCTAATGGATTGGTGGGTCTACCAGGTGCAAAAGGTGAAAAGGTCAGTGACTTCCAAAAACCATAATTGACTTGAATATATTTTTGTTATTAGATTTGTCAAACATTGTTCTTACTGCTTTAAATATGGATATAATTTTGTTCTAACAGGGAAAACAAGGAGAGCCTGGATTAGATGTGAGTAGACTTTGGGCATAATCATATAGAATTATATAGCTATTATTATATAGCATTATATAAGCTTTTACTGACCTTATGTCTCCCCACACAGGGTTTCCCAGGCCTCCGAGGAGAGAAGGGTGATAAAGGAGAACGAGGAGAAAAGGTCAAAAAAGAGACACTCTCCTTGCACATTTTTGTACATAATGTACTGTATATAATGACATCATATGTGGTGGCTTAATAGTTTGTACCATTATAAACTCAGCAAAAAAGTAATGTCCCTTTTTCAGGAGATCGTATTTTAAGGATAATTTTGTAAAATCCAAATAAGCTTTACAGATCTTTATTGGAAAAGGTTTAAACAATGTTTTTCATGCTTGTTCAATGAACTATAAACAATTATTACACATGCACCTGTGGAACAGTCCTTAAGACACAAACAGTTTACAGGCGGTAGGCAATTAAGTTCAGAGTTGCATTAACTTAGGACACTAAAGAGAACTTTCTACTGACTCTGAAAAACACCTGAAGAAAGATGTCTAGGGTTCCTGCTCACCTGCGTGAACATGCCATAGGCCTGCTGCAGGGAGGCTTGAGGACTGCAGATGTGGCCAGAGCAATAAACTGCAATGTCTGTAGTGTAAGACGCCTAAGACAGTTCTACAGGGAGACTGGAAGGACAGCTGATCGTCCTTGCAGTGGAAAATTACATGTAAGTATGTGTCCCCCCAGACGTGATGGAGAACTTGCAAATGCCTTGGTGGAAGAGTGGAGTAACATCTCACAGCAAGAACTGACAAATCTGGTACAGTCCATGAGGATGAGATGCAGTGTAGTACTTAAAGCAGCTGGAGGCCACCAGATACTGACTGTTACGTTTGATATTGACCCCCCTTTGTTCGGGGACTCATTATTCCATTTCTGTTCCTCAAATGTCTGAGAAACTTGTTCAGTTGAATCTTTTTATGTTTTACAAATATTTACACATGTTAAGAAATTTGCTGGAAATGAAAGCAGTTGAATGTGAGAGGACATTTCTTTTTTTGTTGAGTTCATAATGCTGTCGTCTATTTCTTTCAGGGTGAAAGAGGCTTATTGGGGAAAAGGGGTCTAAAAGGAGATAAAGGAGAGCAGGGGCCTCCAGGGCTGGATCAGCCTTGTCCTGTGGTACGTCATCCGCCTTCTGCACTGTAGAAAGAGAAAAATATGCTTAACAGTGTAATATGTAAGGAATAAAACACAATGGTGCATGCTATTATAAGAAAAATAATCCAACGATTGCCAACTACTATAATTTATAAATTATTACTGAGTGACATGTCACACATTTTAAACATTTATAGTTACATTAATGTTGCAGAACATCTGAGAAACAAGTTAACTCCTGTTAATACTTACATTGCAGCAGTTATAAATAGTTGTTCCCTCACCAGCCTCTCTTTCTAATTCTTGAAGATAATAAGGCAGAAAAACATCCTGTCATGTTACTGAAAAACCAGAAAGCGTAAACTCCTCCATCCTGAAGACTCTCCCATGGGGGAATACTTTCTACAGAATATTATTGTCTTAGCAAGTAAAATTATTCGGAATATGAGCAAATTCAACCAATATTTCTCTTTTCTATCTTATTTCTATAAGATTATTAAAATTATTTCTAGATTTTTTTACTCATTTCAAGCTTGAATTGTCTTATTCTATTTCATCATTGATCATTTTGTTTATTTCAAGTGTTTATTTCTAGAAAGAACTCAAACAATCTGCCAATAAAAGGAGACAATTCTAAGCTTGAAACGAGTAAATATGACTAGAAATATGCTTAATTATTGTATATTAAGTTTGTTATATCACAATCTCATAATTAGAAATATTAGAAAACTTCCTTTATTCAAGATAAGACATTTTTTTGCAGTTTGTTACAAAGCACTGACACCAAACAAACATTTGATAAATGTTAAATAAACATCTCCTAACAGAAAACTATGATTGTTTTTCTTGTTTTTTTAATCTGATTATTAGTAGCCTTATATTATGTGGTTTGTCTGCCATACAGGTCGCTGTGGAAGAGTTATTATAGAAAAGTTAACATATTAGTATGCATTAATATAAACCTGTAAATGAAATTTATTGTCAGAGCCATGCTGTGATAGAAAATCAACACCTTCTGATCACTTCTGATCAACACCTTCTGGTTCCTGCTTGGTTTGAACGAAAACCTGCACCCACACCAGCCCTTTCCAGATAAGATTAGACACCCCCTTTTTAGAGCATTGCCATTCTGATTTTAAAACATACTCCTCCTCCATCCTGAAATTCAATAGTTCTGAAATAGTCTCTAGTGTCATTAGTGTGTTGTTATTGGGTTTTGGATTGATTAAATCCAAACATGTCTCACATGGTGTGTTCCTTGTAAATAAATGAACATAAATCACTGGTGGCATGAGTGATATGTTATAAAAAAAAAAAGTGCCCTATTGCTCTACTTTTAATGCCTAGGTGGTGGAGGAATTATGTTATGTTTCCATCTGTTTGTCTAAGATTCTTGCTAGGGTATGGTTGAATGGTGTGTAGGATTTATTTGGTACTATGATTGCAACCAGGAAATTAACTGATTTTGGAATTGATCCAAACAGGGTCAAGGTAACAGCAAGGTCAAATTTCTGATATAGTTTTTCTTTATTAGTTTTCTTCCTGTTTGAAGTATATTTTATGTCAAGCATACACATTAGTAACAAGAAGGACTAGACATTTTGTAAACAGTATTTATACAAGTAACTTCTTGTCTTTTTCTTATTTCTGTTCCTAGGACCGGGATGGACTACCAATACCTGGATGCTGGCATAAGGTTTGTACATTATGGCTTGGACTTTTTTTTTTTTTAAATATTATGTTTTGTTTCAGAATACTACATTAAACTTTGCCCTCTTGTTCTCTTGCAGTGATGACAAGCCAGAAGCTTTGGAGTCTGTACATATTTAGATATATATATTTGAAACTAACATTTTAACCCCCCCTTAATTTTTTATGATCTATTTAATATACTGAGATTTGATTTAAAAATATATATATTTTTAACTCCATGTGTACTTTCTATATTGCTGCTTTTTCTACAAAGAAAGGCTCTAATTTGAAGGACTAAAGCAAAGAGAGTTGATTTGAGATCAACTGTGGATTGCACATGGACTTGTGGAATGAGAGAGTACTCTGACGCTGGTCTTGACTACAGAAAAACCACCAGCGTTTGCATAACACCAGCATAAGCCCAAACCCATGTAACAGACTGTGAAGCATGACACGTGACTTCTGAACTGCACTGTTTTAAGCAGCCTTTGTTTGTCTGAAACTCTCAGTTGTCCAGTTTTTCACTTTCTTTGAAAGGATCAAGTTTATCATCAGGAGAGAAGCGCATGGTGTACAGTTGTTCAAATGAGGGAACCGCTGATGTGCTAGCGCATGGGATTGAACTCTAAAAATGTAACTACATGGGATATTGACTGTTGCGTGGATGATCCCACAGGAAGAACGACTCATGTCAGAAGAAACCAATCTGTTTTTGTTTGTTTTTAATCTGAATAAAATCCAGAAATTAAAGCATGATAACGTCAGAGTTTGCACTAAGAGAAGACGAGAAGTGGACAGGATATTCAGCGCAAAAGAATTTCAGCTTTTCAATTACTGATCTTAAGGAACTGCTTGACATTCTCAATACTCTTTTTGATTTAGTGTAAATAATATGTATAGTTATTACCCTCCCTGTCTTCTAGTGATCAGTGTTTAATAAGATTGTCCTATTGATATGCATCATGATGTGTTTTGTGTATTCCTCTCATCAGTCCTTTAATACATGTGTACATTTTGTCATGCAGTAGGCTTTCTTGTGTTAATAGCATGCTGTGTAATATTGTAAGATTTTACAGCAGTGTTTCGTATCAATTCTGATGTGTGGTTTATAATGATTGGATGTATTTTTCAGCTTGGCAGATGTGTTTTGATTGTGTAGTTTGGTTGGTTACAAGAGCTCAAAAGGCTCTAATATTAAAACTTTAAGTAATGTAATTTCATTAAATTTCATTATTGTATAATGGGTTTGTTTATATGCCTTTTAACAGCAATACTGACACTGACTACGTTTACATGGACAGCAGTAATCTAATTATTGACCTTACTCTGATTAAGATAATAATGTGATTAAGGTGTTTACATGAGTCGCTTTTAGAATACTCCTGTCATGTTCCCGTTTTACATGTTATAGAACATAATTAGACTAACAGCCCGCGTCATTACGTCATCGCGCCACACCGTCCAACATCCCTCCAGAATATCACGTATCAACATACAGTTCGTCTTCGTTATGGTACCATATATGGTATATACTGTTTTGAGCGTTTTTATTTTTCATTTTTATGAACGCTTTAAGTGCAGTTAATTATTTGTCATGCTATACGTGCTAATAGACAACTGGCTGTTGGGGCTGAGTCCCAAACTGCGTACTTACCGTCTATATAGTAGCCGAGATACATGTATTTTTCCCCACTACAGGCCTATAGTAGGCAAGTATGCAGTTTGGGACGCAGCCGAACTCTCTTGTTCGCCGTAAAACATAAAACTGCCGTGTGTGACCGTGCCCTGTCTCAAAATGCGGTGAAAACTCGCACACGACGTTCATGATGTGATTAAGATGTTTACATGTCTGTAATACACGTCCATAAGGCGACTAAAACAGAGGGGTGGCTGTGGCTCAGGTGGTAGAGTGGGTTGTTCACTAATTGTAGAGTTGGCAGTTTGATTCCTGGTCCATGTGACTCCACATACTGAAGTGTCCTTGGGCAAGACGCTGAACCCCAAGTTGCTCCTGATGGCAAGTTAGTGCCTTGCGTGGTAGCTCTGTTACCACTGGTGTGTGAATGAGACAAAGTGTAAAGTGCTATATTTACTATAAAACAGGAGCACTCCACCTGTCTTAATTTGATTATTGCTTACTTTGAGTATGACCTTGATTAGATTAAAGTAATTAAAAATTGCTGTTTACATGGTAGTTTCTTAATCAAAGTATGGTCTTAATCGGGTTAAGAGTGGATTATTGTTGTCCATGTAAACGCACTGATTGTCTACTTGTGCGTGTTTTTTTTTACGTGTAAATCACATCATTTGCTCTAACACTGCTCTACACATCTTTTGCTCTATACTGTTCTACAGTATCCATAATCAGCTATTAGACTGTATATAGTATAATACTATGTGCTAGTGGTTGCCCAGTATGTTTGTGCAGGGACAATTTAATACATGTAAAACAAAAATCATTATGACTGTAAATGCGGTTCAAATGATTTATGTGTGAAAATGTATGATTTATGAAGAGGACTACATGAGTGACCTCCAAAACACCTGAAGCAAATCAGGCTAACAGATGGTTATGTGGAAATTTTCTTGTAAAATGCAAAGATACTTTACACAGGTTTCCGTAGTGTAGTGGTTATCACGTTCGCCTCACACGCGAAAGGTCCCCGGTTCGAAACCGGGCGGAAACACACTTTTGGGGGGGGGGGGGGTTGAGTAATTTAGATTTTCATAACCACGCTACACATCACAACAGAAAGAAACATGGTTTTGCACTGAGTGAATAAAAAATATATATGTGATGTTTACATTAAATGTCTAACAGATCTGGCACCATTGAGTAACATGCGATTCAACATTGTACTGCAGTCACTACACACATTCATTTTTGCCCTAAACATGGGGAACTAATGTAGCTCTGTTTTTGGATACTAATAGATTCATACAAGGCCCTTAATAAGCACACTGAATAATGTGCCCACTCTAATAATAATAATAATTGGTAAATAATGTATTTCTGTATTACAGTATATGTATTCAGCTATTTTGATCAAAAATTTTTACAGTGACCTATCTATTTATATTTCTGTAAGCCATCTGTACCCGAAACCTTACTTTATATACAAAAATTAAACTTTAAAACCCATAAGAGGAGGAAGGTTCCCAAAACGCTAGCTTGTAGTTGCAAATATTTCACCTACCTATTTTTGAACCTCCGTTTATGAGAACATAAACGTACGTTAAAAGAACGTTCCCAGAAGGTTATCTTGTAGTTAATACCTAAAAAGCAACCTTTAGCAAACGTTCTTCATTGGTTGTCATATAACTTTAAGAGACCGTTGTGTTTTAACATTTCAGGAACAGCACTGACTTATTAACCAACTTATTACTGACTTGTTAACCAAAACAGAATGCTCCCAGAGGTTTATGGAAAGGTTCCCAACAACAATAAACATAGACAAACCAAATGATAATAAATTTAGGGAAGCGTTCTGTGTTAACTGTAAATTAGTTTTGGTGATGTCAATTTAAATCTAATAAATTAATAAAAAAATAATAATAATGAACCTCGGAAACCCCACAAAATATGTATCTTAGCACAGTATAAAAAAAACAACAAAAAAAAACCAATAGTACATGTTTGCTTAATGTGAACCGCTGAATACTCGAACAGTTAGTTTATATTTATAAAATGAACTGAGATTATAAAGCAGTCCTTGTGTTTTTAAAGGCGGAAATGATTTTCCAATCGACTTCTGAAAGACTACAAATCCCAGAATGCAACAGAACGAACCCGCGTGCTGAAGATTTGCTTCCGGGTGTTTGTCGGTCCTTTTCCTGTGCCTAAAAAACTGAGGAGTTTGGCTAGCATAGCCCTCCGATTCAATCTAAAGCCATCGACCCCGAAAGGCGCGATACAAGTTTGCCAAAATGACCGAGCAGATGACTCTGAGAGGGACCCTGAAGGGCCACAGTGGTTGGGTGACCCAAATCGCCACAACTCCTCAGTTTCCCGACATGATTCTGTCCGCGTCCAGAGGTGAGGGCCGCGCCATTACTGTGCGCTGTGTGCCGGCTGGTCTATGTGGCACAGCTCAGTGCTCTCTGTCAGGGCTCTGATTAATAACTTACCCAAATAACGATAGGAACACAAACCTTGGGACCTATAAATGTGTATTTAATTTAATTTATTATTGCCAGAAAAATGTGTCTAGATGTATTTTTAAGCTAACGGGTTTAACGTTACCCATATAAAAGGGTCTCAATTTCAAGCGCTCTTCATTCTCCTGTTTTTATTAGCACTCTATTGAGTATAATGTTAAGCATGCCAGGCTCACTGTGAGTTAATATTCATTAGAATATTTCTGAATTAGTAAAATGAGTTTTATCTTAGAACTTAACATTACTATTAGATGCCTTACTACAATCACAAATACTCTTTTATTTATTTATAATTTGCTGTAAAGTAGTGAGCACTTTTACAACACCATATGACTGCAATGTCAAAAATGGTTTGCACTTATGAACAGCAAAATGTTTTTTCACTTTGTCCTGCAGATAAGTCCATCATCATGTGGAAGCTGACCCGTGACGAAACAAACTATGGTGTCCCCCAGCGTGCCCTGCGTGGCCACTCGCACTTCGTCAGCGACGTGGTCATCTCCTCGGATGGCCAGTTTGCTCTGTCCGGGTCTTGGGATGGCACCCTTCGTCTCTGGGATCTCACCACGTGAGTCTGAGAGAGAGGAAACACTCGGCACAAAGGCTGACAGCTTTCAGTCTCTCTCTGACTTAACAGCACACCACCAGTTATTTTACCCCAAATGTAGACAGTTGTATAGACATGTTTGGTGACTAAGATTATTTAGTTTTCCACTGGAGCAATAATGTAAATGTAAAGGAATCTTATCGTCTCCAGTTTAGCATCTTCAGGAGCAAATCATCACACACATGCCTCAGAACGCATCATCTGGCTCAGTGGGATCAGTTTCACATGAACAGTTTTGTTTAAATCGAGTCTATAATGTTGTTAGACAGGTGTATGGTTTATGCCTGCAGTTTGTACAATGCTTAACAGGTGGTTTTAAGGTTCTGTTACGTCGTTTGGAGTAAACTTAATGTTTGCTGGGCTTTAAAGTTGCGTGAAGTCAGTGTGGTTGTTGGCTGAGCAGATGACGCTGGTATATCATTCCTAAGCTTTGATCTGTTAGCGATTTAGGACACGTCCTTGTTTTTACTTCTGTATCCCTTTTCCTAGGGGAACCACAACCCGCCGCTTTGTTGGACATACCAAGGACGTGCTGAGTGTCGCCTTCTCTGCTGATAACCGCCAGATTGTGTCTGGCTCCCGGGACAAGACCATCAAGCTGTGGAACACTCTGGGTGTCTGCAAATACACCATCCAGGTGGGACTTGCTCATCTCTGTAACCTGGAAAATCTCAATAATTACACCAGAGGTGTTCAGTATTTACCAGAAACGACTGGCAAGGCTGCATATTTTCATTTTTGATTTTGAATGAGTGTTAGGCAGACCTGCCAACCTTTTTAATATCAGAGTTTGCTGGTACTCAGAGTTATCACTTAAAATCAACGTGAATCTGGAAAGGTTGACCATTGTGTCGGTTTTTTATTTTATTTGTTTTTTTTAATACTCCAATATTAACTGACATTACCCATCAAGCCTCGCCCCCTTTCACCATTTCGCACTAGTAACTTTCTGGTTGGTTATTAGTTGTGCACCATTATGGAGAAGACAGAACTTTGACTGATTGCTCTGATCTTTTAAAAGTGTGTGTGTATGTGTGTGTGTGTGTGTTCACAGGATGAGGGCCACAGTGAATGGGTGTCCTGCGTGCGCTTCTCACCCAACAGCAGCAACCCCATCATTGTCTCCTGTGGCTGGGACAAGCTGGTTAAGGTGAGCTCATGTTTATGGCAACTTTGACCTTCGTACATTTTTCATGTAAGACTGTTGTGTTGCACTCAAGGCTGCACAATGTATCGCTTGTTAGACCTTATGACACTCTTGGTCTTTTATCACTCGTGTGTGCTACTGAGCTTGCTAATAAACCCTTGTTTATTTGGTTGCTTTCTGATTAGTGGTTCCAGATCAGGTTTCCGTCATCGATTGGAAAATTGACAATTCATGCAGCCGTAGTAGATTTTGGGAAAGGCTGTAAATTGTTATAAACTCTCTTGAAAAAGCAGGATTTCTTGCATCTTACTTTTCTCTGTAACTTTGTAATGGTCCTCAGGTGTGGAATCTGGCCAACTGCAAGTTGAAAACCAACCATATTGGTCACACTGGCTTCCTGAATACGGTCACCGTCTCCCCTGATGGGTCCCTCTGCGCTTCTGGTGGAAAGGTAACGCCACCATTTAACCATGGATAACGACTGGCTTGTGTTAAAGGAACGTAAGTCAGCAGCACCAAGCCTGATTGGTCATATGAGGATAAATTTTCAGCAGTTGTTTGAAAGCAGTCAGCTGTGCGATCCTGCTGTTTGGTGATATTGAATCAGATTAATACGCCTTTTTGTGTAGTGTATTTGTACTGATAATTTGTCTCGTTCTCGTCACGTAGGACGGGCAGGCCATGCTGTGGGATCTAAATGAAGGGAAGCACCTGTACACTCTGGATGGTGGCGACACCATCAACGCCCTCTGCTTCAGCCCTAACAGATACTGGCTCTGCGCAGCCACTGGCCCCTCCATCAAGATCTGGGTATTGCCGCTTTTCTATTTCATTTTCACTTTACGGCTGTTCTGAGAATTTTATAACATTTTCTTAGCACTAAGTTTCCTATACTTGTTACATTGTGTTGGATGTAACGCAGGTAGAGTCTAACATTAACGCATATGGACAGTTATTTTCAATTAAAACAGAAGGATAGCCTTCATCATATGTTAAGACTCTCTATTCATCTTGATTGTTGGAGAAAGATCGCTTGTGCAGGCCACTGATTAAAGTCATGTTTAAAGCATCTGTCTTCAATTGACCTTCTCATTTCAGTTTTTTTCTCTACTGCTGCTAAGCCAAATTTATGGTATTTCTCATGTCTTTAATCAAAACATCTTGAACTGAGGTTGAATTGGACAAGTATGTATTTTGCGTGATAAGTAAGTTCTTAAAAATGTACTCGCTTGCAAAGGAAACACCTCTGGGAGGAGACCCCTGTCTAGGTAGACCGGACATGTTAAAAAGAGATCAAAACATCAGTAAACAAATCAGCATATGAATATTTAGTCAGTGTAGCATGATGGATAGCACCACAGGAGAAAGTTCGTAACTTAGTCAACAAGAATATCAATGTTTGACAGATCCATGCTGAGGGCTTCACTAATCAGAACAGTATTAGGTCTTTCCTTGCTCCTAGTGCTCTTGCCTTGATTTGTGAAGAGCTGCAAAATTAGCTGATGAGCTGGATCAGGTGTGTTTGGTGTTTGAATCTGTGTGGAGATTAGTATGTCCCAAGAGAGACGAGAGTGCAAGAGAAGCAGGTCCTTGACCACATGTGAAGGCTTTAGATACAATGGTCCTGATTGACTTGCATTTTAATGCAACAGAACAATGCTGCAGGCTTACATGGGGAAGTACTGGACAGACGGGTGGGCAGTGGTCCTGAGACGTCTGCATCTCTCAGTCAGACAGTTGGCAAAGTGATTGGGTGCGAGCAGAAAGGAGACAGAACTAACCTTACAGTAGGCTCAATGCTCCAAAGCCTTGCGTTTTTACATGTAGTGAAATGAGTAGAAACCCAGACCTAAATATGACTTCCTCACTTCTGGGTCTAAGATGAGGGACTTCAAGATGGTTTTTATTTGTTTTCAGCACTGAAAGATGGCTTGAACTTGGTGTTAGATGTAGTGGATGGTAAGGTTTTGTGTTAGTGCTTAATAAGTTAAGAGTAGAACTTTATCGGTTTCTTTTGACTGGGAATTGACTACTTTGGTATTTTTGAAGACATTTCTCTATATTGAATAATAAGGTGATTGATGTGACATTTCCATGAAAATCTTCAAATAGCAGAAAAGGCACAGAATTGTCAACAGTTTTACCATTAAAACCCCAAACCCGCTTGCTCTCGCTCCATTTCCACGTAAAACTGGTCATAAGGTTTCATAAAAGTCCCTGTAATATGAACCGTCTGTTTTCATATTGTACTAACCCTTAAGATTTGTAACTTTTCAAAAATATTAAAAGCCCTGTTTCTTAAACAAATACAACAAAACCACTGCAGTGACTCTTTTCACACGTTTACCAATCAAGTAAACTTGGTACTATAATTACTGGTTGCTTGCGTCGTGATTTTCTTTATCACGTGGAAGGCTTGTACTACAGGATGGCGGCTATTATTATGCTCCATGAGCTCAGCTGTTGCCATTACCAGCTGTTTATCTGTTGAGATTGCTCCTAAGTGTCACTCTCTCTGACCTGTGTCGGTGTTACTGCTTTCTCCGCAGGATCTGGAGGGCAAAATCATCGTTGATGAGCTGAGGCAGGAGGTGATCAGCACCAGCAGCAAGGCTGAGCCGCCCCAGTGCACTTCCCTGGCCTGGTCTGCTGATGGACAGGTAAGAGAGCAGACTTCAGGATTGGCGTGTGTATAAGACATACGTGTCTTTGCAGCCAGTGGGCTGTGAGATGTGATGTGATGTGTGAATGCAGCAGCTGGGTGATCTCTTGAGCACCTGTATTAAGCATAATGTTTCATATGTGTTCTTTCTCAGACTCTGTTCGCTGGCTACACTGACAACCTCATCAGGGTGTGGCAGGTTACCATTGGAACCCGATAGACTCCTTAATTCCAAGAACAAAATGCTAAGAATGGAACTTGGATAAAAACGAATAAAGTAATAAAAATCGGATTATTTGGTATCTTTAGTGTTTTTTAATTTTTTTTTTTATTCTACTGTCTTGGTAATGTCTGTTATGCGGTTAAAGTTAACGGTTAAAGTTAACGGTCATCTCGTCTGTATCTGAATGCTTACACACTGGCTGTCTCTAGTGGCTTGGCGCAGTTTATTTAATTTTTTTTTATCTGTTAGGGTACGGCTGAGATTTGTGTGACAGGTGAAATTTCACACTTTCCCTGAAGTAAGTTACAAATGTATCTACTTGCATACTTTTTTCAGAACTTGCTGGAAAATTCTGTTTTGTGGAAGAACTAAACAAACAAACAAACAAAAAAAAAACAAGTATAGCACATGTATGCGTAAGGGGCCTGATAGCATTCTCTGCCGAGTGTGTTACTGGCTTCACGTGTCTCGGAGGAAGCATGTGAGAGCCTTCACCCTTCCGGGTGGTATCTGTTGTATGATGGGGGAGACTGGTGGGTGGGAACTAGCCAAGATTAGACAAGGGAGAAAATTGCAGGGTGGGTGGATACAGTTTGCAGTGAAAGGTAAAAATACCATGTGTAGTACAACAGCAATAACTGTTTCAACTTTCTTTTTGTCTTAAAAAGCAATAGCAGCCACACATCCTGTTAACACATCATGCATTTATTGTTAATGGCTACTGGGCATCATCATGGCCTGCATGATGGAAAGAGCAAACAATAACGTTTAGTGAAAAGTAGTGGTTTATGTAAAAAAAAAAAAAAAAACATTTAATTAAAAACATTAATTGCAAACAGTTGTTGCAGCTCTAATGTATTTTTTATGTGTATGTATATGTGAGTGTGGATAGAGATAGATATATTGTGTATATAAAAATATATTGCACATTAGAGCTGCAACAATTAATCGAAAATAATCGATTATGAAAATAGTCAACGAATCTCATTATCGATTAGTTGGTCTGCGTGTGGCATTAACTTGTTTATAACCAAAATGCAAGTTTCTCATTAAATGTTTGTGCGATGCAGTTTAAATTGTCATCTATTTGTAACAAGGCCATGTTGCTCCTCACTCACAATGTAGACGCAGTGATAAACGGTGTAGTGTAAGTAAAATCTGATTAAAACACAACGATCAGAGTAAATATAAGTAAAACAATATGCCTAAAGGCAGTGAACAGAAACCGTAACGTGAGATTTTTAAATTGTGGATCCATAAAAAATAATGCATAAATACTTATTTATATTTATTAGTGTGTGTGATTTTTATTTATATATATATAATATATATATTATATCTATATCTCACACATACGTGTGTGTGTAAGTGACTGTTGAAATAGCAGGCTTTAGCAGTAATGTGATGGTAGATGGTGCATTGTTTCACTCTTTGTTTATTTATTGTTACACTACACATTCTAGGTTTTTTTTACGCAATACGTGTGAATTTTTGTTGCATGGAAGGATAATTACCTCAAGTATACTGGCTGAGGAATCTGCTCTTCAATTTTCAGGCAATTATATATTTTGAGTTCTAACAGTTGCAAATTTCTTATAATGCAGTCCATAGAACGGTCTGTGGAGACAACCTGGACATTCATTTTTATTTTTATTATTTATTTTTTTATAATGGAGCTGACAATTGTTTTGACAAAATTGCTTATTAAATCAAATAAGCATCCCCATATGCATGTGCAGAAAATCTAGCAACATGTTTGGGAGATATTTGCTGTGATTATAAGAGGAATAACATGCATCAGGATGTGCTATTAAAAATATAAATTTTGGTATAGTAACTAGAGGTTGACAGTGGATTTTACCACTAACTAAGTTGGGCTGTACCTACCGATAACTGATTAATCAACTGATAGCTTTTAAAATTGATACTGAATGAAAACACAACACTCAAATTAAAATATTGCTGAACTTCATTACAAAAATAAACAGTACTGTCTGTACCATGAGAATGTAGTGTACTTTTTTAAATTAAATAAATATTAAAATATATTAACTGTTAATAAATATCAAAGAAAATAAAAGATATACATCCGAACCAAAAAGTAACACTCCAAACATATTTTAAAATAAATAAATAAAAAGATACAAATAGAGGCATCCAAAATGAATTGTTTTAAAAATGCTGATTTCGCCTCTAGAGGCCGCTCTCGTACTGTATAATGACGGCAGACGCTTATCAGCCGCTCCCGTCGCACACCAATAAAACTATCGTTTCATGAAGAACTTACCATAAAAATATATATGTGGCCTGCATTTGCATAACATGACCGACTTATGTTTTATGATGCAATAACTCCTGCCTGTCACATGATCAATACTAACTGCTTTTTCTTTTCTTTTTTTAAATAATAATTTGGCCAAACTTTTGCAGTGGTGTTTTTCCACACATGAACCAGTTCTATTAATGGTCCTGAGAAAAATTAATTGTGAGAAGCAAGCACTGTAAAATGTAGGGATGACTTTACTGTAGTTAAAATATTTTTTTCTTTAATCCCCATCAGTGTAGCGACTTAAATGAAAAGAATCTGGCTTTGGTTGAAAGATAAGAAACTCAGCTTTGGCTAAGTGAAGCTTAATATTAGATAAAGCAATAATAAGACTATAGAGCTGTTTTAAAAACATGTTTGACACTTAAATCCTGGTCAAAATCTACTATTGCTGCAGCACAGTATTTACAGGTGATTACGGTTAATTTTACCCTTTCCATGTGTCTGATCTGTTTTCTTGTCGACAGAACACTGTGTATGATCTCAGTTGCTTTCTGGTGCGACACACACACAGTATCAGACAGTCTTGAACTAAAGTTGAAACTGAGTGAATGTATCCTAAAGCTATATAAAGATAAGGCTGAATATGTTGAGGTGTGTTCAGAATTTTTTTTAACTCTCAGTATGATTGTTGGTGTGTATTTTTTTTTTGTTATATATAAAAGATTATGTCTGCTGACATTTTGTAAATTTACATTATTTCTCTTCCCCTTACATTTATGGGCTCTAATATTTTAGTAATAGTTGTTTTTTTTTTGTTGTTTTTTTTAAATGATTAGAGCAACATTTTGAAAGAAGGATGTAGGTGATGGTAGCATGGGCACTGAGAAGCTATATTAGACCTTCAGTCTAGTATATGGATATAGATGATAAAGATATAGAGGAATTAATAACATGAGGTATTGAATATTTGTGTTTGTGCTACTGAACACTTTTCAGATGGTTAAACATTTTAGCTCTAATCATAATTGAACAACAAAAAATTACTACACATTGAATATTCACTTTGAAGTTTCAAAGTGAACACTAGTTATTTTTAGTCTTGTGCATGTTTTAATTGTGCATGTAAAAATTAATTTTCAGGATTTTTTAGACACACTTATAACTTTGTATTACACTTTGTATAACTTTGTATAACACTAAACCAGATGTATACAGGTATAGCCAAACCCCCATCTCTCAATTTACAATGTTTCTGTAACCCATATGAATCTGGATCTGGCAGTGCTCTCATGACACATGAAAAATATTTGTTTTATAATGATTCCTTTACGATGTTTGTATATCTAAGTATATGAATAGATATGATCTATTGGATATTATATATAATATTTAATCAAATATCCAACAATATCCCAGTTTTTGCATATTTGTCCCTGTAAATAAGGTGACGTGAAAGAGAGCTGCCCAGTTTAGGAAAGTATTATATTTATTTGAAGCTGGTTAAAATGTTGATATAAAGTTTTAAAGTGATTATATGTTTCAAATTTATCTCACTTAATAATTCTGATGAGAATTTACTTTTGTATACTTGTTGACCATTTGTTTCTTTAATGTTGATGTGTTTTATGATGATATTTGTCATACTACGGCATAAAAAATTAATCATTAGTTGATTTAACGTAAATACATTACCTAATTTCCTTACATTTATTGTAAATACATTAGTTGAACGTGATACCGTCTGATTCATACTGGACCATTTTGTGCAGTCAGTATGTTAGCCTTCGGTTTGAACTGGCGTAAAAATTGCGCATGAAGAGGGTAACAGATGACGTGACAGCGGCACTGACCAATGAGGAGGCGCCGTCAACGGGCTGTTCGTTTTAGTTGTCCAATCGGAACGTGTTTTATTCAGCGAGTCTCCATCCGGCAATATAAAAGCTGCCACGAGTCGGCGATGTGATCGAGAGTCCATCTTGAACAGTAGTCGCAGGCTCACGGAGCTGAAACAGTAAGCCGGCAATATATATATATATATATATTTTTTTTTTCCTTGTTTATGGTCACTCACAGTTTGCTTTGTCATGTTGCACAACCATACTTAAGAAACAACAACAAAAAAGCGTTTTTGGAATAGACTTCCGGGTATTTCTAAGGCGTTGCTATAGCAAGCTATAGGCCGCAAATGTAGCATTTCAGCTGCGCTAATTAGCATGTAGCGTAAATAGTGTATGCTAGTTACGTGCGCCATTGTAAATGTGTAAAGCCGGGTGGTATGCGTTAGTTGTACGGGTTAATTTATAACGAAATACTGGTATGTTTGACATGAAAATGTCTAGAAGCTAATCTGCATCATTTGCTTGCAGATTTGTATCTTTATGCGATCACTCAGTGTAAGTGTATTTTCGTGTAGATTGTTAGCCGCTAATGTTATCTTTGTATTAGAGTGATGCGCGTGCTGACTACATTGTACTTTTTTGTATGTTTTCATGTAACTTGCTTTTGAAAGGAGGCTAAAAGATAAAGTCGCGATGGCCGACGACAGTGAGCAGCAGTTCATGGAGACCTCGGAGAACGGAAACGGAGAGGAGGAGCTGAACGGAGCGACGGGCGCGGACACCCAGCTCGAGGCGGGAGGAGAGGCCGCTGAGGCCGAGTCGCAGAACGGAGCGGCGGACGGAGGGCAGATCGAAGCTAGCAAGGCAGAGGAGGACGCCGGGTGAGACGAGGCACTCGTGCCGCTGCTGCTCTAATTTGTTGTTTTAAGGCTTTTGTTTAGCTGCTCTTTGTTAGCGCCATGTGCCTGTGTATGGGGGATGGGCCCGGGATGTCTCCGTTCTATGAAGTGTGAGCATCGCCGCTCCTGATGCTGTGGAGGTTTAAACAAGTGTTGCAACTCTTAAGATGAATGCAGTTAAAGTGCGCGCTACCCGTCATGTCTTAATTTGCATATTATATATTTTTTAATGATCACTGGCACATCAAATTACAGCTTGGTGTAACTGAAGAAAGAACATTTTTCACTTGGACTACAGGGTTCCCCACAGGTCTCCGTGTATATAGGAGAAATATATATGTATATTGGAGCCTACGGGAGTCTGCCTATATGGGCTTATGATGATGGGACCCAGCTAGGTCTTATCTGTTGCTCTTATGGGCCGCAACAGGTGTGTATGTATGAACTACCATATTTGTCTTCTTGGGTTACCTTATTTTACAGTAAACCCCTATACACAAACATTACATTTAACCCACTAAAGTACAGTTAAATGTATCTTTTCAATGAAGAGAATGGTAGTTTATGCTTTATTTTTATGAAGCAAGGTTTTAGTGGCAATGATATGTACATAACTATAATAACTTGTAAATATAAAAGCTCGTAAAGGATTCCAAAAAAAAGAAAAACTTGCACTGTGCATATCTGACCTCTAAAATGAAGTATTGCAAAAACAAAATAAACAATAATTCAGTGCAGCTCATCACTTCTCAGTCTCCTTTAAAAAGAGAAAATAAACTGACCAACTTTTTTTTTTTTAATTCCCTTTTTCACAGTTGAGTCAGATGCATTTATGACAAAGAACTGCCCAGATGATGTCACGACAACCCATCAGTAAATCCTCGTGTAAAATATAGCGGCTATGGATTTGGGGTGGGGGGTTGACTGCTGGAAGTCATATGTCGTATTTAAGTTTATGTTCTGCTTGTTCAGCAGTTTGATAAATTGCTATTAAACACGTTCAGACAGATGAACGTCTAATGTTTTGGTTAACGTTATGTTCTGAAAAGTGTATAAATGTAGTTCTTACCTCAGGTACACCGACAGCAAAGTCACCTCTGGAAAATTAACAGCACAATGGCACGGATAGGGGGGAAAAGTCAGGGGGTGGGGAATGGGCATTACTGTGTGAGATCTTGCAAAAAGTTTCACAAGATCTCACAATAGTCTGGCCTCTTGCTTGTTTGTTTTTTTTTGTTTGTTTGTTTGGGTTTTTTTTGTGTTTTTTGATTAGATTGAAGTAGCTTAACTGACCAGCTATAACACTTGAACATTAGTCCAAGTGTCAAATCAACACCAACAATTAAAATAAAACACAAATTTCAACTGTGAATTTTTGTGTACTATCTCAGACCCATTTAATCAGCCTATATGAAATTGTTTTCACTTGTCTAACCCATTTGGTAAAGCAAAATGGGCCCCCGTTTTGAGCCCATGCACTCGTTTCCCATTAGTGAAACAACTAGGAGCCATCTAAGGAGCCCACCTGGATTCGCCCATGTGGGCCCCAGGTAAGATGCCCATTTTGGGTCCATGCCCACGTGGAAACCCTGTAACCAATGTGGGGCCCACGTAAACATGTTGGCTGGGACATCACGCACGACGCTGTCGCCAAACTTATTAACAAATTCAAAAGTCTGGAAGTGTTGTGGACCAACCTAGAAGTGGACTTCCACTGACAAAGGCACAACGATGTGCTGCTGACAGTCAGTGGATGTTGTGCAAATATCTTTCTAATCCATTATTTCATAAGGCATGCAATAAAGAGGATGATTAAAAGGGTTAAGAGGAATGTTTCTGGGGCACGTGTTGGAAGTTGTAAGAAGATTTATTTGCATTTTAATCTATTCATCAGGATCACTGGCATTTCAAATTAGGGTACATGAAGGACTATTTTCTCTTGGACTAATACAGTAAAATTTTATCAGAATAGAAAATAAGATTATAATGTAATTCTTATAGGAATAAATTCTTTGGTCATGGCACCATGCAAAAACTAATCTTTTGATGTATTTAGAAAATACTGCATGTTCCATCAATACCACAGACAAAAAGAAGCAGTGATAAGCAAATAATCAAGAAGGAACTGGTTACTCACTTTTATTAGTAACCATCTCAAAGAAGAGAGTTTAAAATGAAAAACGAAGACATACAATGGTGAGAGAAACTGTGGTGACTAGTGATTTGTCATTGTCAAACAGTGATCAGTAGCTGCGTTTACATGGACAACAGTAATCCACTCTTAACCTGATTAAGACCATACTTTGATTAAGAAACTACCATGTAAACAGCAATTTTTAATTACCCTGATCTAATTGAGGTCATACTCTAATTAAGCTCTAATCGAATTAAGACAGGTGGAGTGCTCCTGTTTTAGTCGCGTTATGGACGTGTATTACAGACATGTAAACGCCTTAATCACATTATGAACGTCGTGTGAGTTTTCACCGCATTTTGCGACAGGACACGATCACACACGGCAGCTCTCAACATTTTACGGCGAACAAGAGAGTTCGGCTGCGTCCCAAACTGCATATTTGCCTACTATAGGCCTGTAGTGGGGGAAAATGCATGCATCACGGAGACGCAGCCGACGGCTTCAAGCAGTTGTCTATTAGCATGTATAGCATGACAAATAATTAACTGCACTTAAAGCGCTTGTAAAAAA
Organism: Ictalurus furcatus; assembly: GCF_023375685.1. Taxonomy (NCBI): domain Eukaryota; kingdom Metazoa; phylum Chordata; class Actinopteri; order Siluriformes; family Ictaluridae; genus Ictalurus; species Ictalurus furcatus. The sequence goes on from NC_071272.1 coordinate 11,645,137, forward strand.
ATTTTTTAAATAAAAACACCCAAAACTGTATACGGTACCATAACGAAGACGAACTGTATGTTGATGCATGAAATTCTGGAGGGATGTCGAACGGCATGACGCGGGCTGTTAACCTAATTATGTTCTATAACGTGTAAAATGGGAACATGACAGGAGTATTCTAAAAGCGACTCATGTAAACACCTTAATCACATTATTATCTTAATCAGAGTGAGGTCATTAATTAGATTACTGCTGTCCATGTAAACGTAGTCAGTGATTGGTCACAAGCACAGTCAGGCATTAAACACTGCTGGTGAGTCGAGTAAACCTGCTCTCATGTCGTGTGTATATATGCAGCATTTTTGATGTGAGCTGGATATCTGTACCGGGTTCAATACAGTCACTAATGTCTGCTCAAAAAGTCGCTAGATTTCTCACTAGGCTCTGTTTTTGAATGAAAGTTGCTGAAGGGGTCTAAAATGTTAAAGTCTAGAGATGTTGGCTGCACTGCATGCGCTGGTTTTAATCAGGAGCTACAATCGCTAGTGCAGCATGTTTCATCTGTTTGTTTTCTGTTATGGCTTATTACATAGTTGTTAAAGGCTTCAGCAGTTGCAGTTGTCTTGTGCAGGTCTGGAAAAGCTTTAATTTAAGGACCCTGATTTCCAGCCTTGCGAACTCCAGTGTTTTGAAAACTGTATGGATGTTCTGATACCTTGATTTACAAGTCATACATCTGTCTCATTTAGACACTTTTTTTTTTTTTTTTCCCCCCTTTCTTCTTTTTTTCCCTTCTCTTCTCTGTACTAGACAAGCTGTTCAAATCTCAGTTTTGATGTGGGGTTTTTGTTTTTTGTTTTTGTTTGGGGTTGTTTTTTTTTTTTTTTTTTTTTTTTTGCTTTGGGTTTTTTTTTTTTTTTTTAAGGCAAGAAAACAACTATTTGGGAAGTTGAAAGCAACAAATCCCCGTACTCTACTTTGATCTAATAAATACTACTGCAATCTAATATTTGTTTGTTTTTTAATTGCAGCAAAATGTTTGTTGGCGGTCTTAGCTGGGACACGAGCAAAAAAGATCTTAAGGACTACTTCTCAAAGTTCGGTGAGGTGACGGACTGTACCATCAAAATGGACTCTAACACGGGCCGGTCACGTGGTTTTGGGTTCATCCTCTTCAAAGAGGCAGCAAGTGTGGAAAAGGTATTTTATTACATCTGTACTAGGGGGTAAGTCGTGGTGGTTATGGCAGAAAGGTAGCCATACTGAGAGCTTTCCATGATTCCTAGCTCAGTATTTAGGATTGCTACTCATTTGTCAGTGCCAACAATCATGTATAAAAACTTTTAATTATTCAGGATGGAAAAGGTGGGGAGGAAATAAGCCGTGGTACAAAATAAATTAGAATATCAGTTACTTGTTGCCATCCATCAATTTTGGAAATGCACGGACATTATCTGTCGTGACTCAGGAAAATGTTAGAGAGAAATTACATGGCAATATCAATAGGCATATTTCTTAGCCCTTTTGTATGTTGCAGGTGTTGCAGCAAAAGGAACACCGGCTAGATGGAAGACAGATTGATCCCAAGAAAGCGATGGCAATGAAGAAGGACCCTGTTAAGAAAATATTTGTTGGCGGACTCAACCCTGAGACTACGGAAGAAAAGATTCGGGAATACTTTGGGGCTTTTGGCGAGGTGAGTACTCGCCAAGTGAATTTTAACTACACCTTTCATCTACAAGTGTTTGAATACTGAATTTTTTATTTATTTATTTTTAAGATTGAATCTATTGAACTTCCCACGGATCCAAAAACAAGCAAGAGAAGGGGTTTCGTCTTTATTACTTATAAGGAGGAGTCGTCTGTCAAGAAAGTCCTAGAAAAGAAATACCATACTGTTAATGGAAGCAAGGTAATAAAAGGAAATGCTTTTTAAACACGTGTGTGGATGATGATTCATGTGTAAATGTTGAAATAGCATGTTAAACTTTGTACTGCTCAAGGTTTGTAGAGGTAACCACTTGTGTATAGAGAAGAGTGTGCTCGATGTTAAGAGCCTTTACAGAATGTGTGCTCTTTAGGGGGTGTTGTGTTTCAGTTGGCCCGAACTGCCCTGGGGTAATGCAGCTGCTGGACTATTATTAATTATTCTTTTCCATTTCAGTGTGAAATTAAAGTTGCCCAGCCTAAGGAGGTCTACCAGCAGCAGCAGTATGGTGGTCGTGGTGGTGGCTACGGAGGTCGGGGCAGGGGTCGTGGTGGTATGTCAGATCTTATCAGTCTGGAATGTTTTGTCATGTGGTCATTTTGAAGAGTTGGTGGAAATTTAAGAGCTAGTTTTTACCTTGACATAAGGAGTCTGAAAGTGTTGTGCGGCAGAGATTAGTCATTCTTGTCAGCGTGGACATGTAGATGGTTGCTGTGTGCAGTATGACTAAGGGTTGTGCAATTTGAGTGTTTCTTTGTTTACTGAATACACATGCATAACCAAGATGACCTTTTAGAAGTAAACTTGGCCCTGTGGAAAATTTCCTTCTCAGGCCAACACCAGAATTGGAACCAGGGATACGGCAACTACTGGAACCAGGGCTATGGCAATCAGGGATATGGCTACGGTGGACAGCAAGGCTACGGCAACTATGGGGGTTATGGCAACTATGACTATTCTCCTGGCTACTATGGCTATGGTGGTGGATATGACTACAGTAAGTGCACAGGCTGTCTGCTTCCGCTTGCCTGATCACCATGGTTCACTTACCTTTGCACAGAGGTGCTCAGATCCTCTTTCTCGTCTTTCAGACCAGGGCAATACGAGCTATGGGAAAACTCCAAGACGTGGAGGCCACCAGAGTAGCTACAAGCCATACTGATCACGTGTAGTGCAGGTATGCGTTTTTTGACTCTTCTGTGGTTAAGCGTAGGTACTTTATTAGTTTTATTTGGAATTCATTAAAATGCCCCACAACTCAATTTTATTCGCTGGATTATAAAAGTTTAAAACTATAAACCGCCATAGATTAGAAGGGCTATGGGAAGCCACTGAATCTTACTAGCGTTTATAAAATGTGCATCTGAACTACACTACTTGATCAATAAGGGTTGAGGTGGTGGTGGACTGCTCAATTTGCATGTTGGAGATTTAAACTATTCTTCTACAATTAAATGCGGTAGAATATTCTGCTTTGCTTAATGCTTGGTGCCTTTTTTTCTGTTGGAATATAATAACTCTTATTCAGCTCTTTACTCCTTATTCTTTAGGAGCATGTCCTTTCTCTTTCTCTTCCTACCTTGTTATGCACTCAGTCATTCCTGCACCTTTTCCTCTCTTCAGGCCATAAGTATGTTCAATCCAAGAACCCATAACAGCAGCAAGAGGTCATACAAGATGGGACTCTCTCCTTTTTTTGGTATGATGGGACTCGTGCTCCATTTGTACAGGACAACGGATGAATGGGGACGCTGTGTCTCGTTCCACACTTTTTATTTCTTATTTTATTTTCTTTGTCCACATTTCCAGTTGTGGAAGTGTAATTTTTACTGTACTTTTTGGTACCTTTTTTGAATCTAATGTATTGTATGGTTGTATTTTACATGTCAACTGAATTTACAGCGTATGAGGATCATGAGCTGCCAGAGCTTTTGAAATAAAATGTTTGAGTAATTTTTTTTCCGGTGTTTCCAGGATTTACCATTTCTTTTGTTGCTTCAATTCACATGCACAGACCGGAGTGGGGGGGGTGATGGGACAAGGGGAGTGATTGGTTTAGAGTTGTCTAGTAACATAGCATCTGGGTCATGTTTTCTGCAGTTGGCAGTTTTGATTCATTTTGACTTTTGCGTTTTTAACTTGGTAAACCTTTAAATGGTAGTAATCAGTAAGATTAAGCTTAATGCCTGTAACAAGGTGGCTTTTCTGCCTTTATTGAGCTCATATTCCTATAGTGTAATTGATAAATTGTTAGAAATAAACCTTTTGTTTAATATTTGTCTATCGTTTTGTCATATATTTTTGTAATGCTACTGCTAATGTCTTGGGGGTTTTAGGTAAAAAAAAAAAAAAAAAAAAAAAACTTTAAATTAATGTTATGGTCCATAAGCCTACTGTTGCATGTCTGTTTATATCTAGTTAACTGGACATTCTGACTTGTTCATCAAAATTTGTCCAAGTTTCTTGAGTCTAGATGACATCTACCTTGTCCGATTTTAAAATCGGCACCATGTGGCAAGACCTGCAGATGCTTTGATTCTGCTGATGGTGAACGGTCTTCACTCATGGCTATATGTACCAGGCAGCTCTCAGTGCAGTAAAGCTCAAGGACAAATATTTAATAGTCGTTTTCTGACTTCTTGAAGAATATTTAGAAATTGGTGCATTTTGTAAAATATTCTGGGCCACATCACCTGGTAGACCTGATGCATGGAACTCCCCTCCTTTGGAGGTTGACTTGTGTAATTTCATTGAAGTCTTAAAGATGCTTGTGTACTCGGTGTGTGTTTATGTAATTTGGGGCAGTTGCACAAATCTCAGCACACATTTCTTCAGGTGCTTCCTATACCAGTAATGATCCAACACACTAAGGTGGGGGGTGGATCTGTTTGTAATTAAATGCAGCCTTCACTGAAAAGGGATGGAAATACAAATGATTATTATATAATCATTTAATTATAATAAAGCAAACTTATTATACACAGAATTGTCCACTTTATTAGGTATGCATTATTTGTTATTGGCACTCATTGGCCAGAGTATAAAGTATTCTTACTGGCCACTTTATTTAACAAAAGAAAAACCTACCTTATTAGTATACCTTGTATGTGGATGTACAGTTAGTCTGATTAAGACAAATTGTTAAAATTAAAAAAAAATTACCTCTGGTTTTACTATGGGACAAAGTAGCACACCACCCAAATATGTTATTAGGAGTTTAATTTGATGTCATGTATACCCTAAAAATTTTCACTCCCCAATACAGTTTATGTCCACATCTTCAGTGGATAATATCACATGGTTACTGTGGACTTGTACCGAAGGACAACACACTTGGTGGTGTTTGAATTTACAGCATACAGTTGTAGAGGAGTAACGACTTCTAATCCTACAAACCGGTGTCACCCAGAAGATGGGATCTCTTAAGGTTCTTCACCACTGTAGCCTCATGCCTGGATCTTAATGAACTATTTGTGTAAAGCTGCTTTGTGATATTGTCTATTATTAAAAGGGCCATTCAATAGAATTGCAATAAATGAAGAGTATTGACTATCAGAAGTATTCTATATATAAATAAAAATTGGACACTTGCTTTCTTTTTTGTAAATATCAATTCAGATTTTGTGTCATTTCATTCTTAAATATATTGTGTTATGGTATATAAATGTGAAGTAGTAGTTTATAGTGTTGTAATTTAATACATTTGTCTACAGTACATCAGCCATAACATTAAAACCACCTGCCTAATATTTGTCTAGGTCCACTTCATACCATCAAAACAGCTCTGACCCGTTGAGGATTGGACTCCACAAGACCTAGACGTTAGCAGCAGATCCTTTAATTCCTCTAAGTTCTGAGGTGGGGCCTCCATGGATCAGACTTGTTTGTCCACACATCCCACAAATGCTTGATCAGATTGAGATCTGGGGAATTTGGAGTAAACACCTTGAACTCTTTGTCATGTTCCTCAAACCGTTCCTGAACAGTTTTTGCTGTATGGCAGGGCCCATTATCCTGCTGAAAGAGGCCACTGCCATGAAGGGTTGTACTTGGTCTGCAACCAAGTGAGATGTAACATTATGATATCCACCAGGTATGTATATGATATCGCATGGTGGCTAGTACGTTCGCCTCACGCAGTCGCACGTAGGTGTAGAGCCCAGGCTAGCCAATAGAAAGCAAGGAAAATCCGGGAGGCGGGTCGGACGAACCTAGCGAAAAAAATGCGGTTAGAATCCCACCTTGGCTAAAAAAATGATTTATTAAAAACTTGTTTTTAATGTCGAATCCATAACAATATGATAAACAAAAATAAAAGTCATTTCCTAAGAGTTTTCTTTGTTTAAGGTGAGGAAAATGTAAAAATGATCATTAATAAACCATTATTGATGGGGACATTGTCATTAGTAGTTACTGTTTCAAATATTTAGATATTTCTATTTAAATTGAAAACTCCACACAATATTTTGATGTTTTGATCAAGTTTTAGTATATTTTTATTGTCTGTTACATATTGTAACTATGTAACTTTTTTAAAAGAGGCATTGTCAACATTTTGTCACGAAATAAACGTAAAGGACACTAGGATGGACACAAGTGCAGATAAGAGCTTTTACTTAAAGAGAGGCAGGCAGACAAATCCAAAACATCAGACAATAGCGTGGTCAAAAAACAGGCATAAATGAGGCAAAACCAGAATCAAGAACAAGGGCGAGAACGAGATCAAAACAATAACACATGAACCGAATAACAACCGCTTGGTATACGGGAAAACTCACATAATACTTCGCAAAGTCATGGTGTTAGAACAGTCTCTTATATACTGTGATTGTGAGTGTGTGTGAGTGGAATTGTTTGTAGGCCGCCGTGCAGTATGGGAAATGTAGTCACTGGTTTGCTGTGATATGACATTTACTATTTTGATACACTTTCAGTGTAAAATTAACTGTTAAAGGAGAATGTGAAATTCATAATTTGTCAAAATTAAAATAACTATAACTATATACTAAATACATGCAGAGTGTGTTATAGTAAGTTATTGAAAATACCTATTGAAAAATACTTATTGCAAATAAGGACTAAGAGTTAAAACATTTACAAATACAAGCATGATACAAACATATTTACAAACACACAAGCCAAATAACTTTTTTTTTCTTTTTTCTTTTTTTTTTTTTTTTAAATACAAAGATATCTGTACACAATTCCACAATGGTAAAGAGAGCGAGCGAGCCATACACAGACCATAAATGCTGTGTTTCACAACAGAGTTATTTTCTCTTTTCAACAATCCACCTCTGCCTCTCAGCCTCATAGAATGGAGACTGCTGAAACTCTGCCCATGTCATCTCTGCATTCATTCCCTGTGCCTGATACAGGGAGAGCACTTTAGCAGGACAGGAAATGTATTTGCCTGCCACTCCAGGGAAACCAGTATGGATATGAGGATTGTTTTTGTGGCTGGTGGCAGAACCTGCACAGATGACTAGAAGGATGCTCCACTAATGATTTCCTCTTGCCTCTCTCTTCAATCACCCTCTTCCTCTCTGCCCCCTCTGCTTAGAGGCCTCCAGCTCCCGCTGAAAGAAGGGAGTATCTGCAAAAATCTTCAAATAACATCCTGGGGTTGGTCAGTCCCTCTGCAGAGTATGCCTCAAAGACTTTTCTGGAACAGTAGAAGTATTTAACATCACCAGCCTGATAAAAGAAATGCACCAAGGAGCCATCACCCAGGTAACGAGACTTTGGCTGACCACAAGCTAAACAGGATCTAATTAGTTTTTTTTGGTGTCTGCTGCTGCTGTTGTTGTTGCAGGGCTGCCTGCTGCTTCTCTAGGGTGTCTTTAACCATCTTCTCAACTGCTGCCTGTGTCAGAGGGACGTCTTCAGGAACACCCTTTGCAGGTGGATTGAATGGAGCGGGTGGCTGTATTGTTCCTGACCATATCTTCTCTTTGAGGTGTTGATTTGTCTTGCAAAGAATGATTGTCTTGAATCCTTCTTGCCTCTTCAGATAGGTCCCGGCGTAAATGACCTGATGGGCTTCTCCTGAAGGACACTTTGATTCTCCCAGGGGGAAAAAATGTTTTCTTCATGCTGACAGCCTGAGTAGTACCCATAGATATGAACAATTGACATAAATAAATATATAAAAGCATTTACATAGTTATGCATAATGTTTTGTAAAGTAAAATTATGGTAATTGATTATTTTAAAATGACTTGACAGGTTTCATGTTAGAGTAAAAGATCAATGACCCAACATTTAATTATACAACTATTGAAAAGATACACATCTACTCTAATATATTCTAACCTAATCTAATATAATTGTGTGATCTGCTCACTTGTTACCAAAAGACTTTATTTTACTGTGTGTTTGACTAAACGTATAATAATATTTCTGAATTGACCCTACATATATAGTTACAAACCATTCAAATGATATTCATAATATACCGATTTTTCTTTTGAGTAAATAAGTGTACAGTTCACTTTACCTGCCGCTTTATTGTGCTTTTTTTTCAGGTAAAATGATGAATGTTACCCTAACCCTAATCTGCCGTCTGGGTAAAAAAAAGAAACAAAAAAAAGAGAAGAAAGACGAAAAAATAAAGCCGATAAAATATTAACTGGTTGATAGGCAGTGGAGGCAATTCAATATGTAGGTCTTCAAAAAAAAAAAAAAAAAAACAAGCCTCGAAACAGCCCCATAGAGTCAACATGTGGCCAAAAATATATTGCATCCTTAGTGATAAGAACTACCATCGAGAATGAAAATGGTAGGTTATGGAAAGTTAAGAAGAACTTTAATATTATTGCTGACCTCCTATTTTCTTCTGTGGGCTTCTATAGTGACTTTAAACAGCTCAGTTTTCGTAGTGTAGTAGTTATCACGGTTGCCTCATGTGCTGAAAGGTCCCCAGTTCGAAACCGGGCAGTAACACAGATGGCTTTTTATTGCGTTTATATTTTTTAATTCATAAAATACTATAACCTACGAGAAGAATTAATCCAATACTAGCTTACATGCAACCCCTGACACCCCTGGATTACGCTAATCAAAGCTCTGTTTATGTGTCCATCATTCAACGTGGTGTCAGAAGACAGTTCGTGAACGAACTTCGTCTTAGAGGATTAAGGCGATAGTCAAGTTTTCATCTAAAATACTTGAAACGAGAACTCCACAAAAGACTGAGCTAATCTGCACAGTGCACATCAATGGACATTCAGTCGACCTTAAAGTGGACACTGGTGCCAAATGCAATGTTATTTCTGAAGCTTTATTCATAAAAGTAAAAAACAGAGAAGAATTAAGCTAATCAAAGAACACCAAGCTCATAGCCTATGGAGGTGAGAAATTCACACAGCAGGTCTTGCCAAATTCACCTGCCAGTCATCATAAAAGGTACACAACCTCTTGTTCTATGTGGTAAAGAGAAATGTGCAACCATTGATACCAGACTCTTTACGAATGAAACTCGTCTCATTTAACAAAGAAATTCACCACGTGTCAGCAGATGAGGATTCAAGTTTTCCAAACCAAATTCATTTTGAATATGCAAACCTTTTCAAGGATGAAATTGGTGGGTTTCCAGTAATATATTCAATGAAACTGGACAGCCATGCAGGAGAACGTCAAAGCAGAACTACAAATGATGGTCAATATAGGTGTCCTTACCCCAGTCTCTGAGCCCACTGAATGGGTATCATCAATGGTGGCCAACCACAAAAAGAATTCAGAGAAGATAAGGTTATGCATTGACCCAAGAGACCTCAATAAGGCCTGTCTACGTCCACACCACCCCTTGCGTATGGTGGAAGAAGTTGCATCTCAAATGCTAAACTCCTCTGTCTTTTCTGCCATAGACGCAAAACGTTTTTGGCAGATTTCTCTTGATGATAAATCATCGATGCTGACGAAATTCAACACCCAGTTTGGGAGATTCATGCCATTTAGAAATAGCTCAGCCAGTAAGGGGTTCCAAAGACCCATGGAACAAATATTTGTGGGCTATCCATGTGTTATTATAATGGATGATATTCTTGTGGGAGGAAAGGATCTCAGGACAAAAATCTCAGGAAAGTGCTGGATCGTGCAAGAAAGTTTAACCTCAGACTGAACCCTGTCAAATGTAAATTTCGGCTAGCAGAGGTATGTTATGTAGGACATGTGTTCACAAGTGAAGGACTAAAGCCAGACCCTTCAATGATTAAGGCAATCACAGAGATGAGCGTCCCAGAAAATGTCACAGCCCTACAAGGCTTTCTAGGTATGGTTAATTACCTTGGAGTTTCAGTGACCTTTCAGCATCCTTACGAGCGCTGACTCAAAGATGTCGGATAGTGCTGGCTTAAACAACATCAAGATGCATTTGACGCGTTGAAAGAGCGCATCACTAGCTCACCAACACTGAGATTCTACGACGTCCAAAAGCCTGTTACGCTGACATGTGATGCTTCATAGTATGTACTTGGTGCGGCATTCCTTCAGCAAAATTCTCCTACAGCATGTGCCTCATGCACCCTGATGTCAGTAGTAACTGAGTCATCGTAGCGGTATGTTGATGCTGCTGTTACGGGTGCAAATTACCAACAGTGTAGAGTGCCACGAAAGAGTCTAAGTTGGAAGGCATGCTAGAGTAATGTGCCGTTCTCTTAGACAGGTTTTAATGTTGAGTTCAGATGCTGATTGACCGCGGATACGTAGGAGTCCGACCCGTCGGTGAAGGCTCTGGATAACCTCGGAGAAACTGTTCCAGTAATGGATGGTGAGCCAACCCCACTTGATCTAGAACCTGATTGCAGCTAGGAGGTTGCAATTTCAGCACACTGCGTCCGAGAGCTTTGATTTATTTTTCCCTTGGCCCAAAGGATCAGGTAGAACTGTGTACACATTGACACTTGTTTCCTTTGGAGGAGGACACTCAGACTGCACTGACTCAGTACTCGGTAAACCGAGGGACTGTGAACTCTGTCTCACCAAGACTAGTTAAGTTAGTAGTTCGATGTGATCTGATTTGAGTACCACTTTGTTTGAAGGATGTTGTGTTAACTTAATAATTGTTTTTAGTGTATAAGTTTGGGATTCTGATTTTTTATTTATTTCATTTATTTTATTTCCTTACTGTTATATTTGTTCCTATTGGTTATTTTATACAATATGCAAAGTTAACTTAATTTGTGTCCTGGCATATTACTTCACTGTCATCATCCAACTCGTGGCTCCAGCGAGTGAATCTATAGTCTTTTGATCTGGCCCAGTTCCGACCATCTAGGTATCTCGACTACTCATTACAGTCATCACACGCTGTAATACCCCGGTAAGTGACCCGCCCTCGACAAGCAGGTTACAACTACATTTATGGGAAGAAGATCAACATTGAAACAGACCAAACAACAAGCCACTGCACATGGCACCAGCACAATTACAATGCATGATGTCGAGGCTCCAAAAGTACGATTTTGTGATAAGCTATAAGAAGGGAAAACACGTGTATCTGGCAGACACCCTTTCACGTGCCCCAATGAAGAACACAGAAGTGCTTAGCAATGAAAGGGTTTAATTTGAGCAATACAGGGGTGGAGACATGACATAAACAAACACACAAGTACAAAGTAAAAAAATGTTTGACAACCCAGAAGCGCTCAATGTCGCACTATGGGCTGCTGAGCACACTGCTCGCTCCGGCACTCAGTGCGAGGGGTCTGACAGTACCATAGCAGCATAATTAGCATCCATCCTTTGAGATCTTTGCTCCCCTGGTGCTTGGCCAGGAGACCATCAGTGGCATTTCTCATTGGATCTGTCCATCTGTTGTGGTCCAAATCAAAGACTCAACCACTGTCTTAATAATGAGTCTTTATTAATCACATATGCATTACAGCACATTGAAATTGGTCCAATGCAAGCTGCACAGGGAGAAGCAACTATGGTGGTGTGCTCAACAGTTCTAAAGGTGATTCAAAAAATTACTTAAATAAAGTATTTGAGTCTTTGTGTACATATATGAGACAGACAGGTTACACATATTGTTGCCTGTATGAATAATGTAATTACCCGCATCTAACAGAAATTCAGCAGACCTTTGTTCCTTTACAGTCACAGGACTTGGAGTGTAAAAGTGGTGAAATAAGACAGTCTGTGGGCTTGCCTCTGGTTCTGCACCAAGAGGGGTCTCAGCAGAAGAGGAATCATCTATCCACTCCTGAAATTGAGCAAAATGAGTATATGCAAATGAGGAAAAAAAGTACAAATCAATTATGAAGTGATATAAATCTTTTTCTCCATTATCAATTAAAAACAAAGTGGTAAAAGCATACCTTAGATGGAATTGAGGACTCAAAGTCAGATGAAGATTCTACTTGCACTTCCTGTGCTTTTGTTTGTCAAACCCAAGAGGCACTGGTTAACAGCCTGGCTCCACATACTGTAGAACAAACCTCTCTCCTATGTCCCTGCTGGACGTATGCAAGGCTGGATATTTGGGCTGCCCTTTCAATCTCACAGAGGCACTGTTTAACTCTATCATTAACATAGGGTCAAACACTGCAGGTAGGCTGCTTCAGGTCTACCAGCCACTGATGATTCCAGCATGCCATCCCTGTGCCTGGAACAGCTCAGGAGAGATATGATTGCCTGTTACCCACTGAGCCTGGTGAAAATGAAACCCCTCTTGCTGTGAATTGTCTCTGATAGGGATCCACATTTTCACAGCAGCTCCTTCAACCTTTACATGATTGAACACGGATATGTATATATGGATATATATTTGGAAAATATTTGTGTTTGTCTACTTTTAATTATGACTCTTTATTGTTTAAATATTTTAAAATTCATATTTTATGCTTATTTATTTATCAATTATCCAACAGTATTTATCATTGCTATTATTTTAATTCAATTAACAGTGACCATGAGCAGAGAGCTTACATTTAACTGTTTATGACAGACCTCCTGATTAAAACTTAAACAAAAAAAGATTGGCATCTGGATCCGTTTCGGTCGTAAAAATTCCGATCGGTGCATCCCTAATGAACACCATTAAACTAAAGCACTTTGCATCTGACGGGTAAATGAAGTCACCTAATCACATCCTATATGAGATAATTCAGATATATACACACTATACACAGAGCAGTTCGAGAACTGACTCCAGCCCAGAACCATGACAGCGGAAAATGTCTAATAGTGTAGCTTTAAATATATTTAAGAGGAGCAGACTTCAAAGACTGAACATTGAGGTTTATTGTTTACAAGGTAGAACAGGTTAACGGTTTTTGTTTTGTTTTTTGTTTTTTTTTGCATACAGCCTGTAAAATTAACTGAAAATATTACATTTAGTTTATTAGAAGATAAATTAATGTGTCAAGATGCTCAGTAAAACGTAACAGATCATTTCCTTATAAAACTACACTAAATGTACCGGAGACTACTAATAATTTTTATAGCAAATGGTTGTCACACCAAATATACTTTCTTTAACTTATTTCTGTTTACTGCTCTTTATAGTATTTTTAATTAAAAGCATTTAATTTCATAATATTTGAAAGCATCTTTGCTGTACAGTATTTCTTTGCATGTGCCTAAGACTATTGCACAGTACTGTATATAATATAATTTGATAGTATCATGCTAGTATGTGCAATTTAATATGCCATAAACAGGTTGATCTAGATAATTCTGGACATAACAGATGTGACATTAATGCAGCCGCTTGGTTCACTTACTCTGCTCTGTAGGACATTTGGGTGGAGACAGACTCAGCATCGTCTTCTCCAGTTCCTCACCCTCTTCCATTACTGTGAAATTAAACAAATGCATCAGTGGACTGTAAGAATCGATATAAACAAGTATAAATGTGGTTTATTCATTTGGATAAGCAGAGAAAATGCATGAAGTGGAAGTTGCAGAAGGAGTTGATGGTGAGGATGAAGGTGAAGCAGAAGGGGCTATGGTCACCTGTCTTTTCTGCTTTAAAAGATATTGCTGCAACTGGTACATTTTACTTCCTGTAATACAGCTCTTCCCCATTATAAAGGCACCAGCCTATCAGCCCTAGTATTCCAGATCTTCTTCCAGGTGTCTTGAGCTCATGCCCCAAATCCAACAACATTGTCATTTTCCGAGAAAACTGGTGCTGGCATCTCTGAAAGGTATCTCCGGAGATCCTTGTTTTCTTTTAAAGCCTCTTGACTACTCAAAGAAGAAAATGAGACTATCCTTGCAAGGACCCTCTACGTTGAACTGCCCAGCCTGTTTTTCAGTCTTCGGAAATCCAAAATGCTGCCACACCTCCGACTTGAATGAGGATGGGGCATCCTCAACATCAACATCTACACTTGCCGCTGCCATATTTACTACTAACGCTACAATTTACTCGCTGCTGCCATGCCTATAAAGCAAGGTCACAGTATACAGCTTCAGCGCCCCGATGTTTAAAAGGTGTATCGTGATTCATTTAACATCTCAACTGACTGGAATCGTCATGTTTTCATCGATTTTCAACTGGCTGGGAGTGCATCATTACATCCCTACCCATAGATATGAACAGCTGACATAAATAAATATATAAAGCATTTACATAGTTATGTATAATGTTTTATGAAATAAAAATAGGATAACTGATTATTTAAAAATGACTTGACACATTTCAGGTTGGAGTAAAAGATCACCCTGCTGAAAAAACAGTAGAAACCCTCATAGAATTTGAAATGTTATAATGGGAATTGTTTTGGTTTTATGGAAATTGTAATGGTCCCTGTGGGTCTCTACTTGTACTTTGTTACCTTCTATTGGTGGCATTATGTCTAGTGGATACCATTAAGGATCAGTAAGGGTAATGGTTTTAAAGGTTAGTTGATGGTTTGTAATGGTATTTGTAGTGGATAATGGTATTTATAGATTAAACCATTAGAATATCTGTAATGGTTTCTATTGTTGTTTTTTTCCCCCCAGAACAACGACCCAACATTTAATTATACAACTACTGAAAAGATACTAGACTAATATAATATAATATAATATAATATAATTGTGTGATCTGCCAAAATACCTTATTTTACTGTGGGTTTGACTATTGAACAAAAATAAATGTGACTTTACAACCTCATAATAATGTTTCTGCATTTACCCTACATTTATCTTTATAAACTATTTAAATAATATTAATAATATACTGATGACATTTTTCTTTTCAATATATCAGTGTACAGTTCATTTTACTTGCTGGGTTTGCCGCCTTATTGCGCTTTTTTCAGGTAAAATGACCAAAGTTACACCAGCTCACCCGACGTCTGGCAAAAACAAACAAACAAAAAAACAGATCAAAAAAAGATTAATAACTGAGCTTGATGGTAGGCAGCTGAGGTAATTCAAGACGCACATTTTAAAAACGAAACAAACCTGGAAACAAACGTGTGGCCACAAATATATAACCACTACACTACGGAAACTGCGCTGCAGTGTAGTTGAGCGCAATGGCAGTTCGTATCACTACGGGTGTGATATATTTGTGGCCACACGTTGATTCCCTGGCGCTGTTTCCAGGTTTGTTTCGTTTTTAAAACGTGCGCTGGACAGTTGATCGTTAGTGAGAATGTTTACAACTGACGCCTTTTTTTACTACTGTTAGAAGGTCGGACAATGCACCTCAGTGTAAACTGAATTAAAGATCAGTCTTGAGGGCGAGCCTGAAACGCGTCCTCGAGAATATTACTTTGAGATGATTTTTGAAGCAGTTAACTGGCTAGATAGGACACATTCTTGCCTGTTTAAAAGACTTAACTCTTAAAACTAACTAGTGTTAAAAAGAGTTAACTCTTTTCTTAAAGAGTAGTAAAGAGTGTTAGTGTTAGAGATAATGTTAAAATAGCGTTAGAAAGTCTTAAATAGCGTTAAAGTGTTACAGTATTTTAGTGTTAAAGAGTTAAAATACTTTAGTACTGGAGTAGTACTGACCATTTAAATACACAAAGGATTTAATCCATCAATTATGTAGCTGCTTGCAAGTTGAATGGAAACATAAATACTCAGGCAAAGTTACTGGCCAAAATTAACACTTTTAATTCTCTAACTCTCTTTTATTTCTGCATTTTGCTACCGTATTGTGTTTATGTTTTTCTAAGAAGGTTTGTCTATTACCACTACTGTAATGCTCCAATTTCCCTCGGGATCAATAAAGTGTCTATCTATCCATCTATCGTTGAAAGGTGACATCGGTAATAGGTGCAACTTATTTCTGTAGTAACGTAAATATCCCGTGTGTATAGAAATAAAACCTCTGGTACCTGCAGTATTTTAGGGTTGCATGTAAGCTAGTATTGGATGAATTCTTCTCGTATGTTATAGTATTTCCTGAATTAAAAAGATATAAACGTAACAAAAAGCCGTCTCTAACCCTATGTTAAATACTTCTACTGTTCCAGAAAAGTCTTTGATACATACTCTGCAGAAGGACTGACCAACCCCAGGTCCAACTGCCATTGAGCTCAAGTGCATTGCAGCGCAGTTTCCGTAGTGTAGTGGTTATCACGTTCGCCTCACACGCGAAAGGTCCCCGGTTCGAAACCGGGCGGAAACACAGACAGCTTTTTATTGCGTTTATATTTCTTTTAATTCAGGAAATACTATAACATACGAGAAGAATTCATCAAATACTAGCTTACATGCAACCCTAAAATACTGTAGGTACCAGAGGTTTTATTTCTATACACACGGGATATTTACGTTACTACAGAAATAAGTTGCACCGATTACCGATGTCACCTTTCAACGATAGATGGATAGATAGACACTTTATTGATCCCGAGGGAAATTGGAGCATTACAGTAGTGGTAATAGACAAACCTTCTTAGAAAAACATAAACACAATAAGGTAGCAAAATGCAGAAATAAAAGAGAGTTAGAGAATTAAAAGTGTTAATTTTGGCCAGTAACTTTGCCTGAGTATTTATGTTTCCATTCAACTTGCAAGCAGCTACATAATTGATGGATTAAATCCTTTGTTTATTTAAATGGTCAGTACTACTCCAGTACTAAAGTATTTTAACTCTTTAACACTAAAATACTGTAACACTTTAACGCTATTTAAGACTTTCTAACGCTATTTTAACATTATCTCTAACACTAACACTCTTTACTACTCTTTAAGAAAAGAGTTAACTCTTTTTAACACTAGTTAGTTTTAAGAGTTAAGTCTTTTAAACAGGCAAGAATGTGTCCTATCTAGCCAGTTAACTGCTTCAAAAATCATCTCAAAGTAATATTCTCGAGGACGCGTTTCAGGCTCGCCCTCAAGACTGATCTTTAATTCAGTTTACACTGAGGTGCATTGTCCAACCTTCTAACAGTAGTAAAAAAGGCGTCAGTTGTAAACTTTCTCACTAACGATCAACTGTCGTTGATCAAGCGCACGTTTTAAAAACGAAACAAACCTGGAAACAGCGCCAGGGAATCAACGTGTGGCCACAAATATATCACACCCGTAGTGATAAGAACTGCCATTGCGCTCAACTACATTACAGCGCAGTTTCCGTAGTGTAGTGGTTATCACGTTCGCCTAACACGCGAAAGGTCCCCGGTTCGAAACCGGGCGGAAACACACTTTATTTACTTCCAGGAGAAATTTTTTGCTGTCCAGAAATGGACCTTGTCACGCAGCACATCTGCCACAATCCCAGACAAAAAGTCCCTTGATGATGTGGGTAATTTTATGTGAAACATAATAAAATAATAATATGCGTACCATGAGTATTGTAATTAATTGACAAAAGATGCGATAAATTATGTCTTGTTCATTAATTCGTTGTTGAATAACCCAGACATTCCATATACTATAAGTGCATTTTGCTTTATTAAGAATGTTGTTATTAACCAAACTCCAACAACATAACAGCAGATCCCTGAAGTGCAGTGAGGTCATGCAGCTGAGTGCGCTCATCATTAACTGACTTCGTTTTGAAGTGACGCTTGAGAGAGCAAGGATATTCCATCCTTACATCCTTCTTTTGCATCTTAAGGGAGTGGAGCTAAGACGCAAAGAAAGGAAGCGAGGAAAGTAAACGAGAATGCACAAATAAGAAATGAAAAGCACACTATGTCTTCATGGAGCTCGCTTTGTGCACATCAGCATTGTCATACTGGTTTGGGCCAATTAGTTCCAGTGAAGTGAAACTGTAAAGCTATAGCATTCAAAAACTTTGTTTCCACCTTTGCGGCAACAGCTCGGAGAAGGTCCACATATGGGTGTGACTGTGTTGGTCAGGAGTCCACATACAATCAACATTTGGCCACAAATATATTACGTCCATGAAAATGAATTACGTGAAAATGACTAGAAGGAACACTGAAGTAGAATAGAGCTCAAATGTATTGCAGCGCAGTTTCCGTAGTGTAGTGGTTATCACGTTCGCCTCACACGCGAAAGGTCCCCGGTTCGAAACCGGGCGGAAACACAGACAGCTTTTTATTGCGTTTATACTTTTTTGATTCAGGAAATACTATAACATACGAGAAGAATTCATCCAATACTAGCTTACATGCAACCCTAAAATACTGTAGGTACCAGAGGTTTTATTTCTATACACACGGGATATTTACGTTACTACAGAAATAAGTTGCACCGATTACCGATGTCACCTTTCAACGATAGATGGATAGATAGACACTTTATTGATCCCGAGGGAAATTGGAGCATTACAGTAGTGGTAATAGACAAACCTTCTTAGAAAAACATAAACACAATAAGGTAGCAAAATGCAGAAATAAAAGAGAGTTAGAGAATTAAAAGTGTTAATTTTGGCCAGTAACTTTGCCTGAGTATTTATGTTTCCATTCAACTTGCAAGCAGCTACATAATTGATGGATTAAATCCTTTGTTTATTTAAATGGTCAGTACTACTCCAGTACTAAAGTATTTTAACTCTTTAACACTAAAATACTGTAACACTTTAACGCTATTTAAGACTTTCTAACGCTATTTTAACATTATCTCTAACACTAACACTCTTTACTACTCTTTAAGAAAAGAGTTAACTCTTTTTAACACTAGTTAGTTTTAAGAGTTAAGTCTTTTAAACAGGCAAGAATGTGTCCTATCTAGCCAGTTAACTGCTTCAAAAATCATCTCAAAGTAATATTCTCGAGGACGCGTTTCAGGCTCGCCCTCAAGACTGATCTTTAATTCAGTTTACACTGAGGTGCATTGTCCAACCTTCTAACAGTAGTAAAAAAGGCGTCAGTTGTAAACATTCTCACTAACGATCAACTGTCGTTGATCAAGCGCACGTTTTAAAAACGAAACAAACCTGGAAACAACGCCAGGGAATCAACGTGTGGCCACAAATATATCACACCCGTAGTGATAAGAACTGCCATTGCGCTCAACTACATTACAGCGCAGTTTCCGTAGTGTAGTGGTTATCACGTTCGCCTAACACGCGAAAGGTCCCCGGTTCGAAACCGGGCGGAAACACACTTTATTTACTTCCAGGAGAAATTTTTTGCTGTCCAGAAATGGACCTTGTCACGCAGCACATCTGCCACAATCCCAGACAAAAAGTCCCTTGATGATGTGGGTAATTTTATGTGAAACATAATAAAATAATAATATGCGTACCATGAGTATTGTAATTAATTGACAAAAGATGCGATAAATTATGTCTTGTTCATTAATTCGTTGTTGAATAACCCAGACATTCCATATACTATCAGTGCATTTTGCTTTATTAAGAATGTTGTTATTAACCAAACTCCAACAACATAACAGCAGATCCCTGAAGTGCAGTGAGGTCATGCAGCTGAGTGCGCTCATCATTAACTGACTTCGTTTTGAAGTGCCGCTTGAGAGAGCAAGGATATTCCATTCGACTTGCTTCGATTCCTCTCTCCTTGCATCTCATCCTTACATCCTTCCTTCGCATCTTAAGGCAGGGGTTCCCAAACTTTTCCAAGGCAAGGCCCCTCAAATGGCATTAACATTTGACCGAGGCCCCCCTTTTGGGTCTTTAAAACACATTAAAAATACAGACTTCTGAATATACCCCCCCCCCCCCTTTTATTATTAATAATTACATCTTACATCTTTACATTACATTACATTAGGATTTGATTGTGTGTGGTTGTCTGAAAAAAAATAATTTATTCATTTTTCACACCAAACTGTTGAGGCTCCCCGGGCGCCCCCTGGCGGCCCCCACTTTGAAAACCACTATCATAAGGGATTGGAGCTAAGACGCAAGGAAAGGAAGCGATGAAAGTAAACGAGAATGCACAAATAAGAAATGAGAAGCACCCTATGTCTTCAGGGAGCTCGCTTTGTGCACATCAGCATTGTCATACTGGTTTGGGCCAATTAGTTCCAGTGAAGTGAAACTGTAAAGCTATAGCATACAAAAACTTTGTTTCCACCTTTGCGGCAACAGCTCGGAGAAGGTCCACATATGGGTGTGACTGTGATGGTCAGGAGTCCACATACTTTTGGCCATATAGTATAGATTAATTTACAAGATGGCCGCAGAGTGCCACAGACTGTAAGAAGCCTATTTTTGAAACGGGACTCTTACTTTGAAATGATTTGACAGCAAGTTAAACTAGCCGGACGGACCAAAACAATCTTCTGTGAAGATTTTGCAGGAGCATTTTATACGTATATATAAAACGCTACTTAACTATGCTGGGATGTGGATATGGCGATTCCAAGGTAAAAATCCAGACTGTGTAGAAAGTGTGTAATGGCTTCAGTGAAGCTTCAGTTTGCTGCTGTGTCATGATGTGCGTTAAAACGACTGATAAATGTAGCAACTGATTGTTGTCACATTGTTCTGTGATATTTATTTTTACGTAGGCTATATCAGAGCAGTTATAAAATGTGCTCACTTGAACATTGAGTAAAGGGAAAGACAAAAGGTCCTAGCAGTTGCAAATAGCAAATTTTATACAGAACATTAATTGCAACGGTAGCCAAATGTCAGCAGTACTGATTATTATATGTTCAGATAATGCGGTAAATTATGTTCCCTTTATGGCTGTATGTGTACATATCACGAAACTATTTCTTATTCTGTTTTTAGTTTATAACTTTTGTGCTGCACTACGATGCGACAGATATCAGAATAATGCCAAACTGCGCCATTCGGTGTAGTATTGACGCGGTGGATGTTTCCCTAATTCACGCATGCGCAAATTCCCTCTAATCTTTCCTGTCATTTTATGGTTCCTAAAGTTTAACCAGCACTTCTGTCAAGACTTGTCGCGTGTGTTTGCTATTATGTTGGGTTTTACCTGCTGAATTTAGGCAGTGGCGCTTTGTAAATTTGGTCAAGTAACGATAGTAACATGAGCATCAGGGAGAAGGAGCTAAAGATCCGTTTTAGCCCAGGTCACGTAGAGCTCGTGCAGGTAAGCTCAATAATGAAACCGCACTCTCTGCTTTACTTTAAATACCAGCCATGCTGGAAATGCATTTACCTTATAGTTACGTCTTAATGTATTTGATTTAGAGGATGCAGTTGTGAATTGCTACTTGGAATACAGTTGATAAGGGTGCAATATTTTTGCCTGTGGTCTATAACATGCGTTATACACATCTAGTTAGTTATAAGCTGAAGCTGATTTTAGTCTGAAACCGATGTGGATGTCACAAGTCTCGCCACTTTAACTCCCTGTTAGTATATTAGTCCTGTGCCATTCATGTAGATATCAACCCTATGTTGATTTAAATAATCAATGTAGCATTGCTGAAATGTTGATCAAAATTGTGAGTAATAGGAACTATCCATCCTTCAGGGTCACGAGGAAACCTGGAGCCTATCCCATCGCAGGGCACATACACCTTCACACACTATGGACACCATGCATGTCTTTGGACTGGGAGAACATGCAAACTCCACACACACATGGCCCCGGCGGGAATTGAACCCCTGTCCTTGGAGGTGTGAGGCAAACGTGCTAACGACACCGTGCACAATAGGAACTATACTAGTGGTCAAAAGAGCAAAGCCTAGAAGTCACCAGATGAGGCCATGGGTTGTTTTGCATGTTCTTTGAATAGTCCTGATTATCCATCCATCCATCCATCTTCTACCGCTTACTCCTTCTTCAGGGTCACGGGGAACCTGGAGCCTATCCCAGGAAGCATCAGGCACAAGGCGGGGTACACCCTGAACAGGGTGCCAGTCCATCGCAGGGCACAATCACATACACACTCACACACCCATTCATACACTACGGACACTTTAGACATGCCAATCAGCCTACCATGCATGTCTTTGGACTGGGGGAGGAAACCGGAGTACCCGGAGGAAACCCCCGCAGCACGGGGAGAACATGCAAACTCCGCACACACATGGCCCCGGCAGGACTCGAACCCCGGACCCTGGAGGTGTGATTATTTGCATCTCAAAACATGAAGAAGACACAATGTTCTGAAGACACATGGAGTAGAATAAGAGTTTTATCTGGATAAATAATATATTGTAGCTTATTTCTTATGGAAATATGTCTTTGGTAATGGCAACAAACACTGTTTATATATTTACATATGACCATCATTTCTATCAAGAACACAGAAAAAAAAAACAAGTGTTCGTCAGAAATTGGGAAATGGATACTAAGAAAACTGTTAAGGATGGAATAACTCGCTTGTATCACTTGTAAATATGTCCACGAAGAGAAAACAAAACGCAGAACAAAGAGGAGTATGGATGGGACAAACAATTGTGGTCAATGATTGGTCGTTGGGAACAATGGTGAATAGTGACTAGTGATTAGTTGTTGGGAACAGTTGTGAATAGTGAATGGTCATTTGAAACAATGGTGAGTAGTTGTTGGGAACAATGGTGAATAGTGCTTGGTTGTTGCGAACAATGGGGAATAGTGACTAGTGATTAGTTGTTGGGAACAGTTGTGAATAGTGATTGGTCATTTGAAACAATGGTGAGTAGTTGTTGGGAACAATGGTGAAAAGTGCTTGGTTGTTGCGAACAATGGTGAATAGTGACTAGTGATTAGTTGTTGGGAACAGTTGTTCCCAAACTGCAAGTGTTTTAGTCGGACACAAGTGGTGGAGAAGAAGAACGCCTACAAGTACACAGGAAAAACTACAGAAGTTTAGCTCCACCTGACTCATTGAGAGGAAAGGTGGTATGGAATATGGAAATACTTCGAGGCAGATGACAACGAACATATAATTGATGCTCTGAAGCCGGTGTGCAGCCGATGCTATCATTCATTTCAAACAAAGCGAGGAAACACCTGGAATTTGGCGAAGCACCTGAAAGATGGCTCTATATTATGTTTGTTTGAGGCAGCTGGCATTGTTGCCGTGAAACCAGCTAACGTTATGCTCCATGTAATGTTTGCGATAGCCAGTTATTTGTTAACGACGCTGACACATTGCAGTGCTATAAACTACCTCCGAATGGGCCACATGCATCGCCATTCAGCCCGTGTCCTGTCAGCTAAATGTAGCCTAATGTCACTAATAATTATTCAAATGTTGATGCTTTTAATAAATCTTTTTGGCCTGCCACCATATCAGTGAATTTAAACTAACGCTTGCATTCAGAGTATAAGGTGTGTGTGTGAGTGCATGCGTTTAGGAGTGCACCTCCACTCATTGTTAGACAGTGTTTGATAACTAAAATATCCCCTCTCTCTGTCTCTCTTTTTTTTTCTCTTTTTTTCTTGCCAGTATCAGCCAGAGGAGGATGTCCTCCAGGGGTGTTTTTAATTAAATTTAAATTTTTTTATACCACACCGTGGTATCGACTTTGGTATCAAGTATCGTGTACTTTTGGTGGTATCGGTACCGACTTCTAGATTTTTGGTATCGTGACATCCCCTAACAAGGAAGAAATCTGATATTCTGAAAAAGTAACTTTGTCTTGACGTTTGCCATCCCATGTCTAAAAACATGTACATGCCACTGTCTATATTGATGAAGCCCTTGAGGATGGATTCTGCCTGACTGTCTACAGTCTGTTTTTACATAGAAGCACATGACTGTGAAAACTAAAGTCATCAACTCAGACTACCATTACTCTGCCATTTTCTGATTTAGTATGTTGTGTAGATCTCAGCTGGTTATATGTTGGCTATAAGCTGTGATTTTCAAAAAATCAGAGTTAACATATTTTGCTGTTGTCATTGGAATATCCTTTTTAACCTTTGAACAAATTCCCTCCAAATTAGTTAGAATTTAAGAGGAAAATATTCTTCACATGCACCTTTGTGTCACAATAGCAATTTTTCATCCAACACTACAGCCTAAGTTGCTTGTAAGTGAGGAGTAAGAAGTTATTCCCTTTCTCTGCCCGTTTCAGGAGGATGTGTGCACTCCATGCCGGCGTGTGCTGGTGACCGGAGCCACTGGTCTACTTGGACGTGCAGTCTACAAGGAGTTCCAGAACAATGACTGGGAGGTCCTGGGGTGTGGATACACTCGCGCTCGGCCTCGTTTCCTCAGCTGCAACCTGCTGGATGAGGAGGCTGTGCGGGCGGTTATTCACAACTTCCAGGTGTTTACAAGCTTACTGCACTCAGAACAATAGTTTGCAGTGTTTTCTTCTGACGTTTAAGTTTCCACTAATGCCAAGCAACTTCTTAACTAGTTGTTGTGTGTTGTTCGTGCAGCCTCATGTGATCGTACACTGTGCTGCTGAGAGAAGGCCTGATGTGGTGGAGCATCACACTGAAGCAGCCTTGAACCTGAATGTACATGCATGCGCTACATTGGCAAAAGAAGCAGGTTAGTCAAGTGATTAGTCACCCTACATTCTCATTAACAAGTGTCAAAGCAACAGGAAACCATTCAAAGCACTTTACATTGTTTCTCATTCACACACACTCACGCACACAAGGTACTAAGCCTGCCATCGGGAGCATCTTGGGGTCCAGTGTCTTGCCTAAGGACACTTCGACATGTGGACTGGGAAGCGAACCGCCAACCCTGCGATTAGTGGACAACCCGCTACCACTTGAACCACAGTACATATACATGGAGCCATGATTTCTCAGTTCTGTACAAATTAGTTATTATGCAGTAAAGTGACAAATCTAAATGATTGGCTTTATTGATTCCTTGGACTAATCCTATGGTTCATGTGGTCTGATGTTTCTTCAGTTCCACACTCACAGCTGTACATAAATAACTTCAATAAGTTCCCATTTACTATTTGACAAGCAAAAATGGAAGAATAATTTAAATCATGGTTTAATTTTTCCTGTCATATATGACCTTTTTAAAAATGTGTAAAGAATAAAATGAATAAAAATAAAGCTTGGAAGGAAGTAGCAGAGATAGGTCCTCTGTTGCAGGTTGCCAGGTCCAAGGTTTTTCCCACAAATTGGGCAAGTTTGGAAAAACAGTCGCAGGTGAAAATGATGATTTTCAGCAGAAGCTGAAAAATAATTGCCTTTTATTTTTAATTGTCAATGCTTCTTTTGATTTGTGACTTAAATACCTGCCTACATAAAAACAGACCTGCACATTCAGTAGGCTACAATTGAGAGATGGAGGAAAAGGAGAGAAAGTGGGTGGCATGTCTGATATCACATCATTGGTTGATGACTTGCGTACACGTCTTTACTGTAAATTTGTACATTTGGAGCGAGGAAGAGTGTGTGCATGTTAACATTGGCAAAACCATTTCAAATAGTTTTAAAAGGAGAGTATAACATGAGTTGACAAATGAGACAAGAGTGACGGGGGGAAAAATTCAGGAAAGCAAACAAGAGCAAGAGAGAGATGGACAGAAACTGAGGAGAAAGGTAGCTGGCTGGCTGGATAGCTAGTAGCGTAAACAGCTAATAAGACAGGTAAATGAGAGAAATACAGTAGATGGTATTGTAAAGAGTAAAGGGGCTGATGGACTGGATAAAACATGTCCCAAATGAAAAGGAACAAGCATTTTTGCAAAGCCTGCAGATGTGAAATAAGAGCTCACCATGCTGACCTGGTTGCCTGTGTTGCTCTAGAAAAGCACAAAAGTAGTGCTGCACCTTTTACAAATGCTAGCACTTTATTCCAGTGAGGTCAGCGTAGGAGTTGGCTTCTCATGTTGCTTGCTATTTAAGCATTTTATCTGTTGATCATTTGGGACGTGTAATGGAAGAAATTTCCAAGAAAGCAATTAATCTAGGCAACAGAATGCACAGGGTTTTCAGCAGACTTTGGGCTCGAAATTCTTGGAGATTCATCAGAACAGGGTTACCAGGAGAGTACATAGCTAGTACAGTTAGCTTGCTTTGCTAATCTGCCCATGAAGCTAGTATGAAGCCAAGTACATAACATATAAATCAATCAATTTTGATACTTTATTTCATTTGTGTGTAGCCAGTTTGACTTAAAACTTAGTTTTTCATCAGCAAATATCGAATGAGTAATAGAAACTAATCAATAATATTTGTCTGCATCTTTTGGAAAAAGGCTTAGTTTCCTGAAGAGTCTTGGCTCTGATTAACTTATGGTTTGTCCTTTTGCAATTCATGCAGCTGGCATCTTTCTGATCTACATTAGCACTGATTATGTGTTTGATGGACGCAATCCCCCATATGGAGAAAATGACACCCCCAACCCGTTAAACATGTATGGGAAATCAAAGCTTAAGGGGGAAGAGGAGATACTCCGACACTGTCCAGGTATGTAAAATTCTTTCCCTTTAAATTTAGCTCTCTTGAATTTCTCATGTATTTCCTTTTCCACTGTATTAAATACATTGAATAAAAGCTACCACACAGCATCAAAATATTCACAAAACTGTCTCTGTTCTCTGACTGATAAGGAAGCCAAATGAGTGTATAAGTATTCTGCATTAAATCTATTATTAAAAAATTAAGAGACATGGTACAAACAAAACTCTGCTTAGAGGAGGCCATCCACCAAAACTCAATGAAGCTAGTAAGGAAATTCAGAGAAGCAACCAAAAGGCCAAGGTTAACTCTGATCAAGCTGGAGAGATCTACAGCTCAGATGGGAGAAGCTTAATGCTTATTATCCTTAATGCTAATTATTATCCTTAATTCTAATGTTCTTGGCAGATGTGAGGAAAATCTGGGAAAACTACTTCCTAAAATGTTTTTATTTTTTTATTTCTATTTTTTTTATTTCAGGTGCTGCAATACTCAGGGTGCCCATTCTCTATGGAGAGGTGGAGAAGGTTGAGGAGAGTGCCGTCACTGTGCTGTGGGATCGCATTCAGGATGGAGCTGAGAGCTCAACTGTAGACCACTGCCAGCAGCGCTTCCCCACCTATACCAGCGATGTTGCACGTGTCTGCAGGTACATGGCTGATCGATGTCTTCAGGTAAACAGTGTTTCTTAAGCATTTCTGAGTGTCTTTATAGCTAATGCTGCAAATGCACATTTAACCACCTAACCAGCAGGGGTGAAAAGGTTCAACAACACTGGTTTTAATATTAGTAAGGCTGAACAACTGGGTCAATTTCAGTGCCCTGCCCTTTAGGTATGACTCAAACATTGCACACCTTCAGTTTACAAAGCTGCATGTGTCACTTTTCATTTATGGAACTCATTTTGCTACTAATATTTTTAATACTTTATACTTATTGCTACTATATTACTCAATAGTTTGCAGTTATAGCTCCTATTCTGTGTATTTATTGTCCTGTGTACTTATTGTTCTGTTTAATTACTGTGCTGCACTCGTCTCGCACTGTTGTGTATTTGTACTTTATGTAGTTTTGCGTACTGTTATGTGTTGCAACATGGCCCTGGAGAAACATTAGTTCCAATGTATACAAGCTATATAGAGGAATGACAACAAAAGACTTCATGTTTCATTAACACTGTTGCATGTATAGTATAGACACTGATTAAATTAAATACTCTCTTGCACTGGTAGCAGTTACAGAATGGATGCCGTGTGTACTGGTTGCACAGCCTATGTCTACATGTTGTGTCCAAGTTGAATTGTAGATTTAGACAGCTATACAGCCAGTCTGGGCTCCTAATAAAATTTGTCACGGTGGCTGAATTCTGGCAAACAGCTTAAAAAAAACAGAAGGAAAAAAAGGGAGAGAGACAAACAAAATCAGGTTTTTCCATTCTTTGGCACCTCAACTTTAATAAGCCAAAAATGGTTCATGAAAAGTATGTGAAAATGATTTACTCTTTTAATCTTGCCTGGGCTATCATCATGGAAAGACCTTGTTGGATAAGGAGCCAGTTTAACAGATATAAAAACAGTCAGTCTGCATTAAAATGCCTAAAACCATACTAGCTAAGATTTTCTTACATATGTCATGCTTTGTTCAAGTTGTTGGATAGCTACATGCCATGGTGAAACAGCCACAAGTCTAATCAGTTCAGTTTGTAATCAGATATCTGCTCAAAAGGTCCCTGATGCTCCTGCGCTGTAGTCAGATTGAAATCTTTAAATGTGATTTTTCTCCCCTTTTACCAGATTTTAAATTGTTTTGTTTTTTTTTATTGAGAAACATGCACTATATGACCAAATGTTTTGGACATCTGACCATCACAACCATATATGGTTCTTCCCCAAACTCTTGTCACAAAGTTGGAAGCACACAATTGTGTAGAATGTCTTTGTATGCTGTAGCATTACAGTTTCTCTTTACTGGAACTAAGAGGCCCAAACCTGTTCCAGCATGACAGTGCCCCTGTGCACAAAGCAAGCTCCATGAAGCCATGGTTTGCCAAGGTTGGGGGTGGAAAAACACTAGTGTCCTGCACAGAGCCCTGACCTGCTGACCGTCATTGCCTGACCTCACTAATGCTCTTGTGGGTGAATGGGCAAATCCCCACAGCCATGCTCAAAAATCTAGTAGAAAGCCTTCCCAGAAGAGTGGAGGTTGTTATAGCAGCAATGTGGGACTAAGTCTGGAACGGGATGTTCAAAAAGCACTCAAGAATTGCATTAGTAGAAAAGGTCAAAATTTCACCAAGGCCTAAATATCTGTTCCATTTCTCTTCTGACTAGTGAATACACTATGCTGTCTGGGCACAACCTGTTCGTTCTTGAACTAATTTGTTTACTTGCATGTTATTTTCATGTTGGCATGCTGAGCCCTGCTCTCTGTGCAAAGTAGAGTATTTAGTATTTAGGGTTAAACTCTTTCCCTTGGCAGAGGCAAATCGTTTTCCATTCGATATTGAAAGATGTCGGAAATTTATCACATAAGTGCTC
Organism: Ictalurus furcatus; assembly: GCF_023375685.1. Taxonomy (NCBI): domain Eukaryota; kingdom Metazoa; phylum Chordata; class Actinopteri; order Siluriformes; family Ictaluridae; genus Ictalurus; species Ictalurus furcatus. The sequence continues at coordinate 11,673,994 of NC_071272.1, forward strand.
TTTTTGAAAAGGGTTTAAGAGGATCATCTGAAGAAGTAGTAGCAGTGTTTGAAATACTGTGGATGTCTCATCTTTTGTGCTGATTCCATGGCAAGATATTAGATTTGGTCTACTAGCATAAAAAAGCTCTGTCTACAAAAAAATGCATCAGGAAAGAGTATTTGAGAGGGATGATTTGGGATCAATTCACATCTTTATCAATGGAATGACACCTCTGCTGATCTCTACTCATGTCTTTATGTTGATGTGACGTTTTAGGACTCATCCTTGCACGGGATCTTCCATTATTCTGGAAAAGAACAGATGACTAAATATGAGATAGCCTGTGCTATTGCAGATGCGTTTAACCTACCCAGGAGTCACCTGATACCGGTACGTCTACAGTCGCATGCACACTGCATGCAATTTTACTGGGGTTTAGTCACGTGAAACTACCATAACATTCTGCTTGTTGTATCTTGTAAATGTAGACAGTTAGCCTACTACATTCTTATTTTTAGGGAATTTTTGGAAGTACATAGAAGAAAAAAAAAACAGCAAATTAGTTTAGTATAAATATAATTATAATATACAGCACTGTGCAAACTTTTTAGGCACCCTGTTTTTTAGTAAAAAATTTTTTTGTAGATGTTCATTTTATGATTTCTGCCTTTAGTCAGTGCAAAAACATTGTACATGTATTTCATAACATTACTTTTCCAATAAAAAAATTAAATGTTATGCAAAAAAAACTGTTTATAAAGAAGTAAAGAAAGCAACATATTACATAACAGGCCAAAAAATAAGTGTACAACTTATCAGCTAATTTCCTTATAAAATTGTACCTGAGATTACAATTTTTTTAAAGGCAAAGGGCTGTCACACCAATTATTGGCATGGTTTAGTTGATCACTGTTTACTGCTCTTTTTATGGGTTTTTTTTGTTGTTGTTGTTTTTTTTATATGTAGAAATGTTTAATTTCATTAATTTTGAAGCCAGATTGGCTTTACATGCATTTGCAATTCTTAGACTTTTACACAGCACTGTGTAATATAGGTGACTGTTTCTATCAGGAGCTTGTACTTAAATTTGTTGGCTTAATCACCCGGTTAAATGTTTTTGGTCACTATATGCAAATAGTCTCTGTCTGTCTCTCTCTCTCTCTCTGTCTCTCTCTCTCTCTGTTTCTCTCTCTCTCTGTCTCTCTCTCTGTGTAGTTGACCGAGCAGCCTGCTGGAGCCGGCGCTCAGAGGCCGCAGAATGCTCAGTTAGAATGTTCTCGTCTGGACCTGCTTGGGCTGAGTGTGGAACCAACTCCCTTTAAAACAGCAATTAGAAATTGTCTCTGGCCATTCCTCCATGATAAACGCTGGAGACAGACCGTCTTTCACTGAACGACAAAGCATACATTCTTGAGTTTTAGTCAGAAAATAGGGCCAAATCTGTTCACAAGTTAAACAGCTTTTGTTGATGTTATATTAATGCACACAGTGACTAATGTATTATTTTATTCTTATTTTCATTGCACTATAGGTAATAGTATTGTTGCTTAAGGCAGTTGAGGATAATTTGTGTATAGGTTTTAACCACTTTCTGTCACGAATGTAGTAAAAAGCAAACTGTCTGGGAGATTATCTAAGTGTACCCAGGATGACCATATAATACATATACAAACAGCCTGCTTGGTCCATATTGCAGAACACTGTGCATTTTGTTAAGTTTTTGTTAAGTAAATTCTGATTTTCTTCTGTTTGACAAATTCCCAGCAAATGTGAAAATAATTAAAAATAAATAAATAAAGGAAAACTATTTAGCTTGAAATATCTGATCTCTTATTTTCAGATTGTGCTTCCAATTTCGTGGTAACAGTTTGGGGAAGGTGACATGGTATGATGGCCCGACGATCAATTGTCCACATACTTTTGACCATATAGTGTATCTTCAAACAAATAAGTTGAGAGAGACATCATAAATGTCAAAGTTAAAATAATTTTAAAAATATATAATCAAAACAATAAAGAACATTTTTCTTTCAGATTGTTAGCTCTTTCTAATAATATTATTTTTTTCCATTCTTCATAAGTTTTCCAGTAAACTGAAATGAATGAAAGTCTACACCATCACAGCCACTTATGTTACACAATCAACCTCATTTTGGTGAAATGACGTAGTATCGAATGAGAGAGGGATGTGTGTGTGCGTTGCGTTGTCACGGTTGCCAGTTTGAGTTGAATATTTTTTCCAAACTAGTCACGAATTAAATAATAAACCAGCCTAAACTGTAATGTTATTTATGTACGACAGACACAGGGCCCATTCCCCAACCCAGTACGACTTTAAAACACTGCAGTCGGGTGAGTCGACACACAATCTGGCAACACCAGCGAGGGTCAGCTGATAAAGTGTTGTGGGAACGTTCCAATAAGGTCGCGCGCACCCGTCGCAACCGTGGCGTCATTATTACGCAGCGTTGGTCGAGTTTGACTCAGCATACGCACTCCGACAGCCTGACTTTAAAGATCAATAAACCATCATAGCCAGGATCAAGTGAACGCTGCACGCAGGAACGCACTCCGGGAAGCTCATTCGACATTTGATACCGCTATCTTCCGAAAAACCAAAGGTAATTGTGTGGGTTTTTTTTGGTTGTTTGTTTTTACTGACATAGCCTTTAAAAGATCTCCTTCATTAGAAAAGATCTGTCTACTTAATGTCATCCTTAAAAAAAACAGGAATCCGTTAACTACACTTTTTAAATAAAAAGCAAGCTACTATTCGTGTTATATGTATTTTTAATTCAAGTGTGAAGAGGACAGAATATAAATTCGTGTTTGTTTGCTAGGACTGCCTGACTTCCTCACGCAAACACCTGCTTCTTGTCGTGGGTGAAAACACGGTCTTCCATTCGCCTGAACATGGTGCGTTCACTGGCGCATGATGTTCATGTGGTTCCACTAATAATTAAACAATAACGATACTCAAGTAACCAGAGCCACCAGTTCTAGCCTAAAGTTCGGAACTTAAATCATTTTTAATGTCATACACATTTGAACAAAATCATTATAATACCTTTCTAGCGTAAACAGAATACTTCTATTTCCAATGTGTGAATGTGTTTCCTGTGTTAATTTGTGTTATATACAAGCCCTCCAGTGTTGCTTGTGTAATGTGTGCACACCATTAAGTCGCCCTCTAGTTAATAATTCACCTCCACTATGGAAATGCTCAGTGTGAGTTTTAGCTAGACTAGATATTGCACTGAAATGGATTTGCAGAGTGAAAGCTGTGTTATTGTATATTAACAGTACATACTGACATCCTGTCCAGGCTTGATTTTCACTGATTGAGTTTACCACTGGGAAAGTCATGTGTTTGTCATGGGACATTTATCAAAGTGGTTACTACACCATTATGTGAAGCAAAATACATGACTTTATCAATAGTCATTATACAAATACGAGAATCTGTACAGTCTTTAAATAAATAAAATGTCGAGAGAAATTTTAATGGTGAATTATGGAGCTTGGAAGCTGACAAAAGTATTTAAACATGAATTTGTACATTTCAATTATGTACACGTCACATTAAATAAATTTGTTTTTGTTCTGTTGTGTATTTTAAAAAATGTTAATTTTTTCCTATGTTTTTTTTCTTTGTTTTGAAGGAGTAAGATTTTCAAACATATAATTTGAAATCATGGGTTATGGTTTTGAGATTTAAAAAAAAAAAAAAAAATCAGAGGCCTAAATAAAAATCTCAAAAAATACAGATTTAATGTAAAGGTAAAGTATGTGGCATTTCTAGGGAAAAGTACACGCTTTCAGACAAGAGATTTTATGTTCTCAAATAGCTATTTTTGTACAGTGACGTTAAACAGACGATGCTTAGTATATGTCCAGCGTACATATTTATGTAACATTCTCGCTGGTCAGGCTACACTAATGTTAGATTTCTGCCAGTCTTTAGCAGCTAACTGCCAAACTTGCTTGCTTAATAGCAATTTAGATGCACTTATCTAAATATACGGTTTGGTATGGTGATTATACGGTAAATATACAGTAACTATACGTTCCATTTTGTCTCTTAACTATACACCATGTCTCTTCACTTCACTTCATGGATGTAAGCATGGCAGACGACTGTGAGTTTGACCGCTTTGAAAATGTTTACTTTTTCCTGGGAATCCTGGATTGTTCTCATCTATGGCCTAATTTACATAAAATCTGAATTTAGGGTTCTGATTTTTTTGTTTTTAAATCTCAAAACTACAACCTATAATTTAGAATTATGTTTTAAAGGCAAATGTTGCTTCTAGCTAGTTAAAAACAACAGGAAAAAAAATATTACAATGTGAAAAATGGGAAAAAATTATACAATGTGACGTGTATATAATTCCAATTCACAAATATTCATATTTTTCGATCAGCTTCCAGGCACTACAGACTCTTCTGACCGTTCAAACCAATCATTAAAAACTCAACCATGTCCAGGTATCGTTGAGAGTTCTGACCTGTGCCCTGTTGTTAATGTTTATTAATATATGATGTACAGTTTAATACAGATGAAAGGTTCAGGAATATGATCCAGGCTGTTCATGGTGCACTTCCTCCTAGAGTGAATGTGCCTTTGAAGAAATGTTTCAGCAGTGTTTACATTTTCAGTTAATCTCCATGTACTGTAACATGTAGTAAGATTAAACAGTCAAGAATTTCAAAATTGAGAAAAGAATGGAAAGCCTGTTTACTTTTGGTGGTACTTGTGTTTGGACAGTTAGTAAACGTTTATGTGAAACACATTTCTGTGTAATGTTTTCATAAATATCCCCATTCGAAGGTAGGCCTATTTTGAAAATGACTAGGTTATGTGTTAACAGAAAACATGGAGGTGTCTGTTTCCACTTGATCATGCATCAATACCATTTCTTCAGACTACTACCAGTAGTCTGAGTACCAGCACATATTTTTTGTTACTTGATGATATGTTTGAATAATATTCTACTTGGTGTTAAGCAATCAGGTGTGTCATGGAAAGTTTTATTTAGCTCTGTTTGTTTTTTTCTTGGTCATGCACTTAGGCCACTAAGGTTTGTTCTTTATAATATTAATTGATATTAATTGATATTAATTGAAGTGCATTATCTAGCTATGTTAGTTACCTTGGATTGAGTGGAGTTGCAATGGAGAAGAACAGTTTTGTTCCACTTTGGAGTTGTGCTTCTGTACAGCTGTATGTAAACTACATTTTACTGTCTTCACTGCACCGAAATCCCTCATTGTCAGTGACCAATAGCAACTGATCACGAAGAACATCATACTGGGTAAGAGCTTTTATCTTCACTGACCTAGTGCTGACTGTAGTAGACATTCTGGCCTAGCTTGTGTTTGTTGCTGTGTGCTGCTACTTCTTGTGCTGAGCATTGTGTACAAGATGTTTTATCAGGTTACGTGTACCGTAGGAAGATGCTATAGTACCTCCTCTTGATATTTTCACAGTACAGTTTGCAGTCTGCTTTGCTTTGATTGCCGTTATTAATCGTGAAATGCATCCAGATCGCTGTCATTTTGTGTTCTCGGTTCATTAGCGTTACAGTGTACACTATGCTTACGTCACAAAGTATCACATCGTATCGGCTGTTGGTATCTTTTTTTGGTATTTGACTTAGTATGACATTGTCTCATGTCTCTCATTCTCAGACCTTCATTTTTAGAGATTAACAGTTTTAATTTACATTACATTTAATTGTCCATTGACACCCCAACAACAACCCTTAACCTTGTTATGAGTCAGTTACTTGTTTGTTCTCAGTACAGGGTAACATGTTGAAACTTCTGTGTGGTAATGACTGCAATCCATTATGACAATGTTATCAGAAATGTGTGAATGTTTGCTACAAATGAGTCATTTATAGGTTCTGAGTGTTTTTTTTTTTTTTAACGTGAGCATTATCAACTAGCACTAGGCTGTGCAAGGCTGACGGGCATAGTCAAGAGGCTACACTTGACGTCAACAGCAGATACTGGCCTTTGGTTTCTGAGTTAGAGTGTATTTGTGTCAAATAAAAGCCAACTATTAACAAAGCGGTGTTTACTTTTTCTTTCTCCAGGTGACTACTCCTACGTGAAAATGAGCTACGAGAATCCTCCACCATATACAGGCCCAGGTGCCCCTGTTCCAGGTTACCCTCCTGCCAGCGCTCCTGGCTATCCACCTCAGGGCTATCCACCTCAGGGCTATCCACCTCAGGGATACCCACCTCAAGGCTACCCCACTCAGGGCTATCCACCTGGTCCTGAGCAAGGACCATACCCTAACTACCCTGCTGCACCACCGGGTTCGTACCCTGCCCAACCTGGCTATCAGGGATATCCAGTGCCTCCTCAACCAGGGTATGGAGGACCGGTGTATGGGGAGCCTCCCAAAAACACAGGTGAGCTTCTGCTGCTTCAAAACAACCCTGTTGGTACTTTCTTCAGCACTTTATAATTCTGATTGATCAAAGGGTGTTGATTTTTAATTTTCTATAACAGCACAGCTCTTGCAGTAGTACTAGCTGCAAGGGAAGTCATAGGTATCTATTAAAATACTTTTTCTAATATGTTGTCTATTATGTATAGCAACAACTGACTCAGCTTTCTTTCTTTCTTTTCTTTTTTTTTTTTAAGAATATACAAAGTGGTTTTCAATTTTCTTTAATGAAACTGTGAGTTAGTTGTTGCTATAGAACTGATAAATTGGTAGAACAACAAGGGAAGTAAATGCATAATGGTTGCTACAGAGAAGGTTTCTGTCAGAGGAATTTTTATGGAAGGAGTCTCTAGTGTCAGCATGCACGTTTTCTGGTGATAAGAAAGCTTTCAATGATTTTTATTTATTTTATAATTTTTTTTGCATTGCATTTTCTCTGTAATGGGATAAGCTGTACATATGTTTGTCTTAATAAATTAAATTAAGAGAGAGAAATAAAGAGAGAAACTACCATTTACAGATGCTGTAACATAATTGATAGCAGGCACTGCATAACAAACTGACATCTTGTTCTTTAAAAATCTGTAATTGTTGGCAAGTTTACAAGGACAATGTGCTGTTACATAAAAATAATCCATGAGGTATATTCAACTGCTCTGCTTTCTGCTTTGTTGATTATTTTCCTGTGATAGCATGCGCCGTTCTGTTTATTCTTATGGTTTTATCTTATGTAGTTCTATACCAGTGAGGCTGAATACCAGCATTGAGCTGAACAGTGAAGGGTAACAGGGCACAGACATTCTCTGGAATTTGACATTTCTGGTCATGAGCAGTGCTACTGTGCAGAAGTTAGGGTTTTATGCTAGTCTCTTGAAGCATGTAACTGAATTCTGACTAACCTTTTAGAGAAAAATAATGAATACAAAAATCAATGTGAAAGAAATTTACATACATTTTTTAAAATTATTTTCTGAACTCCATAAATAGGCTTTATTATAATCCTCTTTCACAAGAATAAAGAGTGATAAATGTGGCTTTGCTCTTCCTTGCAGTGCATGCAGTGCATACAGTGCATCAGCTTGTGGCTTTACGTAGCCTGAGAAAGCTTCTTAGGCTTGTGGATTTATCTAATGCTGAAAACCACCAGGTTTCATTTGATTATCACAGAGAGGACAATGCACTTGCTGTAGTCTTGATTTGACTTAACATGCGCATACAGTCACCTCTGAAGCTATTGGAACTGCAAGGCCAATTCATTTTTTTTTTTGCTGTAGACTGAAAACATTTGGGTTTGAGATCAAAAGATGAATGAGAGAGTTTAGAATGTCCATTTTTATCTCTTGGTATTTATATTGTTACGTTCCTCCCCAGTCTAGGGGTCAGAAAGAAGTATAACAATGAAAGGAAAAATAAAAAAGTATAACTGAGCCCTTCTCCAATTCCTGCACTGAACACACACTGTCTCCTGCCAGAAGTTATCATAATCTAACAACCAAAAGAATAGAAAATTAACAACAGAAATCTTACCTAGCTTCTCTTTCTAACAAAAACAGGAGAAAAAGATGGTAATCATAAACTAAATGGCGCCTTCCTCCCTACGCTTCCAGATAATATTAACAAAGGAATTATCAGTGATAAACAACACAAGAAAATACAGAATTTTAGAAACAGTAAAGGCAGGCAGCAAACTGTCAACATATTGGAAACATATGTAGTCAACTAGGTCTATACAACAACTCAATAGTTTCCTTCTTTGAATCTCAACACACTGGCTGGAATGGAAGAAGGGTGAGAGCTTGCCAGCCACAAGACGACAGGAACTCTGCTCGTTGCCAGTCATCTCAATGCTTTTAACTGCTTTCCTCACTTAGAGTAACCAATCCATGCCTGAGACTGATTATCACCATAGCAATCTGCAGCTGGTGGTAATCAGGCAATCTGTTTGTACACCGAGAAGAAAGAAAGCAAAACACCACAACAGTGGAACCATACACACAGGCAATAGTATTACACTCGCATTTTATAGTGAACAATAAACATACCACATGAATAAGCAACAACAAATTTATGCCCTGGGATGTAACAATGTGGATGTGTTAAACGACATAGCACATTTTGTATCAGTCCACCCAATTTGTAGGCAAGCAAAAATATTGGAACATGTGACTGACAGATGTTACCTGTTACCCAGGTGTGTCCTATTAGATTGATCTATTGATTAAACAATAAATAGCTCTGAACATGTACTCTTGGGTTTAGCCTTCAGTTTCACCTCTGAAGACTGCATTTGTTGTTAAAAGGAGAAGCCAACATGAGAGTTGTCTATGGGAGAAAAGCAAGCTATTTTGAAACTGAGAAAAGAGGGAACAACAATCAGAGAACATTGAGCATAGCCAATACAACAACTCTGAATGTCCTGAAAAAGAAACCAGCTGAAGACAGAAACATTGTGAGAGCTGTGAAGAAAAACCCCAAAACAACAGTCAGTGACATCACCAACAACCTGCACAGGGCAGGGGTGACGGTATCAAAATCCACTGTTTGAAGAAGACTTTGAGAGCAGAAATATAGAGGCAATACCACAAGATGCAAACCACTCATCAGCGGTAAGAAAGCCACATTGGAATTTGCAATGAAATACAGAGATGAGCTACAAAAGTTCTGGAACCAAGAATAACCTGTACCAAAGTGATGGAAAGGCCAAAGTGTGGAGAAAGCAAAGATCTGCTCATGATCCAAAAGATATGAGCTCATCCGTGAAACATGGTGGACTTAGTGTCATGGCTTGGGCTTGAATGGCTGCTTGAATGGCTGCTTCTGGAACAGGCTGAGTAATCTTTGTTGATGTCACTCATGATGGTAGCAGCAGAATGAATTCAGAAGTATACAGAAACACTCTGTCTTCCAATTTACAGAGAACTGCATCCAAATTAATTGGGTGGAACTTTATCATGCATTAAGAGAATGATCCAAAACACACTGCCAACTCAACAAAGGACTGTGGGTGGGGGGTAGAAGGTTTTAGACTGGCCAAGTCAATGACCAGCCCTTAACCCAATTCAGCATCATTTCACCTCCTGAAGAGGAGACTGGAGGGAGAAACCCAGTGAAACAAACAACAAATGAAAGCATCACAAACGAAGAAACCAGTGATGTCAATGAGTCGCAGGCTTGATGCAGTTATTGCAAATATATTACAACCAAATATTAAGTGTTTTTTACTTTAATTTACTTCAAGACTTGTCAGATCCTATACTTTTGCTGACCTAAAAATTGGGTGGTCTGATACAAAAGGTTCTGTTTTATGTTGTTTAACACTTCTAGATGTAAATACCAGGAAGTAAACACTGAAATCCTGAACTCTTGTCTCATATCTCAAACTCAAATGTCTTTGGTGGATTGCACAAACAAATGAATTGGTCTTGCTGTTGCAATAGTTTCGGAAGGGACTGTATACGCACGCACTCACACATACACACTGCGGTGGAACTAGAGCTTTGTGTCTGAATAGGGGAACAGTATGGTTCTCTTGTGATAGTAACGTGATAGTTATTCTCACTCTTTATGAAATGGCATTGATTCCTCCATTTTTGTCATGTGCTAAATTTCCTTAGGTTTCTACATAGCAGAGATTCTCAAAGGTTTTGTAGCCAGGGACTCTTTTAACTGTGACCATAAATTCCACAGACCCCCTCAGGACAGATTTATTTGCGCTATAGAGCTTTTTATTCCTGAACTTTCCATTCACAGGGCCAAGTTGACATTATGTATAAGCTGCCTTGGTTTTTATTTTTTAAATTAAACCCATTTGATTCAAATGAGCAGCTAGATTGAGATTACCTGGGATTACCTGATATTTCTGGTAACTAAATAAAAAAAAAAAAAAAAATGCTGTCTCCACTTTGAGAACCATTGTTATATATTATAGTATATTTAAAAAGTGGCTAAAAATACAGTATTTCTTCCAGGAATTTTATTGTGTATTGTGCATCATCGTTGTGAATAATTGTTAACCCTCCCCATTTCTACAGTGTATGTTGTGGAACAAGATCGACGGGGCGATTCAGGAGATCAGGCGTGTCTGACCGCCTGCTGGACGGCTCTGTGCTGCTGTTGTCTCTGGGACATGTTGACTTAATCTGTCTTCAGCAAAGCCCTCATCTGTAAAAACCTTTTCCCTCTGTATTTATGTATGACTACTGCAAAAACAATGATCCAATGAAAGAAAGAGCGATGTGTGTTTTTGTTCAGGGATTTTACATGGTCCAGTTTGGATTACTTCAATAAATTCAATGCTATGCACTGAGACATTTATAGAAATGCAATCCTAGTTCTAGACATATGTAAACTGAGCTGTTTTTTTATTTTTATTTTATTTTATGTAGCCAAAAGCAAATAAATAGCTAGAATTCAAATTGTCTACAGGTATAGAGCTGAAGGATGATGAACATGGTTGATGAATGCATGTTTTTGTTCAGTTTAAAGCCAAGGGTTTCATTGGGGGTAAAAACTGTTGAGGAAAATACTGTCAGAATTGTCAGAAATTTCTACTCGTTAATGTATACTAAATAAAAGCCACAGTTTTTGAGCTTTTTAGTGTTTTATGGATAGAATTTAATCTTTTCCAATCTAAATCATGTTTCCTGTAATGTTTGAATGTATGACTCTTAGTGTAATTTGGACCTTCACAAGTGCACACTAGAGGTCTGTATAGGTGTCTGACTTCAGAGTAATTAAACACAATAACCAAATAACCCCAATCGTCTTCTAGTCTTACTGAGGAGTTAAAGCAATGGATGCCATAAATTATTATTATTGCAATTTTATGCATAATCAAAATAATCTTTTGTTATCCAGAGAAAATAAAGATCGATGGTTGTATCTATATTAAATATGGTTACACTTCTTAGAACACTAAACAAAATTATTTTTCTGTAAATTATATTTACATACTGTAATTGAACATATTTATCTCCGTGTTCCCTTGGTGCAAAAATGCACGTTGCGTCTTTGGCCATGTGCTGTGTTTTGTGTATGCTCTTGCATAAGCTGCTTTTAAAGACAACACCATCACTACGTCCCCAGAGTGATTAAAGGGCAGAGTACTCTTGTGTCAGTCCCCCTCCCCAGTGGTGTAACACTCAGCTCACTAAATGGTTCCTATGTGTAAACTTACCCACTGCTGCTTCATGCTATTTAAAGCTATAGCTAAAGTCAAACAGGAGCCTCTGGAAACCTGTCCATGTGTTTACAGAAGGCCTTTCATATGGGTGAATGGAATAGGAAGTTCATGAGCACTAGAACCTGCACAACATGAATGCATGCAGCCTGTCCTAATATTTCTGTGTTTGTTTTTTTTTGGTAGCTAGCAGAATGTCATTCTTTATCACATCAACAGTAGTGTTTACTGGTAAATATGCAATTACGGTTGTTTTGATCACTGCTTTATGTAGATAGTATTTGGTCATCGTGAAGACATGCACAATGTGATCAGCTGCAAATATACCCTCACCAGCCACTTTAATAGGAACATGTGTACCAGTGTTCATTCATGTAATTATCAAATCCAAGCAGCACAATTCAGAAAATCATGCATATAAAGATTAAGAGCTTCAGAGTTCACATGAAACATCTTCAAACATTAAAGTGAGAGGAAGATGTGGTTGTTGCCAGTTGAGCTCATTTGAATATTTCAGAAACTGCTGATCTCTTGGGATTTTCATACACAACAGTCTCTAAGAGTTTAAACAGAATGGTGTGGGGGGGGAAAAACAGTGTGTGGGTGGAAACTCCATGTTGATGAGAGAAGTCCAGGGAAAATGGTTCAAGCTGACAGGATGGCTACAACACAAATAACCACGCTTTTTATAACAGTCTTCACCTGGTCTTTTTCCAATCTTCAACTGTCCATTTTCATGGAGCTTGTGACTATTGTAGACTCCCAGAGTCCTGTCATAAGTGGAACCTGATGTGGGCTTCTGCTGTTGCAGCCTATCTGAATGTATTGTGCACACTGAGATGCTTTTCTGCTCACCATGGTTAGAAAGAGTGGTTCTTGGTTCATTGCCATTTTCTCTTGAACCAGGAAAAGTTTGCAGTTTTTTGATGAAAAATTGCTGTTCTTTGCCTAACTATGGCTGAAATTGTTGAAATAAATCTTTCTCTATGGTCCAATTAGCAAAATATCATTACTATGTATATATGGCATTTTATAAAATCTAAATAGCTGTTCAATCAGAAAGACACTGTAAATGTGTTTTTACAAATACAGTAAGCATCTGTGCGTTTATGTTAATCGTTCCTCCTGTGTGTGTGCTTTGACAAGATGATTCATTTCCATTCTGAGAATGGATCGCCTCCCCTAATATACTGGATAAACTTGAGTACATACAGTACTCAGTATCTTCAACAGGCTGCAGTGTAGTGGACTCCCTGTTATGCTGTCTCACAAAGAGCACATAGCTGATAGTTGAACAGACACTGAAATAAGGTTTCCATGGAAGCATTTTAATGAAGTTACACTGCAAGAGTAATCTCATTGCCTACATCTACAAAAACACATCTCCATGTGCACCTTAAAGAGCAGACTCATTCACAAATAGCAGATTAGTACAATGTAACTGCTCAAATGAGAGCATGATGCTGTCCTAAAACATGGCAGGAATTTCATAGATAAATATTAATCTTACTCCTAGCTAAATGTAAGTCCAAGTAATTTGATAAGTCCTCAGTCTTGCTGTGAGCCATATTAACACTTATCATGTATTAGTAATAACTCTGAAAACCTAAAGGGTTCAATAATCAGTGTAGTAGAAATGATAAAGAAGTTCCTATAAATTGACAGTAACACCTAATGGAAAATGAGACTTTCAGGCCCTTCTCCTCTTCTCTGATTTCTGTCACACTCCAAATGGTTTTGTGCTGTGATTGGACAGTGATTCCATTCACACATAATTTCCACACGCTGATGAAAGTGAAATGCAATGCAAGAGAGAATTTCTTTCTCTTCTGATACAGCAGCATTTAGTCAGAATTCAAATGTTTAAAAAAGCAAACCCATGCTGAAGAGCACAAGTGTAAAGTGTAATTCCTTTTCACTATAGCATGGAATTTCCTACCATTAGCCTACCATTCTCTTATCATAAAAATATTCACTGCAATTGTTGTACTACATCTATTTTAGGCCTTAATCCAAGAGCCACAAGATATATACTGCTGAAATGACACCAACATAGTATGAGCCCACTCTCATTCCACATCTTTTTCCTGTGTGTACAGATCCTGTGAGGGCTGTTAAAACAGCTCTGTACATTATGAGTCATTTGTAACCGAAAATAATGTCACACTACAATCCTGGTAACACTGGGTACAAGGCGGAAGAATTCATGCAGGATGGGAGGCCAATCCATCGCAGGGCACAATGCACATTCACAAACTTATTAATACCCAGGGGAAATTTAGCATCCCCAACTGGAGAACCCAGATAAAACCCATACAGATATGGGGAAAATGTGAAACTCCACACAGACAGTAACCTGAGCTCAGGAGTCAAAGGGTCCAGGACCCTGGAGCTGTTAAGTGGTAACACTACCCAGTACGCCATGACTACACCTGCAAATGAGTATAAATCTAATATTTAAATGTTACTCTTTATGAAGCATTTTTAAAACACTTTGTTTTCTTAAATAGGCTAGTTATTTCACCAAGCTGCTAAAATTGTCTTGTATTATTACAGAAATTATCATAAATAAACAACAGCTGTGAGAACAAATGGACTGAAACATAAAATCCTTCACAATTCACCTACACGCAGAGCTCATGTTAAGACTGATAGTAAGAAGCATGTGTAGGAGAAGTGACCATCTCATGTGGCTTGTATGAATATTTTAAAATACTCTATATGGCCAAAAGTATGTGGACACCTGACCATATGTGGGTCATCCCCACACCGCTGCCACAAAGTTGGAAGCACACAATTGTTTAGAACAGTGGTCACCAATCCTCTTCCTTGAGATCTACCTTCCTGCAGGTTTCTAAAATCTAACACACCTGTTTTAGTTGATCAAGTTATTAAGGCTACTAATGAACTTCTGAAGGCTTCTAATGATTAAATTGTCAGGTGGGCACAAATATGGTTGGAGCTAAAGTCTTCAGGAAGGTAGATCTCTAGGAACAGGGTTGGTGACCATTGATTTAGAACATCTTTGTATGCTTTAACAATAAGATTTTCCTTAACTAGAACAAAGCTTCCCAAGCCTGTTCCTGCATGACGATGCCCCTGTGCACAAAGCAAGATCCATGAGTGCATAGTTTGCCAACGTTGGAGTGGAAGAACTCAAGCGGCCTGCACAGAGCCCTGACCTCAACAACACTGAAGACCTTTGGGATGAATTGAACACCAAATGTGTGCCAGGCCTTCTTGTCCGACATCAGTGCTCAACCTCACTAATGCTCTTCTGCCTGAATTTTGCACAAATTCCAGCAGGCATGTTCTAAAATCTAATGGGAAGCCTTCCTTGAAGTGCGGAGGCTGTTATAGCAACAAAGGGAGGACTAATTCCATGTTAATGTCCATGATTTTGGAATGGGATATTCAAAGTGGGGCAGTGGTGGCTTAGCGGTTAAGGCTCTGGGTTACTGATCGGAAGCCCCAGAACTGCCAAGCTGCCACTGTTGGGCCCTTGAGCAAGGCCCTTAACCCTCTCTGCTCCAGGGGCACCGGGGCTGACCAGGGCTGACCCTGCGCTCTGACCCCAGCTTCCTCACAGGCTGGGGTATGCAAAGAAAACAATTTCACTGTGCTCTACTATATATGTGACCAATAAAGACTCATTAAGAACATGGGTGAGATGGTCAGGTGTCCACATACTTTTGACTACAGTGTAGTAGATATAATACAGTAGATATAATGTGACCCCCATATATATATATATATGTGCTACTATATATATATATATATATATATATATATATATATATATATATATATATATATATATATAGTAGCACATTTATAGAAGGGACCTATTCATAATTATATTATCCGGTGTCACCCAGATGATGATGGGTTCCCTTTTGAGTTTGGTTCCTCTCAAGGTTTCTTCCTCATATCATCTCAGGGAGTTTTTCCTCGCCACCGTCGACTCTGGCTTGATCATTAGGGCCAAATTCATACATTTAAAATATATATCCTGAATTTACATATTTCTGTAAAGCTGCTTTGGGACAATGCAGTTTTATAAAGTTCTATACAAATAAAACTGAAACTGAATCCCAAACGCCTGTCACCGCACAGGCAAAGACACCCCAACCCTTTAGTTGCGGTAGTTTAACTCCGTGTGGAAACTGCGAATCTGGCAACACTGGTGATTGGGCGGTGTTTTGATGTTGTGTGAGACACATCAGGACACATTGTACTGCATCCCAGACAACGTCCTAATGTGGTCTGAATGGTCGGTCGGTTCACAAGACAATTTTGACCCTGTGCATGTCTGTATTTAGCACTGTCCACTTGTGACAGATGTTAACAGCAGGGAAAAAGACAGAAAAGTAGCTTGTGTAGTTGACTAGACATGAACAATAGATAGAAAGCAGCAGCAGCATTTATGCACCAGAGGAAAATTTGGCTCAGGGCTTGATATTCGCCAGACATTCTGCAGGAAAGATTGTTCTTACCTGTTTTAATGTTTAGTGTGAACTTCTAAAGCGTTCATACGGTGTCTAGTGTCAGCTGACTCAGATCAGCCATCTATTTTACATGGATAGTCTATTTTATTAGCTTAAAAAACTGCCTCTAGCGCTAAAATATACACTATGTAGAAGCATGCATTTATGACTGTGCAAAAGCGAATTGCGCATGCGCAGGTTTAATTGTTGATTATACCTGCGTTTACATTGGGGATGGTTCTGCTATTCTATTCTATATCTATTGTAAAGGGAAAGCTTTGAGAGTATCGAAAACATCGCCATCTGGTGGTTAGTAAAAAATAAAGCAGCCAAAAGCCTATGGAAGAAGCTTTGTCGGATGACGCAGCCACCACACACTCCATAGATAATTTCAATGGTATCTGCACAAATAAAAGCCTAACAAACGTGTGTGTGCGTGTGTTGAATTTCACCCTCTGATAAATTTATTTACCCAGTGTGGCAATAAATGCCAATATGAACTAATATAATTCAATATGATGTAATAAAAGAATAATGCACACATATATAACTAACAGTGTTGCATATCTTCATATTACTTGTATGAATGGATATTTAAAAGTGTAAATGAAGAAGTCTGAATGAAAATCATTAATTTTGACATGGACAAAACGATCCATTCATATGAAGTGTGGGACTAAAATGTGATTAAACTTGTTAGGGAAGAAACAATCCTACTACCTTGCGTGCATGTAGGATTGTTCTCGGGCTGTGCATTCTCATGAAAAGCTCTGAAATGCCATAGCATGGCTGAAGTGTTGTTTCCATACACAAGCTCCTTGTCACACACCAAGCAGCTCTTCTGAACAGGGGCACCTCTAGGGTTTCTGGGCCCCCTGGCTAATTCGTACTCCAGGCCCCAAGCCCCCACCCCCCAATTTTCTTTTCTTATTGCCAAATGTAAAAACAATCATTATCAATAAACATAACAATTATTGCATATTCAATAAGAGACTATAAAGAACTACATTTGAACAGTTTATTAAATTAACTGAAATTATGCATTTATAACTATATACAAATAACTGTATATACAGTACAGGTAATTAACACCATTGTGGTCTCTCTCATACAAAGACACTATAGAAGTACATATCTGGATGTCTTTATAAGCTGTCGACTTGTAATTTCTTATTCCCCCCAATGAACTTTACTATTATTATTATTATTATTATTATTATTATTATTATTATTATTATTATTATTCAATGAGTGAATAATAAGTTTCACACACCAGCAGCTCCAGAAATAAATGTGGAAATGAGCTAAAGCAGTGACAGGATCATTGAATCAGTGAGTTGAACTCGAGAATCAAATCGGTTCTAATCGGGAATTAATAATTCAAACTGGTTTTATCAACGGGATTCTCCAATTTATTGAAAAAAACCAACTCAAACAAACGATTCGTGAGTAAATCATTTGTTTGAGTCGGTTCATTTAAATTAATTGGAGAATCGGAGAACTGGAGAATCCCGTTGGACATCACTACAACACTTCTCTCATAAACTCACTCGGGACAATTAAAACATATTTATATGATTACATTAAATTTCGATCGATTTCTCACAGAAAGCTGTTGCAAGGCTTCGGTAAGCTTGAATATATACAACACTGGACTTGTTTTATTGTAGCTTGGTGCTTTTCTGTCCTTTTTGAAGCTCATTGCTCCATTACTAATGCTCGATTACGTAAAAAAAACATCCATTCTTGGAAATGTTGTGTTCCAACTTCCAACATTGGGGTGAGTAACTGATAGAATTTCTATGATGTTAATTAAACAGCTTTATACGGACTAGCTTCAGAATCATAGCACAAAATAAGGAATATAAATCACCGTATTTTTTGGCAAACTGGGTGACTAGCTGTCTTCCCCGTCTTGCTCTCTCCTCTTTTTCATGTTTTTTTTCCCTCTTTTAGTATCCCGATTAGAGCTGCAACAACTATTCGATAAAATCGATTGTGAAAAATCGTTGTCAACGAATTGTCAATGCATCTCATTATTGATTAGTTGGTTTGCGCGCGGCACGGGGTGCGTTTACTCAGTACGTTACTTCTGTTCTGAAAACACGCTTTGGAGAGTAAATACTGAAATTCTGTCCCAAATGATGTACTATACACTTACACTATGTACTGTATTCTCTACCATCTAGTGTATGAATTTTAGAAATGTAATATCATCTCAAATAGAACACTAGCGTTTTTTTTACTAACCGGAAGTTTAAGGCACTTCCTAGTCGACGGCGCATGACATCATATGCACGTAATGTTAATGTGACACCGCTAGCTTTAGCAGATACCCAGAGTCACAGACAATGACTTTCTTCAGTGAAATGTTTGTCACCGTTACCCTTTATAAAAAGTAATGCATAAATACCATTATATAATATAAACTTATATATTAGTTGATATTATATATAAGTATGTATGCATTATTTTTTAGGGATGTACAAAAAGCATTGAATTAAACTACAGTCCTAAATGAATAATATATATATATATATATATATATTGTTTGTGTATGTGTGTATTGGGTGCTTTTCAGTCATATAATTGGATAAGCAGTTGTGTAAAGTTTATACTTGTAACACTCAGTTTGTGGATTTTGTTTTAAATAAATGAAAAAATGGTACTGAAAGTTTGCCCCATCCGATTAATCTAAAAAATAATCAGCCAACTAATTGATTATGAAAATAATAGTTCGCTGCAGCCCTAATCCCGATTTTGTCTGCGCCATCTCTTGCTATATACCTGATGCATGTAACGACTCAGCTGTGAAGTGCCGCATTTCTGTGATAGGTATAAATGGAGGTCGGAGCCAGCTCCAACTAGGAGGGTCAGCTCCAAATGGGTGGGACTTTAGCTCTAAGTGGGCTGCACAAACCTAGAGGTTGACCTTGATTGCTTACCGAAGTGTCTATCATGTAAATTAAGATTTCGGGTTTTTCCCCCAGAGGCAATACGGCTACTTGTGGCATAAGAACCTCCCACTTGTTGCTAAGTACCTCCCACTTGGAGGCAAGTACCTCCCACTTGTAAGTAAGATTAGTCGTAAAGTAAGGCTGCAGTGATACGTACTTGGCGTTTCTGAATAATCCGCGAACGTCTTAAGGGGACACACACATGCACTCGGCCCAGTCTGAGGGCGTTCATTATAGCGTGCTTCTTAATAGATTATTTTGCAAAGAGGCCATTTAAATACCAAAATCATACCCCAATCAAGTTTGGGGTTCTGCTGGGCCCCCTGTCTGTCCAGGGTACTTAGAATAATCCTAATCTTCCTCCTGTTATGGCGCCCCTGCTTCTGAATAAAGTTATATGAAATTAAGATATTAAATACAGTAATAAAATTAATTAATGAAAGCAAAGAAATAGCAAAAATTGTGATATGTAAATAATATTGGGAGTTGTAAGCTGAAACCCTCAAAGATATATACCCCCAGGGTAATGAAAGCGTAACGGTTACATCTGATGTTTAAAGAATAAGTTTACGTCTCAGGGGCTGGTCACATAAACAAAGCTACAAAAACAATTAAAAGCCAAATGAAGCATTATATATTAAATTTACATTTTACCTGATTCATGGGCTTGGGAATGTGACGCCATGACATATTGTCTTATGGGTGATCTGCCATTTTGACAGAGCTACTCAGTTAGGTAGTCAGCTAGCCGAGTTTTCCTGCACAGATGGTTTTGGTGTTTGAGTCATTTTGGTGCAAGCTATTATTGTGTTATTAACTGCAACAGCAACACCATGATAGCCCTGCTAAAAATCTACAATGGAGGCTCAACTTACTGTGCTCTTACTGTACTCCTTCATTTTATCCATACACTGTTGCTTGGCATCCTTCAGGAATTCCTTATCAACAACCACCTCTTCTTGATTCATTTACCTTTTCCATTTTTTATAGCATTTGTAGACTTAGACACATATAAGACATTTTTCACAATAAATGTGTGCATTTACATTATAACACACACACAGCTAATACATTACATATAATCACACACCTAATGCTGAACATACACATTCTCAACTGTGCATAACTGGTTCTTTAATTGGATGTAATTTAGAACACAAACTTACAAAATACATTAATTTGGCTCTGATGTGAGGAAAAAGCACAATTAAAGTGTAAAAATGGAATGGTTTATTTTCAAATTCCCAAAGACTCTATATTCCATAGTGTCCGAGTGTGTTTTTACATTAGCTGTACATCTTGACATCCACTGTGGTGTTTCACAGGCAAAGAGAAGAGATTCTGGTACAGCAACGATAACAGAACTCAATTAGAAAATGGAAAAAAAACCCCTACAACATCACAGGAATTGTTTATCATGGATATTCCTTGACATGAATTTTTGCCAAACATAAAGTCACTTCCTTAAATAAATGTACACACGGTTTTAATCCAGTCCTCCTACTTACTGACAGCTTTACATATAGTATAAGATTAATATGTATTTCACAGTTTCAAAGACATAATTTAAAGTATAAACAAAAGACACAATATATTACCTTTCTATAACGTCTTTGCTTGGCTGCAAATTAAAATAAACGAAAAATCGTAATGGAGTTTTACATATTATACAAAGGGTAAATAAAAAGATCAATCTTTATGGAGATTCATGCTCAGTAGCGAAAATCTCCTTGTGATTGTCTTATAGTGCAAATGTAAAAGGACAGAGATCTCAAGAACCACGCTTGATGTGTACTCCAACGAAGTGCCCTTCACCACAACCCTCTTCTAGTACAAGTCAAATCCTGTGGGAAAGTTTTGGGGGACAAGAGATTGAAACGAAACACATCAAAGATCATTTAGCAGAAATATTTCAAATGAATCCTGTCGGGTTTATCATCCACAGATTTAATACATATACTGGCAAGTGATGGCTTAAAATGACAATCATATTTTGAGGCCTGAGACGGTGACCAACTTTCAGCATGTTTGTTATCTGCTTCCTGTTTTTGTAAGGTGCCTTGATATGGATGTCAGGCTTGCCATCACAAAGCCCAAAATGGTCTAAAAACCTCTGACATCTCTTAAAAAGTCAAACATTTTCTTACAAAAAAGTCTGTGTAGGTACAAGTTTTTATCCAATCCAGGTATTTTGGCTGCATGCTGTAGCTTCTTCAAAGTGGATGAAGTCTGTGGAAACTGCTGGCAGCTCTTCTGGATTTGCTTCCTCTGTCTGTGGGAGATGAGGAAATGATGGCTGCAGCAGCCTGGCTCTGTTACCTCTTTCCCATTTCATTCTGTTTGAGAAACTGGATGTTAGCCCTGCTGTCTGCCAGTTCAGGATACTGCTCGATGGGGAGTACGTAATAGCCCTCGTAGCCTGGGACTTTCCCCACTGCTAGGAGCTGCTGCTTCTCGCTCTCGCTCCATGCTCGGCTCACATCTCTGCCCTCCTGTACCTGCTGCTGCTCCATGGCCCAGGCTCGAGCCACCGCCCTCTGCTGAGCTTGCTCCAGAACACGAGCTCGCTCCTTTTCCAGTAGCTCGGCGCCAATCCCATAACGCACGCTAAACACTAGTGCTGGCGTGTGAATCTCCACAGTGACCCCGCGACGCGATCGGCCGCTTACTGTCACGTTGAGGTCGCTCTCCAGTGTCCTGTGCCCTCCACTGATCCCTAGGGCCAAGAGGTCACCATCAGGTAGTCCAAGCTTCACAAAGAAGTGCCAGTCACGCCTGTCTATTGTATAGTGCATGCCTTCAAGGTAGATGGCGCCAGTGAGCACCTGTGCAATCTTGCGGCTGCCCTCACTGGCTGCACTAGTCACAGATGCCAAAACGTGACCCTCCCTGATAGCCAGCATCATGCCTTTTCCCACAACAGGTGTGCTGGTGCCGAACCAGTAGCCAGGCTTGTCTCGTTTAATACGCCACTGTTTGTTGAGCTGCCGTCCCTCCAGGGCCATGAAGGCCTTGTTGTGTCGCTCCACTGAATGCTGTACTCCTGTGAACAGCTGCGAACGTCAAAGGGCATATGTTACAGAGAAAATTGACTCAGCTCAATGTTCAGATCATTTCTGCAAGATCAACTGAAGCGCGTGGCATTTATACAGGACTGGTAAGGTAAACATA
The DNA here is from genome assembly GCF_023375685.1 of Ictalurus furcatus. Lineage (NCBI taxonomy): Eukaryota > Metazoa > Chordata > Actinopteri > Siluriformes > Ictaluridae > Ictalurus > Ictalurus furcatus. Next base: position 11,696,233 of record NC_071272.1, read on the forward strand.
CCTGGGCATTGTCACAGTCCTGGCTGGCAAGCAATTCATACGGAGGGTCAACAAAATATAATGGATGCCTAGGAAACCCAGGTATGATGTTGCTGAGCTGGAAACCAAACATGACCAGCCAGCTTTTCACATCTAGAGAGAGAGCACAGGTAGAGAACAAATAATGTTAGCTGTTTTGCAGCATTCTAATTATCTGGTGTCAGCATACTGCGCTATATACAGAATACTGTGCTTATTTTGTGAGCGACAAGGAAATGTTAAATGTTTTGAAAATACTGATAATACATGCAAATCTCTCATAATTTGATGTAACTGATCATAATGTCAATATCACAACAATGACTTTGTCTGATACTCTTACCTGTTACATAGTTTTTAACATCAATCATGTCGCTGAGAGGATTATTGTTCTTGAACATGTACAGGTTGAATGGTGCTGGCTCTTTGCTTATCCTTGCCCAGAGTGTGTGGTCAGGTGAGGTCCAGCGGCCTGCTAGTACATCGTAGTCTCTTTGGGTAAAGTGCACTAGCTTGGTGAGAGGGTCATACAGTCCTCCATGGAAGCCAAGCACAAGCTGGAAGTCTGGGTTGGAGTCATGGTATATCTCCCCGTATGCTGTGTACTGCACCTGCTTCACCATTTGCCCATTGCTGCTAAAGACAGCCAGCGGAGTCCCTGTGTTGTCTGAAGCAATGTAGTACTCGTCTCCGCCATTCACCTCCATGGCGAACAGGTGGCCCTGGAGGTCATAGTAGAAGGAATTGATCTCAGCCCTGGAATGGTTATAGATGTGGCTCACCCGGCTTGGGTGATTCAGGTCAGCATAGAAGTACTGCTGATGGTCACCACTAGATGTGCGACGGGACACGCGGCGCCCTAGGCCATCATAGCGATACTGAACACTCCAACCATCCGCTGTGTGGCTGTAAGCCCTCTCTAGCAGGCCTTTGGAGTTGTACTCAAAGAAGTCCGAGCCCCTCTGGCTGAGGAAACCGTCTTCATCCAGCTTGTATTGCATGTCCCCGAGGCGTGTGATGCGGTCACGCAGGTCGTAGCGCAGCGGTAGAAGCCGGGCGCTGTTTCCAGGGTTCAGCAAGTGCAAGTTGCCATTCAGGTCATAGCTATAGCGCCACATGGACCAATCATTGACCTTGACGCCAACAAGCTGGCCATCACCGTCGTACTCGTAACGGTACTGCGTAGTGTTGGCGTAGGGCCCAATTTTAAGCTCACGCTTAATCACACGACCCATGCTGTCATACTGCACCGTCATCCAGTACATAAGAGAGCGGAAGATCTCGTACTGCACCTCTTTTATGCGCCCATGAGCATCAAAGTGTTTGCTGAGTGTCATTACGGCTGTGGTGATGATTTGGTTAATATCGTAGTAGATGATGCCAAATTTGCCAAAGTGCTCCACCTTGCCTGAGATCTCATCATAACGGTAAAGATCCACAGGAAGAGGGGTCTCTCCAATCACTGGCTTTATGCTTGCCACCCGGAAGCTGTTGTCGTGGTAGGTGTAATCGAAGCGGGCATTGACCATCCCTTCTTCTGAGAAGCGGTACATCTGCTTGTCCACCAGGGGGCCGAGCTTGCGGTAGCGGATGGTACAGGAGAAGCCACCACTTTGCAAATTCACCATCTTAAGGACCCCAGCTGTTTCGTCAAAGCCAAAGGTAACTGCAGTCGAGTCATATAGTATTTCAGAGAGCTTGGCCAACTTTCCATACTTGTAGAGCACACGACGACCTGTTCCCAGGTAGAAAGTGGCCCGGGGGTGGCCGTCTTCACTGAAGTCATGGATAACGGTGGCATTGCTTTCGGGTGGGGTATAGGCGTTGCGGATGTAGCCCACAGAGACATGGGTGGACATGGTGTGTCTGGCCATGCTGGGCATGGTGACTGCTGTAAGCCGACCAGAGCTATCGAAGTCAAACACGTACTGCTTCTGACTCTGCTGCAGCAGCAGCACCATGGACTATGCACAGAGAAACAGAGGAACTTTAATTAATATTTGATGTAAGAGGCCACTAAATTATTAAGTCAGACCATATCACTGCATTTCATGTAAAGAATGATTTACTTTCTGTTACTCTTTAGTAGGTTTCTACTCCCATGGTATAGAAATACAGTGTCTATAACCAGACCAATTTAGTCCAAGTGTAAATCACCTTATCAAGATAGCTGAAGCTCCACACCTTCCCATCCACAAAGGTGCGGGATAGGATGCGGCCAAAAGTGTCAAACTCGCTCTTCTCGCTCATGCTGCCCCTCTGCAAGCCCACCAGACGGCCCGTGGGTGAGTAGGACACATTGACCAGTGCCAGACTGCTGCTGGGGAGCCAGGTGGCAGGCCGGCCCTGAGCGTCGTAAATGATGCGCAGTGTGAACTTACGGTGATCATCGTACACCTTTTCAGTTCTCGTGTTGCGGTCGTAATCAATGGAAAGCAGATTCCTGCCATGAGCCTGGGGAATTTTTAAAGAGTTGCACCAATTTAGTTTGATTATTATTACAATTGTATTGATTCTACGTTTTCCATTTTTTTTTTTATAACACTGATATCAGAGCTCTGATTTTCGTCTGATACCCAATGCTAATATGATGCAGATGTTTTCACAGTAACCGAGGAACTCTCTCTGCAAGCTTCTGTTGCCAAGCTATGCAAAATCTCAGACATGATGATGTGCAAGTTGTGTTCTTTGTCTAACTGCAAGATATATGTACTGTCAGTCAACCTGAGACATGTTCTTAACATAAAATATGTCAGTGGATCGATGGCATTAGAAAATATGACAATGGCTTTAATGCCAGTATAAGGCCCCGTAACAAAACTCTGTACATCCCTAAATATTTCATCAATATTCACAAACATATAGTATTACAGTATACATTATATTCACAATAAAGGCATACAGCAAATTTTGTTCTATATTGTCTAAAAACCAATGCTTACACGCAGCTTTCTTCCAAACACAGTGATTTTGCCTTTGGTCAGCTCTTTCCTCATTCTCCACTCAATAGAGTTGAGGCCACTGTCTGTTGGTAGAGATATGTTGCGCCTCCCGATGGTTGGCGTGACTGAGCCTGCCAGGATATGAGGTTCAGTGTGGAAGCTGAGTCCCATGCCGTTGGCATAGGAGACCCTCAGGGTGCCGTTGTAGTACATCTGATAGCTATTCCGAACTTGATCTGTGAGATTGCAACAGGGAGATATTATAGAATTCAATGAGGAATAAGAAACCAAGCTGCGTTTTATTTGGTATAAAGCTTTAGATTGATCTGATTCTACACATCCACTTGGAAATATATCATTCTGGCCAGGTTATGTGTGCAAGAGCTTTGGTTTGGGCTAAAAGCAGCACAAATGCCTTTGGTTCCATTTACACACTGTAATCGCATCAGCCGGCACTCTCTACAGACATGCACACTCAAAATGCAATCATTTACGCATTGAAAAGTCATCAGAAACTTTTAAGTACACTTCAGAACATAGTTAGCAAGCACTCGGTATCCAAAGACAGCTCAGAAAAGCCTTCAAACTCATTTATCTTGAGTAAACAACAGAGGCAGATGTTGACTTTAATAGGAAGGATAGCATAACTAGTGGGGATATTACTGTAAGCGATCCATTGTTTGAGATGGATCATCTGAGCTATAATCTTAGCTTTAAGAAAATAAGTGTTTTCCCTGCTGGACACATACACATAAGTGGTTTTATTGTAGTTTATCAAGATGAGTTACCGCACTACCTGTTGCTTTATTAATGTGCTACAACATAAAATTTGTATAAATGCTTGTGTGCTGTGAAATCGTATACTACTCTATGCACTTCTTACCTTGAAGCACAGTATAAGATGCCTCCACTGAGGACAGGTTGGTGATAATAGTGACATCGTCATCCCTGTTTGAGCTCTCCATATCGATGTTGATGGACTGTTCCATCTCACGGTGCAGACTGGTCACCATACCAGTGGGGTAGGACACATTTGTTAAATGACCCTCGCTGTCATAGCTGCAAACAGGAAAAAAAAAAAAAAAAAAAATCAGCTTAAAAGCTAACCAACAGAGCATATTGTATAAATACATAGGTTACAATGTTTCAATGTCTTTCAATTTCAAATGGATCAGAGATATTATTATTATTATTATTATTATTATACAGAAATACTATCACTTATCACTTTCATATTATTGTAAATGTAACCTTTTATTAGCAGATCTTATTCTTTGAATGCTAAATATATTTTCAATAAAATTACTTGGGACCTCTAAGGGAGCAGTACTGTACTCCTGAGACTAGATGGCACTAAAACTGTTTAGAAGGAGCGATTTACACTGCACGAATGAAAGAAGCTCATTACAAATGAAAGATCTCATTCTGCTACTTCTGCTGCCATAATAATAATAATAATAATAATAATAATAATAATAATAATTATGATTATTATTATTAAAGACGTGGAATATATAACATTTATTAAAACACAATACAATTTGGGTCATTTGCAAATTAGTGTTTGAGATAATAATTAATGTCCTTCATTATCCTTCATTACTAAATAAGACTGTCACTGTTCGAATACTATTAGAATTTTCATAGCATTTACGAATGTGTAAGATCTCATGTTTTACTCTTAGACAACTACAAGGACATGGCAATTAATGCATGTATTTAATTTGTGTTGTTGTTGTTGCAATCAACCTTATCCTTGATGTAGGAAAAGGCTTTCATATAAATGCATGTCAATTATTGCTTCCACATTCCACACAAAAAATTGTAATAGTCAAAGTATATGTATAAAAGAGATTACATGTAAGTAGTTAATTTCCAACAGGTTGGAGGAGACTGTGCTGGACTGGGCTTTATGGTAAAAGACAAAAAATATTCCTGTGTCGATGAGTTAAAGAAATGTTCGATTTAGCTATTTAGCTAAATATCAGCAAAACAAAAACATTACTCTGTGTAAGTAAATAAACACAAATAAATAAACATCTAAGTTTAAATGATAATATTGGGCCATAAAGTGGTTTATATGATGTAAACACAAGGTATAACACTACAGCTTATGAATGTTCCGTATATGGCAGTATATAATTACAACCGTATTAATATTCGATTGTATTTGTTTTGTAAGTAATTTAAAACCAATTTCAAATTGTTACTCACTCGTAGAAGTTGGTCCACCCAGTCTCGTCGGCTTTCGAGGCGACCAGCTCGGTGTTGGTGGTGTAAGTGAACAGTGCTACCTCCTGGTTGAGGGCGGAAACAGAGCGCAGGTTTCCGCTTGCATCCAAACTCAACGTCACCACCTGGTTCTCAGGCAAGAGTACCAGCCGTACCACTCCACCTGCCTCTCTCCTGATCTTCAGAGTGTTGTTGGAGCTATCAGTGATCGATACAAGTTCTCCATCCATGCCGTAGCTGAAGTTATATAGCGCAAGGCCTGTGACGAGACTGAGCGTTTGCCTGTGCAGACCGTCCTCACTGAACATGTACAGCTCCTGCTCCAATGCTGAACCCAACTCGTACTGACCTGCGGTGTTCAGGACTGGCCGGTTGACGCGCACCAATCGCACACGAATGTTGTTAAGGTCAGCAATGTAGAGTGTGCCATCGGGTGAGACTGCCAGCGAGGCGGGTGTGTTGAGGCTGGCATCGGCTGCATAGCTGTCATCCCCAGAATAGCAGTTGCAGTTGACGTCGTTCTTACAGTCACACTCGGATGTAGCACCAGCCAACAGTGAGATCTCACCGTCAGCGCTGACCTGCCGCACGCGGTTGATTTTCTTCTCATCACTCTCTGCGATGTAGAGCACGCCCGAATGGGAGACAGTAATGGCTGTGGCACTCTCCAGTGCCGAGTGGATGGCCAGCCTGCTCAGGGAGTAGTCGATACCGGGAACCTGGCAGTGCATGGGCCGTCCAGCCACAATACTTACCTGCTGGTTCTCAGTGATTCGCAGGACAACATTGTTCTCTAGAACATACAGTGAGTTGTCCATGGGGTTGACGGCCAGGTCTGTGGGCCACTCCAGACGCACCTGTACACACACACACACACACACACAGACAGGAGATCTATCAGTCTGAAGGGTCAGTTCTACAGCTAGATACAGAGTGATGGCCAGGTTCTTTTCTTTGCAAGAGTGGTTGTCAAACAAGCAATGCAAGCATCTGGGCCATGAGTAATGTACCTTTTGTGTGTCAAATGGGAAAGATGGAGAAGGGACTAGTCAGACAGAGACGCAAAAGATGATCATGGAGACAGTGAGGGGGCAAAGAATTGAGAGACAGCAAGGTTGAGAGAGAGAGAGAGAGAGAGAGACAGAAATATAAAAGGCATTTACCACACCATAAGCTACCAGAGGGCACCGGTTCAGTACCAAATGTTCCACTTTTATGTCTTTTGGCACAAATGGTATTCAGAGGTAGTGCTAGAAGCATTGCTAATTGGCTCTGCATACCAAATATAATTGCCAAATAATAAAATCGCAGAATAGTAATAAAACTAATCCTTAGTTCTGTTGTGATATTTCATTTCTGTACCAGCAAATAAACAACAACAACAAAAAACTGCTTTTATTTCCAGAAAATTTCTTAACATATTTGTAATATATTTGTAAATATTTGTATTAACACAAAAACATTCAACAACTGAGACATAAACTGAACAAGTTTCTCAGACATTTGAGGAAGAGAAATGGAATAATGAGTCCCCGAACAAAGGGGGGTCAATATCAAATTTAACAGTCAGTATCTGGTGGCCCCCAGCTGTTTTAAGAACTACAGTGCATCTCATCCTCATGGACTGCACCAGATTTGTCAATTCTTGCTGTGAGATGTTACTCCATTCTTCCACCAAGGCATTTGTAAGTTCTCCAATATGTCTGGGGGACACATGGTTACATGTAATTTTCCACTGCAAGGACGATCAGCTGTCCTTCCAGTCTCCCTGTAGCACTGTCTTAGGCGTCTTACATTACAGACATTGCAGTTTATTGTTCTGGCCACATCTGCACTCCTCATGCCTCCCTGCAGCAGGCCTATGGCATGTTCACGCAGGTGAGCAGGAACCCTAGACATCTTTCTTCTGGTGTTTTTCAGAGTCAGTAGAAAGGTCTCTTTAGTGTCCTAAGTTATTTTAACTTTGACCTTAATTACCTACCACCTGTAAACTGTTAGTGTCTTAAGGATTGTTCCACAGGTGCATGTGCAATAATTGTTTATGGTTCATTGAACAAGCATGAAAAACATTGTTTAAACCCTTTCCAATAAAGATCTATAAAGCTTATTTGGATTTTACAAAATTATCTTTTAAAAGTCTCCTGAAAAAGGGACGTTTCTTTTTTTGCTGAGGATATATGTGCACAAAGAACAAAAGTTGTTTTGTTTTCATATGCTTCTAGCGCATTGATTGAATCAGTACCATAGTATGTCATTTTAATATTCTTATGATGCCGATTTTATCTTCCGAAGCCCTTCCTCCATATTAAACCGTACTGATGTTTCCATCACTTTAACTGTCATCAGCTATAAGGATATATTTATAGGGATAAATTCATACATTTAAAATCTATATTGTGAATTTATATGTTTCTGTAAAGCTGATTTGTGACAATGTCCATTGTTAAAAGTGCTATACAAATAAAATTGAACTGAATTGAATCAGCAGTCATCTGTCATGTTTGTGGGAAATTCTAAACAGAATCCTCAGGTTTGTTTATTTCCAGTTTGGGACAGTTCCTATTTTGGAAATTGTAGTGGTAAATTGCTCATAAATAAAGAGATAGAGTAGAAAAGCAGAGAGGAGTATACACTGACCTGGCTGACATCCATGCTGGTGTCACAGCTGAGAGGCCTGACTGCTGTCAAATCATTGGTTTTTATCAGAGTGGAAATGACGCCATTCTGATCCACCTTACGGATCATGGTGGCGTCCACAAAATACATGAGCCCGTTCTTATCCACAGCAATGCCTGCAGGTGAGATAATAATCACAGATAATAATAAAATATTTGCTGATATGCCTTTTCACAACGTTCATCACTAACAGGCTTGCAAAATTCATGTTCTATTTACTGCAAAGGAAGGTTCAGCCAAACATTGCTGACAGTCTTCATAAGTTAAACACCTGAACTGACAGCTCTGTTGAAATACAGATTAGCATTCTCAGCCTGTCTCATAATGTCTAAACATGCTTATGAGCTGTCCTCCAAAGACTAGCAAGACTGATTTGAAGCATCTCAGATTCTCCTTGCAGAGCAAAATCTGTGCACTGAATAAAAACGGCACAACTAAAACACATAATCAAATGAAATATTTGTCTAAAGACACAGACAAAAGGAACGAAATACATATTTGTGTCTACCAATGCCAGGTACCTCTCGAAGGTACTACTAAAAAAGAATAATTAGCTAACATTATAGAAAGAAATGCTGGTCTGTCTGTAACGGTACACACCATTACTTATTTCATCTTTGTGTATACTGAATACAAATGCAAATGTATCAAAACAAAACACATTTACTGCAACTAAAACTGTTTCGATATTAAATTTAGCATTTAAAAAAATAAAATTCTATCATTTTAAAGCCTCCAAAAGTAAAATATATTTACATTTTCTTAAATGTAAGAAAGAGAATATTTTACAGCAGAATTTATGAAATTATGTTATAGGCAGAAAAATAAAATTTTGGTCAAAACCCAATTTTTTGAAAATAATTTTTTTTTTCTTCCAGAATTCAGCCACGATCTGGTGTGTTTTTGCAGGCCTCCTAACAAATATCAATCTACTGGTATATGTTCCATGGAATCATAATGCGAGATCAAAATAACTTTACCATGGAGAATTCAATCTAGATAAACAGAGAGGGTTGCTTGTCAAAAAAGTCCCCTCTCAAAAAGTAACACTACTTATTTCTCCTGAGCGAATCACTTGATGGAGTGCCCACAATTCAATCCCTGATTAAACACCGTGATATCTATACCTTTTCAGCGTCAGTGAGTAGAACAGAGAGTGGAGCTCACCTCTGGGGCTCATCAGCGTGGCCTCCACGGCTTTGCCCCCATCCCCACATCGTGCCTCGTCAAAGGGCACACACTGCTCGCCTGTGCCTGCCACTACCTGAGCGTTATCCATGAGTGGGCGGACACCACTCAGCGAGCGCACACGGTAGATCTGTCTGGAATTGGTGTCTGACAGGAACAGAGCTCCTGAGACTGGATCCACTGCCAGGTAGTACTTATGGCTCGGGCTGTTGCTATGGAAATGTGGGAAACGGAAGGAATTTGTCTTAATAGTCTTGGGCTAAGAGCACAGTCACCTTGGTGAGCATGATAAAATGTTAAAAGCTCATCTGAGCAGAGTAATGAGACTTCTAAAATAAGCTATAAAAAAGACATCACTTTGATAGGAATGCAAAATGGAAAGATAGAGCAGATTAATAGAGAAAAAGGATGTGGAAATCCCTGCTACTGGAAACTTTTCAGTATTAAAGGTACAATTCATGATTATTAAAAATAGTTTGAACAAATAATTCCATAAATAGCCTAAATATTGTCATTTGGAATATTGCTTTGCAATGCATCTGGTTAGTTTCTTTATTTCGAGCTTTGTTTACTCTTTTTCTGGCCCAGAAAAAGGGGCAGTGTTTTAATTATAATCTCTGCATCTCAGGCCACGAGACCGAGAGTTCTTAAATTCACAGACTGCTACATATTTTAAAACTAAACTAAATGGTTTGTGAGGCCATATGTCACTTACCTGTGTCTCAGATCTTTATTTCTTCAATGTCAAGTCATAAACACAAAGAGGAGAAAGAAAGGGACACATTAAAACTCAGAAATCAAACAGAAAATATATTTTTTTAAAAGCACCACAACGTGTCTTACCTCAGCTCCAGAATGGCCGTGGTGTTGAGGGAAGGGTACACCCTCCTGATGAAGTTGAGGTCGCCCACATACAGGTTGCCCTCTCCATCGCATGCGAGGGCCACGGGTGCCAGCAGCTTGTTGCCCTCGGCCAGGCCGCTGCAGCTGGGGCAGGAGATGCTGCGCCGACGCCCATTTCCCATGATGCTGCTGATGACTGGAGGCTGCTGCTCAGATATGAACACATTCTCCCCAGAGCCCTTATGAAGGATACCTGAGAGACACAAATGAAGAGAATGGCACGCACTCATTAGCATTTACAATAATACAAGATTCTATTTTTTTTTTTTTACATACAAATGCCAAGTGGAAATTCTGACATTAGCAGGAGCATTACTGAAAGATGCGTTTCATTAACTCCTATTTATAATCATGTTAAAATTAGCCTTCTTCACTAACATCCTTTTCATAATAATAAAACAATGCACAAATAATGATCAGAAAATAACTTATTTGGTGAGTAAGTAAGGAATTAAACACTGCGGTGTGCCATGACAGTGTGGTTACCACCCCAAAGTTTTCCAATAAAAGCATGCCACAAAGTGTTTCAGTTTGCCAAGGATTAGATTTTTGTTTCTTGCTATTTAAAGAATGTCACGTGTTTTATTAATTTGTAGTTGCATTTAATGGCATGGAACGTGCATATAGTCACTTACATTATAGCAGTTCCTACGTTATAGCAGCTATAAACCTCTCACCAGCCTTTTTCATCCCCTTTCTTGTCAATAAGATAAACCAAAACGCAGCTTGTCATGTTACCAAGAAACCACAAAGCCCTCCGTCCTTTAAACTTTCCCATGTTAGAAAACATAAAACTTACAACTTTACCTCCGACACTGGAGACTCCTTCCATAAATTCTAAATAACCATCTCCTCACAGGAAACTTCTCCATATCAATAATTACACACATTTTTTAAATTATGTTTGCAGAGTCTGCAACACAAGTGCCTGTATAATTGCTACTATTAGAAAAAGAACATTAATATAAACCACATGGCTGTAACTACTGTCAGAACTGCTGTTATCGAAAATTAATCAACACTTCCTTAATAGAATTGAGAATTCAACAGCACGGTGAGAGAAAGGGTTTGCAGTACATCTTTAGACACCAGTTGTGTAATAAAACCTTGTGCTCACTAATCTGCAGATCTGCAGTGTTCACCGTGCCTGTTAGATCAACATATTTGCATTTTATAACCACCATTTTATGTTTAGCAGCGGATATAAAAAGAGATTGTCTCTCAGATCATTACTGTGTTGAGAATCATTTAGCTTTAATTTTGATCCTTTTAGTATTCAGCATTACTATGTAACAGTTCTCAGTGTGTGAGTTTGTGGTCTCAGATTGCCAGTGTAAATATCATGTACGTCACACACTGTTGCTTCTGGTCTTTTTGAGATATGGCTCTGAATGAGAGGCTTAGATTATGCAATTTTAATTACTCATTATAAAGATATACCACTCAGAGGACTGAATGTGTGAAAGAAAACAAGCAGCACAGTGATACATGCATGTCCTTTTATCCTGACGCACTGCAAGTGCTATTTAGAAATGCATTTTGAACATACTGTGAGCAATACCTTCAGCGGGTGTGCCAATAGAGTCATCAGTACATACAGTTGGTTACTCAGTGAGGTGTCGTTTCTCCAAGATTAAATGCCAAGCAGACTTGTGCAAAGGTTTATGTAAGAGAGCACGATATGTCCTATCGTCAGGAAATAAAGATTAGCAACGTTAAAGATGCTAGAGCTATCTGTGGCCGGGAGCCAAGGAGGCAAAACTGGCTGTGCTCTCTGGATGGAAGGGATGGAATATTCTCTCTCTCTCTCTCCTGTCAATCACAGCAACTCCAGCCAATCACGGGCAACTGTGAGCTCATATATGAGGAAGAGGGCTGATAGCGTCTTCCTCATGGCGTTATGCTGCCCTGTGACGCAGCATGAGCAGCAGTTCAAAAACATGGCTGGCTTCAAATGTCTTGGAGGAACCACTGGAAAGCCTTCACCAGTTGGTAGCTGTCGTATCATAGGGAGAGCTAGCTGCTGGGTGGGAATTGGCAGGTGACCAAATCAGGGAGAAAGTGAAGGGAAAAAACAGCAAAAAAATTATTTGCACATGTCGTTTCTTCCCTAATACTTTGTTATGCCTCCACTCACCTTAATAACAGCACCAATACCATCAGTGAACAATTCCACCTAGTGTCTTGAGATCCTGTCAAATTTATCCCACTCTTCCACTGACTGAATGTGCAATATGGCTAAAGTTTGTGCTGCCAATTGTTGTGTTTCACCTGCCGTTCCAAATAATCCCACAAGTTTCCTGTGAGACCAGGGCGGGTGATTTTGCAGGCCAGACAAATCTGTCCCAGAGTCACACACAGATTTGGCCTTTTCCTACAGATCTACAGCTGCCATCCTGAAACACGGGATTGTAAATGTTGTGTTCTGCTTAAACCTGAAGCATAAAATGGAACTAAGCTCCATTTGTCCATCTGCACAACCTAGTGACATTATATTACTGGTGGATGTGATGAATCTTTTGCTCGGGGAGCTTTTATAGGCATAAGTGCATGTGCGAGTGTTTTGGCTCACCATGGCGGATATTGAGTGTGTGGTGTTTGTCCAATGACCAGCCCCCCAGGTTCGATGGGGTGAGCTCATAGCCTTGCAGTACTGCTGTTCTCTTCTCCCATAGGATCTGAGTGGGACACGTCTCATACTCGTATCCAACAGACACTAGAGTGAATGAGAGAGCGAGAGAGAAAGAGAGAGAGAGAGAGAGAGCGGGAGAGAGCGGGAGAGAGCAGAGGAGACATACAGAGAAAGAAATAAGTTCACACATAGGCACACACTTTATGAGCTTAATTTAATTTCATTGCTGACCAGGGACTAGACAGCTTACTGCTTCAACTAATTTGAAGAGAACAACATAGGTCCAGTAGGCCTTATTAGCTGAGTGAAAGGGAGTCTCCATATTAAATGATGTGTGGTTGAGGGAATAGCACTGAGTCACTATTTTATAGACCCGGCAACTGTAGTGCAAACTGGCTGGCAATCTACATCAATGCACACGTCTACACAAGTGTTCACTGTTTGGACTGTTCCACAGGTTTATTCACGTACATGCGGATTCCAATTTGTGCTATTTTCATGTTTGTTCTGCTATGCATGCATTTTTCCCATCCATCCATCCATCCATTTTCTGTACTGCTTATCCTACACAGGGTCACGGGGAGCCTATCCCAGGGGAACTCGGGAGCATTTCTGTGAGGCTATTATTATTAATAACTGTTATTTAACTCAGGGTTTTTGCAATTTACTTGTGAAGAAAATCGAGCTCTATTCAAGATATTTCCCAAACTACTTTTTAATTTTTTCAGTCTTCTTGGGTTAAAATGACTTGCTAATGTTTAATTTTAATAGTATAATAAAAAGGAAAACCATTATAGGTGATAAGCATTAAAGATGCTGCCTTGGTTCCAAAAAAAGGGCGTGCTCAAAAACAACATACATAAAACCCTATTGTCTTAATGTTTAATTTAACAACAGAATATCCATACTTTCCCTTAAACTTTAGAAGTTCCATAGATTTCCAGTGAATGAGAACATTTCTGGATTAATTCTGGAAATCACTGCCTTTAAAGTATCATCTTTTCCAGACCTTTCAGACTCGCAGAAGAACCCTGTAACCCTTGACGCTGATCTAAAGCAAAGTGAAGCTTTTTAGTCAAAGCTGTTCCTTATATGTTTGTTACATAAAAAAGTATTTGAAATGTAATCCCTTGTGTTTGAATACCTTCTTCACCCCATATATCAAGAAGGCATTTCCTCTTCACTACAGACCACAACATGCATTTCTCTACCTTTGTGAAACTTGAAATAGGACATAGTAACATGACAAACTCAACCAATCATACTATTAGACTAAACTCAAGAGCGGACTGCTGTCAGACAAACTGCAGACGTTTTTTTTTCTGTTGGATCAGAGATCATTTATCTGGACCACACCCATTCTAGAAAAAAAATGTACCAGTGCAAACGCTCTCAGATCGGGAAGAGTGTGACTGCACCCTAAGAGCACTCACCCACAGCCTCTGCCAGGCCGTACACTCTCTGCTTGTAGGCATCTGTCTTGTCCCAGATGTATGTGTAGGCCAAGTTGGGTGAGGCGTGGAACCACTTCTGAAACAGATGACCCTCCATGGCCACCATCAGATGCACCTTGGCCAGGCTTACAGGCACCTGGGCTGTGGTCATGGTTACTTTAAGTAGGGCATGATATCCTGATGTCCTCGAGCTCAGATAGCACAGGTTCAGACTGGTGCCTGGGATCTCCACTTGTTCATGAAGAACCTGAGGAGAGAAGGAGAGATTAGATAAATAAAGAAGCGTTAATAATTTGTGATTGATGGTTCCTTTTTTTTTTTTTATAAACACAAAGCACATCCTACATTAATTTAGCCCTTATTCATGAAATACCTTAAATATATATCTACATGTATATGAAACATGTATCATCTGCATATTGTGCAGGTGTTCAAAGCAGCAAAAATAATTTCCATGAACACAATACTACACATAGGCAGAGAAGGTTACAGGTGATTATAGAGACGCTCCAGGGAACTGCTGCTCTTTTACACTGCTATGAGTCATTGTTTTCTTAGTTTTACCAAGCTACTGCATATTAATGCCCTTCAGGCAAACAGTTTTAAAGCCCCAGGCTCCACTCATTATTTTATTTTCAGTTTTCATTTGAAATTCAGTTTAGTTTTGGTTAGGTTATTTTTTTTATCTGGTTTTGTTTGGGTCTGACTGAGAAAAGTGGAACAGGCAAAACATATTTAATGTATAAGAAATAGCCATTACCTTAGATTTTATGGTGTACCTATGAACAATGATTTTTTTTTGTGGAAAAATCCAAAATGTAATTTATGCAGTCATTTTTGTCGTAGTATATTTATTTCAGTTGAAATATTTTGTAGTTATAGCTACATCTGTATCCATAAAACATATAATGATGTGTAAAGTTATCTGCAGTATATTGTATCTGTGTTGTAAGTTGAAGAACTCAAACAAGAAGTGAGATAAAGAAAAAAAACAAATACCAAATCCATATAATAAATATTAATATCTTGCAGGGGTCAGCTGGAATTACACACCATGATCAAGCTGCTCATTAATAGGTTTCCTTTACTGGTAGTATACCGGTTTTTGTGAAGCAAATATGTGTGTGTACCTGGCTTTCGGGTATAATGTGCTTGTCTGTGGGGTTGGAGCTAAAGAAGGAAGATAGAGGGGAGGGCACGAGCACAGGATCAGGTCTGACAAAGCCACTCAGGTCACAGCGTGGGACGATGATCCCCTGCATCTTCATGACCATTGTGTCCATGGCGTAGAAGTGGTTCCACGGCAGCCACACGGTGCGTTCCTGCTTCAGAAAGGGAGCTCGCTCAAAGCGCAGGGTCAGAGATGCACCGCCGTTAGCCACCAGGTCAAACCTGAATACACAGAGAGAAATCTAAACCTACATTTCTTCATTCACTGTGTGACATTAACTGAATCCACGCGAATGAAAGCCAGTGTTTATTTCGATACAGGTTGAATGATGAGACTGATAAGTGTGGACACTCACATGCCATCTTGACGAGTCATGGTGTAACCGTAATGTGGGTTGTTCACAAAACTCACGTTGACGCCCACCAGAGGAGTCCCATCAGATGTCAGGACCTGGCCACGGATCAGAGACGCCAGGCTACACAAAACCATCACCAATACAAATACAGAGACAAAAACAAAGAGACAGGCAGAAGTAGACTTTAGTAAATAGTAATATTTATTAGCTACAGTACACATACCAGTGGTGAGCTCTCATATTGAGTGGTGGGCCAGTAGTTTAAGGTCTGGGCTACTGGCTAAAGAATGAGAGTTCAAGTCCTGGAACTAGGAAGCCACTGTTGTCACATAAATGTAAGTCACACTGGATAAAAGCCTCTGGAATAAATGGGCTAGCATGGCTAAGCTCCCATGTCTTTCAAAGATAAAATGTCATCGATATAAGTTTTTTTCCTTAAAGTGGATTATTTTGGATTTCTGTGCAATCAAGAGCAACAGCACCACCAGTGGTTGTAATAAAAATACACAGAATGGTATGAAGAAGCGAAGCTGTGGCTGATTTCTTTCTAGCCCACAGTGCTGATTCATGCAGATACACATATTTGATCTCCATTATGGCTAATATTTTTCAACTCTGCTGTTGCTGCAACATCGGTAACATGTGCATATGAAATATAGCTGGAGGTGACGACGAACAAGGTGGATTGTTTACACTATCATCCTCCCCCCCCCCCCCCCCCCCCCCAAATATGCATTTTGTAGGATAAATGAAAGTAGACTTAGCACACAATATCAAATTACACAATAGGGCAGATGTAAAAAAAATTTAGTTTTTTGTTACAACTTTTCTGTTACAGGAGGAAACAGAGAATTATGGACTTGCATTGCTTAAAAGAATATCAGAAATCACAAATGCAGTTGCCTATCTGTCTTTAAGAGTGCGTGTAATAGTTTGTCCCTCATTCTTATTATGCCATTGATAAGACCTCATGATGTTTCCTGAGGGCTTTTCACACCCCGTTAAGCTCTTGTACATTGACATAAAGAAAATAAAAGAAAAGAATTAGAAATAAAAAAATTAGATAGGAGAATTTGCCACTCAGGTTTTACTCTCCAATTTTTTCCAAGGGAAATGTGAATCCCTTGGGGCCTTCAGAATTTTGTTCATGAGCTGTGATATTCAGAAAGTAGGTGAACAAAATTAGCTATAAGGGGATTAAATATTATTAAATATTTTTTTTCCTGACCTTTTCCCCCATCACACTAGAAGATATGAAAAGCAAATGCTAAGAAATATGAAGTGATATTGTTTGACTTAACCTGTGCCAAAGCACTGGCTCTATTGCTTCAATGTGCTTTCAGGTGCTTTGCTGAAGCAATAAAAGCATGCCAACTGCTCTCCCACTGTTCAATGTTGCACGAAAGTTGAAAACATCCTGTGTGTGTGTGTGTGTGTGTGTGTGAACGCGACAAATTCCATTTCATATCGCTGAAATGTATCTCTGCTACACATAGCAATGGAAATGTGTGTGCAAAAAGCAGCAGTGACGTTTCTGCAATATACATGAAAGCTGGATTATTATGAAAACATATCTGCGAGAATGCATGAGCTCTGTAATATTAATATGTTGCACTGATGGAGTGAAATGCAGTGGTAAGAAGAAGATGGCAGGATTTGGGCATAGATTTGCTGTTTAAGGAGGAAATACAGAAGATAACATGAAATGGCAGTGTGTTGGTGAATATCCAGCAAGTGGTTAGACTGTTTTATTAAATTCCAATATAGTGTTTACAACTTTACTTAGTGGCTAATCACTTCCAGAGGCTTTAATTAGCCACTGAGAAATAACTGGATCGCTATGTGATGGTGATAGGTTCACTGGCTGACCTTGATTTCTTCAGGGTCATGTTAAAAAAGCACAGGATGCCTTTAGTGCCTGACTATTTGTGGGCAGTTTATGAAAGACAGTGTCCTGTTTTTAATTTTTTTTTATTTCAAGGTAGCTGTGCTTTAAGACACTTTAATACATCATGTCCAGACACCCAAGCTGATCCAAAATGCACTTGACCTGCAATGCATAACCCGTCCAAGACCAACACCACTTTCACTTACACCCTTACTCTACAGTGTGTTTGTCAGGTAATAAGAATGATAAGTTACCTGCCATTGAAAGGATTACTTCCTAGTATGATGTGAGTACTGTCTCTTCCCACTAGCACCTTGATTCTGTCGTAGAAAGAGCTGACTTGCTTGCCGGCTGATTGGCTTTGCTGAATGATCTGGAGCGGGTCACGTGATCCTCGACACAGCGGATTGCTCAGGCAAGAACTCTGAGCGCAGCAGTCTGGATCCATGCAGTCAACCAGGCCGTCTAAAAGGAGGAAAAACAACTTATCTTAATGGTATGTTGCAAAAAATATTATGCAATCAGCTCCACAATTAATGGTACCCTTGGCAAAGATGGGGAAAACAAAGGTTATGAAAAATGTCTTTGTGGTTAATCAGTGTAATCTCACACCAGTGAACATATGGGAGAAACCTAACCTGAAGTAAGATGAAGTAAGTTTTTATTTGAGAAAACAATCATGACAATGGCGGAAAGTCTTGAGGAGAAGCTAATAATCTTGCCAGCACTGCATTACTACATGCAGCTTTATAGAAAGACTTCATATGGCTCTAAGGCGACAAACAACCCTGGGACAGTTCACATGGAAACTCGGCAGCCAGGGATGTTTGGCATTTAACCATGCGACCGAAGACAGGTGACGTTTTTTTTTTCTTAAAATTTTTACCTGTCTAGTTTGGCTGAACCTGTTCTTCGATGACAAAAGTGGAACCCAATATTGGTCTTCTGTCACCTCATGGTATGACGTGTTGTGAGTTCTGAGATGATTTTCTGCTCAACACAGTTGTAAAGAGTTTGTCAGCTCAAACCAGTCTAACCAATTTCTTCTTCTGTCATCGACAAGTCGCTTGATGTTTTTTCTGTTTTTTGCACCATACTGTGTAAAGTCTAGTTACTGTTGTGCATGAAAATCCCAGGAGATCAGCAGTTTCTAAAATACTCAATCTAGCCCATCTGACACCAACAACCGTGCCATGGTCAAAGTCGCTGTGATCACATTTCCCCCCCTGAAGCTCTTGACCTGTATCTGAATGATATTGTTCATTGTGCTGCCACATGATTGGCTGATTGGATATTGCATGAATGAATGGGCAGGGTTACAAGTGTTCCTATTAAAGTGGCTCGGGCGTGGATATTGCCAGTTTTAAACTCCAACTTCTTTCTTTCTTATATTAAAGCTGACAATGTATTAAACTATTCTTGATTTTAGAGACTTAACTGCTTAGATGTGAAGTAAGACAACCAAATAACATGATAAAACGTCTGCTAAATAAATCATAACTCAAATGAGAATGCTTCTTCTATGGCTGTAATTAGATCAGCAGACAATAATGAGATGATGCCTATGCTTAATGATGTTCTAGTTCAGATTTTCTCTTTCTGTCTGTCTCAGGCTCAGCCTCTCTTTCACACACTCTTTCCCTGCTCGTCCTTTTTAATCATTTCTATCAAATTTACATCAAAGTCATGGAGAACATCACTCACAATCCAGAGGGGCTTTTCTTCTTTTATATCCTTTCACTCGCTGTCTCTCTCTACATACTCTTTTTAACCACTATTCCCCAAATAAACCAGTCCCATCTGTCTTTAACACGCAACAAACACTCACTGCCAATGACTTTTACTGGCCTTTGTACTTTCTGACTCAACTGTCTCTGATCTGCACGGTTTCTCTGAAGTAACTCCCCTGTAGCAGGAGAAAGAAAACAGAGGGTGAAAATAAAAGGAAGTACATGTGCTTGTAACAGAGAGAGAGAAAGAGAGAGAGATAGAGAAAATGTGAGAGAGAGGAGAAAGGAGAAATGTAGTGAAGGACAAACGGTATAATCTCTTAGCGCAACCCAGGGGCTAAATTGAAAGTAGGCTCAAGGGAGCTTTGGTTTATGTGAAAGCCAATTAAAGTTGAGTTCTGCTACTATAATTTGATGGAAATGTAAATCATAGCATAGCATAATGGTGATAATAATAATGACGATGATGTAATACATGCCAAAACTGACTAACAACAACTGAAATATGAAGGTGTGGACACCAAATAATAGTAAAATTAAGCCCTTAAGACAGAAACAGAATATATCAAATACTGGTTTTAATCCCATTTCCATGATATCAATATTACAAATTTCACATATAGAGTGCCCTCCAGAATTATTGGCAAAAATGATTGCATAAAATAAACATTACACACAATCATTGAAAATTCTCAGTCAACCAGTAGGAGAAACTATTTGTCTTTGTTCTAAATAAAAAAGCATCATTTTTATTAGATATAAAATATATATAAATAATAATACAGTGAATATAAAAAGTCTACACCCCTGATAAAATGGCAGGTTTTTTTTGTGAAATAAAAAAAATTAAACTAAGATAAATCATGTAAGAGCTTTTTACACCCTCAATGTGAAATTACACCATATAAAAATCAAGTTCAACACAACCAGAAACATTTGAGGGAAAATCGGAAAAATAAAAAAGGTACAATAACCTTGTTGCATAAGTATGCACACCCCTTTGTATTTGGGGATGTGGCTGTATTCAGAGCGAACAAATCACATTCACTCTCATGTTCTAAAGTAATTATAATACAGCTGTCATCAATGACATTATTCTGATTAACCAAAAATAAAGACCAGTTGTTTCCGTAGGATTTTCTTGACATCTTCTTGGTTTTATCTGACTGCTGAGGCCATAGTCTGCAAAAAGCTTACAAGGAATGTAACTTGTTGAATGGTATCGATCAGGAGAGGGGTATAAAAGAAATTCCAACCATTAGATGTACCATGGAACACTGTGAAGGCAATCAACAAGTGGAGAAAATGGAGCACCACGGTGATATCACCAAGACTAGGACGTCCCTTCAAAATTCACAAAACGACAAGACAAAAACTAACCAGGGAGGCTGCCTAGTGACCTACAGCAACATTAAAGTAGCTGCAGGAATATCTGACAAGTACTGTTCACTCTCTGCATGTATTCTCTCTCTTGTATTCTTCACATGTCTGGGCTATGGGGTAGGTTGGCTAGACAGAAGTCCTTTCTCACAAAAATACATCCAAACTCAACTAAATCACCCCAAACCATGTAGTGAATTGCTTTATGGTCTGATAAGAACAATTCCAATCAGTATAACAATTACATAATTCCAAAAGATATGGTTGCTGCAAAAAAAGCACATCACCAAAAGAACAACATCCCTACGGTGCAGCATGGTGGTGGCAGCATCATGTTTTACAGCTGCCTTTCTTCAGCCAGAAATGGGGCAACGTGGAGGGAATCATGAATAACTACAAATACCAGTTGATTTTAGTGCAAAACTTTCAGGTGTCTACTAGTAAGCTGAAGATAAAAAGGAATTTCACCTTTCAGCACAACAATGACCCAAAGCAGACATCCAAATCAACTATGTAATGGCTTAACCAAAAGAAGATCAATGATTTTGAATGACCTAGCCAGAGTCCAGACCTGAATCCAACTAAAAATCTGAGGGGGGACCTGAAGCTGGCTGTGCACAAGAGATGCCCATACATTTTATGTATTGCCAAGTCAAGATGTGCCACGCTAATAGGCTCTTGTGTGGTGTAATAAAATCAAAAGGTGCTTCAACAAAGTATTAGTTTAGGGGTATGCACACTTATGCAAATAAGCTATTGTAAGTCTTTTATTTTTTATTTTTTCCCCTAAAAATTTTTTGATCGTTTTTCACTTTGTGTGCTTTGCAACTACACATTAAAGGTGGTAAAAGTTCTGACATGATTTATCTTTATCGATTCATTTTTTTTAACTTCACAAAATCCTGAAATTTTAACAGGGGTGTGAAGACTTTTTTTTATATCTATTGTAGTAGCTCTCTCTCTCTCTCTCTCTCTCTCTATATATATATATATGTGTGTGTGTGTGTGTGTGTGTGTGCCAAAATTACTAACATCCCCAAGAAATATTTTATATAAATGGAAACAAATTGTAATTCTTGAAAAATTCTTGGAACTCTATACTCGTTATTTTTCATTTTCAGTCCCCCTGGAACTCTGTAGCTGCCTTTAAGCATGTCATGTTTCCCTTGGATATAAATATGAGGACATGGTATACATAAGTAAAATCCCTTTGTTATCCATTACCATGGGAAAACTCAAACGTTGTTTGGTTTCTTCCCACCTCACAAAAACATGCCAGTAGGTGAACTGGCTACATTAAATTCCCAGAGGATTGAATGTCGCACTTAAAGTTACCCAGGATTGGCTCAGAAACCACCGCAACCCTGTCCAGAATAAAACTCTTATTGAAGATGAGCAAATAAATACTTCTGACTTAGCTTAGCAGAATGTTTTCCGAATATTACATTTCTTTTTAGAACTCTTGGATCTAACACGTCTCTGTGTGTTAGCAACGAAGGAATAGATTTTCTGGATGGAGTTTCCAGTGTCAGCGCTTTGCAACAGAGGTAATGTTGGAAGGAAAAGTCTTCACGTCTTCAGGACAGAGGGTTTCTCTGTAGCAAGGTACCTTTTTAATGTCTTATTAACTTCAAGAGAAAGTCAGGGAACTACGGTTTATAGCTGCTATAGTGTAACACAGTGATAACAGAAACATATTTCATGGATGTTCCACAACATTAAACTGAACTATAAATAGATAAAAAGTTTGATGTGTCATTCTTTATATAAATATCATATATTTAATTGATGAACAATTGTAATTGATGGCAAATTCCTGTGGTATAAGAGAAATAATACATTTCAGGAGGTACAATTACATTGTTGATTTACTTTCCTATAAAAGCATGCCCTGGTGTGTTTTATTCCTAGTGTTACAGCCTAACCTTCTTAGGATCTGTTTAAAATACAACTCCTTTTTGCAGAAGCGGTAGGAGGAAGGGACATTGATTCATTCTCACTAGGATGGCAGTGCACTAGAGATGGAATAGAGATGGACAGTGTAATATGGGCCCTTGGGAAATGTGAGCCTTGGCCATGCAATCACACAGATTTCATCCTGTCTGAAGACACAGTGGTGTGCTCCAGTGCGTTTCTAGATCGCAACATTCTGGCACATTCATAACGGAGATTTTTGACAGTGTGCATTAGGAGGAGAATTTTATGAGGAGTACCTGTATTGATTTCACTGATTCACATTACTATATATTACACACATCCTTTCCATGGAATAGGTTTTCAATTTCACTTTAGGGATCTATCTCATGGCTGAATGCGTATGCAATAAAACCTCATCGAATTCCTCCACAGGAACGTGTCTTGCTGTACGATTTGAGTGTTTCTCCGGGTTCCGTCTTAATTGTGGGCTGAAATTGATTCTCACCTCCTTCGTTGTCTTTGTTGTCGTTGCAGGAGATCTCCATGGCAACGCTGCAGCCTGTCCCCCTCCAGCCAGTGTGGCATTCACAGTGCCAGCTGTTCTGACCCATAATGCACTGGCCGTTACCATTGCACAGGCCTGGACAGCCATCTGTAGGAGACAAAGGGAGACAGAGATTGTACTTTTCTAAATCTGATTTTGAGTTGTAGCAGATTACATCTGACACCCCAGAGACAACGAGACAAACACACGAATTGTACAGAACATGAACTTGCTTAAACCTTGGCAACATGGTTCAGAATTCATGGTTCATAAAATATTTTTTGACATATTCATGGGTGTTTAACAAAACACATAAATTATCCATCTATCGATATGTATATGTGCAGAAAACATGTCAACATTGTAACGTGGTAACTGTGCTATAATGCTGTTTGTTCAACAAAGTCGTTAATTCCTCTGTGTTTAACCACCGCAGATGAAACAAAAACTTAACAGTTTGTTTAATAACATTTTATTGCAGCTGCTATGGTGAGAAATATAGATGCACCGATACTAAATTTCTCAGACGATACCGATAACCGATTATTCACAGTGATATCAGCTGATACCGATACCGATAGTTCTGCCTTTTTAAATTCTTTTAAATTAATAATAATTAATTCCACAATTCTGAAGGAAATGCAAATAAAAACTTTATTCTCTCCATTTCAACAAGTTGTTTCACAGTAACTGGTCTCATAAACAGAAAACACATTACTCAAATTAACATTAACACATGAACAAAATTCTGAAGATTAAAGTAAGACGTCTTAACTTACTGAATGTTATTAATTCATATTAACAGAATTAATTGACTGAATTCTAAAAAACCTCCTGTTAGTCTCCCATTCACTCACCACAAACAAAAACATTTCTACTTCATCACTGAACATCAAACTGGTAATATATAATATCGACTTTTTTATATATTAACATTAGCTGGATATGAAATATACTACTCTACAAATATATTTTTCTGTGCAATATATACTTTTTTGTCAACTCATCTTCATTTAAATCTTTCAACGGCGTTCTGGTGCTTTAATTCAGCACGAGCAGCTCGGCAAAAAAAATTAGGCTTGATGTCGAAACTCCTGCTTCACTGCTGCAGCGTCCAGTGTAAAAGCACTTATCCGTTAACATGCACGCCGAAAAAAAACCCTGCACTGCTTTTGCTCTGCTGCAGCATGCGGTGTAAAATTTTAGCAGTGGAAAGCTTACAAACTACAGCTTTGTCATCATTCCACACAAGAGACATCTTTACACACAGCACAAATTCGAAGTGTTTTCCTGCCCTCTTTTGATTGACAGGATATATTCGACCCTGATCACTGGATGTTTTTAAACTATCGGCCAACAGCGTGAAAAATAGCCTTTATCGGCCGATACCGAATATTGGCCGATACATCGGTGCA
Source organism: Ictalurus furcatus (assembly GCF_023375685.1). Classification (NCBI taxonomy): domain Eukaryota; kingdom Metazoa; phylum Chordata; class Actinopteri; order Siluriformes; family Ictaluridae; genus Ictalurus; species Ictalurus furcatus. The sequence goes on from NC_071272.1 coordinate 11,720,678, forward strand.
TCTCTAGTGAGAAACAGGACTAACCAATCAGATTCATGCATTTTCCCCATTTTTGTTTGAAAGCTACTAGTCATCTTAGCTACACTCTGAGCTAATGTGATAACCAGTGAAGTACTGAAGGTTTACTACAGGAGGAGAAAAAGAATTAAAGAGATAAAATACCATTTTCCAACAATGACATTACTAACATCCATCCATCCATTTTCTGTACCGCTTATTCTACACAGGATCGCATGGGAGCCTGCAGCCTATCCCAGGGGACTCGGGGCACAAGGTGGGGGACACACAATTGCACACACACACTACAGACAATTTGGAAATGTCACATTATTAACATGTTTTAATAATTTTCTGTGTAACTGTCCTAAAGGTATTATATGGAAACGTTATTAATAGTGCAAGATTTGTTGATGGTGCGTTTAATGATTAAAATAACAAATCTGTGCCATCACTGCTCCAACTGCTGTTTGGCATCCACCCAAAATGCATGAGCGTGCTGCACTTCTCAATTTAATTGTACAGATCACACAGTGATTTTATTTAATATATTTCCTCATTTTCCCCCTGGAAATTAATTCCTGACTACTGACGAATGTAAAATTCTGTGTAATACGAACGATCTGTCACTTAAGAAGGGTACACTTCAATAAATGTCATCTTAGCACATAGAAATATCTTGAATATAGTCACATTTGTCTAGTATTTCGTATTATAAGATTACAATAAAGCAAATATAAGATTATGAAACCTATTTCAAGCCATCTGTACTCATTTCAAGCTTGTAGTTTTCTACTGTCAAATAATTTTGCTTCTTTCTAGAAATAAATGCTTAGAAATTATCTGCCAATAAACAAGATTATTTCAAGCTTGAAATGAGTACAAATGGCTTGAAATAAGTTTCATAATCTTATAATCAGAAATACTGGATAAATTTGACTATATTAAAGATATTTTCACTAGCAAAGATGACATTTCTTTGCAGTGTAGATTCAGGAAATACTATACTATACTAGCCATGATACAGCCATATCATGGCTGACCCTGTGCTCTGACCCCAGCTTCCTGACAGGCTGCGAAGAAAACAATTTCACTGAGCTCTACTGTATATGTGACCAATAAAGACTCATTATACTATATACTTAACTATGGTTCAAGATAAATGCTATAAAAACTACATTCTTTCTCCTGATCAGAACCGGGTGTTTGTGTCATATTCCATAATGATTGGCACTGGTGTTATTATAGATGAAAAAGCAGAATATTTCTTCAATTCTGTTTTTAAACACATTTTAGGACCATGCTGTTGCTGCAAAGATGAGGTGCTATTCATTTATTGTTTCGAAATTGATTTTTTGCTAGTTAAATAGCTACACAGATTAGTGCAGGATTGTATTCCAGGAGGTTCTGCAGTGCTGCTGTATACACTGTATACGCTATGGCCAAAAGTATTTGCACACCGGACAGTCACACCCATATGTGCTTGTTGAACGTCCCGTTCCAGATTTATTCCTCCTTTGCTATTATAATAACCTCCACCCCTTCTGGGAAGACTTTCCATTAGATTTTGGAGCGTGGATTTGTGCTCATTCAGCCACAAGAGCATTAGTGAGATCAGGCGCTGGTGTCTGGTGAGGAGGACTGGGGTGCAGTCAGTGTTCCAGTTCATTCCAACGGTGTTCAGTGGGGTTGAGGTAAGGGCTCTGTGCAGGAGACTCGAGTTCTTCCACTCCAACCTTGGCAAACCATGTCTTCATGAAGCTCGCATTGTGCACAGTTGCATCGTCTTGCTGGAACAGGCTTGAGTTCCAGTTAAAGGAAATTGTAATGTTACAGCATACAAAGATGTCCTATATAGTATTCCTCCAACAGTTTGGGGAAGACCCTCATATGGGTGTTATGGTTGATCGGGTGTCCACAAACTTTTGCAAATAGTGTATCTGTATAATAGTAATAAGCTATATGATCTATAGTTAATACTATAGATATAGATAGTAATAGGTAATTCTCTCATATTTCACCATTTGTGGCAATCCATAGGTCCTGCAATATTGTAATTTTCTGCCCTTTTCTGCATTCACTTCTGTAATAGCCTCTTATTGTGGCTATAATAGAGAAATGCACTTGTAGAGAAAGTTCGTTAAAGACTGAAGATTGCTTAGCATGGTTGTGTTCCACCAGAGCTACTTGAGTATTTACTGTCCTTAAGCAACATGAGAATAGCACACACACACACACACACACACACACACGCACGCACACACACACACACACACACACACACACTGCTGAACCAGAGAGCAGCCAATTAGTATTCTACCTACGTTGCGCTGTTATTAGTATTCCAGCTAATTTACACTGTAGTCATACTGCAGAATCTCAACTAGACTAGAGCAAGGTGTGTTCATTCTCCTTGTACACACACACACACGTGCACACACACACGCACACACACACTCACACACAGACACACACACACACACACACACACACGTGCACTTATGTAAAGTGTGACACAAGAGGAGCTATCTACACAAATCTGCCCTAATTCTGTGACATATGGTGTATTGTAACAGCAGACCTTTATAAATTTTTAATTATTCCATCATTATTGAGCAAAATTTTAATAAGTAATTAGCAAAAGACTGAAAACTAAAATTATTTCTCACCCCAGATGCCGTCAAATCATCAGATATGATTTAAACAGAGGTATAAAAACCACGGTCTAATTTAAATTAGTGATAAGGTGAAAGAGACATGGCCTCTGTATCTGTCAGTTCCAGTAAAGGAGGCGTGGCCTCTATATCTGTCAGTTCCAGTAAAGGAGGCGTGGCCTCTGTATCTGTAAGTTCCAGTAAAGGAGGCATGGCCTCTGTGTCCATCAGTCTCAGTAAAGGAGGTGTGGCCTCTGTATCTGTCAGTCCCAGAAAAGGAGGCGTGGACTGTCTGTCAGTCCCACTGAAGAAGCCATAGTTTCTGGGTGTGGCCTCTGCGTGCTTGTGGACATTAAGTGGTCTGCACTTATATAGCGCTTTTATCCAAAGCGCTTTACACTTTCTCATTCACCCATTCACACACACACTCACACACCAATGGTAGCAGAGCTGCCATGCAAGGCGCTAACCTGCCATTGGGAGCAACTTGGGGTTCAGTGTCTTGCCCAAGGACACTACGGTATGTGGAGTCATGTGGGCCTGGAATCGAACCTCCAACCCTACGATTAGTGGACAACCCGCTCTACCCCCTGAGCCACAGCCACATAAGTGTCTGCCATATACAGCAAGACATGGCCCGGATAATGAGTTACCCTCGATAGCTTTGATCTCTGTTAAACACAACATATTGTAAACCTTAATTAACAACCATGGGTAAAAAAAAAGCCTAAACAAAACAGAAAAGTGTGGCAACACTTTTAAAACTGTATCACAAAAGCGCACTAATAAACAACTAATTTAACCAACAATAACAAAAAGAATTCGTTGCTCTGTTGTTCCCTATAAAAATTCAAACAGTACATAAGCTGCTTGTAGTCTAGTCTGGTTGTAATCATCATACAGCCTTATGTTTTATCAAACCTCTTTGTGCATTTATATCAACCTGTGGCAGCTGACAACATTACAGATGTACTGTAAGTGTCTGGTAACATGAAAATCTCTGAGTGATGTATAAACTGTAGGCTGATAGATCAAGTAACAGCTGCCCACCGTTAGTGACCATTATTCTCTGAGTGTGTATACTATCTGTATGTGGTGCCTTTGTGTTTTGTGTGTGTGTGTGTGTGTGTGCATTTACCGATGGTGCAGTGCTCGCCGTTCCAGCCCTGCTCGCACTGGCACTTGCCGTCTCTACAGGTGCCATGTTTCATACACAGCGGGTTACAGAGCCTCTGATCACATCCAGCACCTGCCCAGCCCTCCTCACAGTGACACACACCACCCACACACACACCATGGCTCCCGCAGTCTGCAGAACACACCTCTGCACATGGAGAAAGAGAGATCAGAGAGTGACAAAGAAAAAAAAGTATATCTCCGAAGAAGTGAGGAAAGAGCAGTGGATGGATAACAGACGGGGGAACGGAAGGGAAGGGAGGAGCAGTGAGGAGGAAGTGTGGAGGAAGTGAGGAGGAAGCAAAAGACAAAGCTAAGCAAAGAGTGTATACATGTGAAAGAGGAAAAGATGAATAGAAAGAAAAGAGAAATAAAAAGATAAAAAGGAGAGAGAAAATAAAGAGGAAGAAAAGAGTAGAAATAGGAATAGAATGAGGAGGAAGCGGAAAGGGAAGAGGAAAAGCAGTGGAAGAGAAGAGGTGGAGCATAAGTAAGAGAAGAGAAGAAAAACATAAGTAGAAAGAATGGCCATAACACCATAACACAAGAAAAGATGAAAAGGAAAAGAAGAGAGGAGCAGAGAAGAGAATGTGAAAGGAGACGGAAAAAGAGAGATAAGAAAGAGGAAGGAAACAGCAAGAGTAGAGAAACAAGAGAAAGGAAAATAAGGAACAAGAGAAAGTAGAAAGAGAAAGGAAAATAAGAAAGAAAAACAGGAGAAAGTAAGAAGAACAACAACAACAGGACACGAAGAGAACATGAGAGAAAAAATTGGAGAAAGAAGGGTTAGAAAGAGAAGAGGGAAAAGAAGAGGAAGGAAATAGCAAGAAAAGAGAAACAAGAGAAAGAAGAAGGAGGACAATGAGGAAGGGAGGAAGTAGGTCAATGAGGAAGTGAAGGGGAAGGACAATAAGGAAGTGAAGTAGGTCAATGAGGAAGAGAAGAAGTAGGACAATGAGGATGTGAAAGAGGCCAATTATGAAATGAAGAAGGAGGACAATGAGGAGGTGAAGAAGGAGACAGATGAGAAAGTGAAGTAGGTCAATTAAGAAGTGAAGAAGGAGAACAATGAAGAAGGGAAGAAGTAGGCCAATGAGGAAGTGAAGAAGAAGGACAATGAGGAAGTGAAGGAGGACAATGAGGAAGTGAAGAAGTAGGTCAATGAGGAAGTGAAGAAGGAGGACAATGAGGGAGTGAAGGAAAAGGACAATGAGGAAGTGAAGTAGGTCAATTAGGAAGTGAAGAAGTAGGTCAATGAGGAAGTGAAGAAGGAGGACAATGAGGAAGTGAAGTAGGTCAATTAGGAAGTGAAGAATGAGGACAATGAGGAAGTGAAGTAGGTCAATTAGGAAGTGAAGAATGAGGACAATGAGGAAGTGAAGTAGGTCAATTAGGAAGTGAAGAATGAGGACAATGAGGAAGTGAAGTAGGTCAATTAGTAAGTGAAGGTGAAGGACAATGAGGAGAAAAGGAGAAGGACAATGAGGAAGTGAAGTAGGGCAATGAGGAACAGAAGAAGGAGGACAATGAGGAAGTGAAGTAGGTCAATGAGGAAGTGAAGAAGTCGGTCAATGAGGAAGTGAAGGGAAGAGAAGAGGATTAAAGGATTAATGATGAATGAGAAAGTGAAAGATAAATGAAGCAGAAGTGAGCACTGACCCATGGAGCAGTCAGGACCCATCCAGTTGGGCTCGCAGGTGCAGAGACCCGTGTCAGCACTGTACACTCCGTGGCCATGGCACTGTTCTGGACACTGCGATCTGGGAACGTCACACAGTGGCCCCGTCCAGCCCAGCTTACACAGACACTGACCTGATATGCAGGTCCCATGACCGGAACATGTCGGATCCAGACAATCCACTAAGAGCAGGAAAGAAGAGGAAATAAGAGTGAAGCATAGTCACATTCAGGTAAAAAAAAAAAAAAAGTCAGAAGGACATTCCAGATGCTTGGAAAAGCACTGGAGATAATTTTCCATCTTGGCATCTGCACATGCACATTCCTTAAAACCTTTCTTCCTTTTTTCCCCTGCGGAACTTGTTTTCACCTAGCACTTTCAAACTGACTTCTGGGATCTTTCCATTGCCAGAAAAGACTGAGATCTTATATGAGCAGTGCAGTAAGCGAGAGGGTTCAGGCCAATTCTTTAAAAGTCTGATCAATAAGGCCAATTTAATCCCCTTTGTTCTGCTTATGATGTATCTTCCCCGCTGGTGGAGTTATTAATACGACACACATACGGAAATTCATATGGAATCTCACCAGAAAAGGATTTTTTTTTTTTTGTGGTTAGAATGCGATAACTGTGAACGTAGATATTGTGAGTGTGTGGCTGTAGAGTTCCTCTGAAACATAAAACACACACCAAGCTGAGGTTGTTAAACTGGCATTAACCAAAGATGACTGATGATTGCCCCTGTCGTCTGTGACACGTTGCGCTTTGTGTTGAACTCAGTGCAAAAATTACAGCTGACATCTGACATGCACCTAGGTTCTGTAGCTGTGTGAAAGGAAATAACTCTACATAACTGTAATCCTGTGTCTCAAACCACATTTAAATATCCACTCAAGCCATTTTGTTATAGAAACAAAGATAACTAGCTACAGATAATGAGAAAAATGTGACAAATGAATTTTAGCAATTATCTTAAAAATTGCTCTTAGCTGTCCATGAAAAAACAATATATGATTACAACAAGGTGCTAAGCAGCTAAAGTATGAAGCATTACCAGGAAAAGGTCTAGTTTTGACTTTACACCATCTCTTTCACCTAGGTGTACATTTTACGCCCAGGGAAAAATTACTACCATCTTGTCATAAGCCTGTTGTTACAACCTCCCCCAAGGCGGAATAGTGGAGAAGAGTAACAGGATGATATTAAGAAGGAAAAGAGTGGAGAAAGAGGATGAGGAACAGTGGAGGATGTAGAAGGGCAAAATAATACAGAAGAGGAAATGAATTGTAAGAGAGGACAAAGAGGAAGGGGCTAAGTAAAGACAGAGAGGAGAAAGTAGGAGGAAGAAAAATAGGAAGAGTGAAGAGAGTGAAGAGAAGGGAAAGAAGGGAGAAGAAGAGGAGATATAGTAGGAACAAGAAAAAGAAGAGTGGAGAAAGAGAAAGAGGATGGTGAAGAGAAGAGGAAGTAGAAGAGGAAATGAAGAAGAGAGTGAAGAGATGGGAAAGAAGAGAGAAGAAATAGGAAGTGAATGGAAAAAAAGGAGACCGAGGCAGGGGATGAGGAAAAGTAGTTGAGGAGAAACTAAGAGAAAGAAAATAGGAAGAGCAGAGGAAAAGATGAGAGTGACAAGAGGAAAATGAGGATGAATAAAGGAGACAGAACAGGAAGACAAAGAAGAAGAAAAGAGGAAGTAGAGGAAAAGGTAAAGGACTGCAAAATCCAAATGGAACAGTGGTCTTGGTGTGTCAGGACAGTGCAGATGTTAATTACAAGGAAGAAACGTGCAGAAATGTGCAGACTCTCACCTTCCTCGCAGTTCTCCCCGCGGTACCCGGCTGCGCAGGTGCAGGCGCCATGGCTGCAGGTGCCATGGCCGCCGCACTCTGGGTCAATGCACTGCGCCGCCGGGATGTCACACTCCAGCCCTTTCCAGCCGCTGTAGCACACACACACTCCTTTACTGTACTGGCCGTTACCGCTGCACAGCACGGGACACGCCGCTGCAGCACACACAGTACAGAGTGAGCCAAGAAAAAAGGGCAGAGATGAAGCGAAAGACGAGAAACAGCTTAATTAAAGCAGAGTGCTGAGAAATGTGGAATCAAAGATTTGAAGAGTTACTGTGCTGTCATGAACAGTCCACGGTTAAACAAACATCTGGCGCTGGGTAGTTATTCATTAGGTAGTTATTCATTATTCATATCGTAATATCAGTGTTTGTGTGACTGCGGATAAGGAAATGATATAAAAGCACTGGGGGAGAGTCGTTAAGAGACTGTGTCGTTTGCGACGATAAACACACCCCACACAAACAAACACTCAGCAACTCCCACAGATACGGCACAACTCATACACTCATATATTATTAAACCAAGGCGAGAGTAATATCTGCAGTAGTTGAGTCTCATAGACAAAGGACACAAGGCTGCAGTTACTTTGATTAGCTTTTTAGCAGGGCTATGAGGCTTACAAGTAAGATTACAGCTAGCAGTTTAGCATCTAGCACATATATCTCACTCACCACAGACTTGCCTCAAAAACATTATTTGTTTTTGAAGCAATTATTAAAAACAACAACAACAACCACAACAACAACAAAACAACCCTGGAACTACAGTATATTAGCATAAAACAAGTGTGCCTCAAAACACTCCCTATTTCTGGGGAGTGAAAGTGATTTTGTCATCAAGATGGCTGCTACTTTTTATGTTGTCAGTTCTGCTTTTGTTCATTACATAAACAACAGTAAATCACAGTGTCTGAAACCACTTAAGCAAGTTTCGCTGAGTCACTGGCTGTTTTCAAACTACAGACCTATCTCTTCGCTAAGCACTTAACTGAGCACTATATACCCCTCAATGTGCACTGTTTTGTTGCTGCATTTGTGTTAGCATTTGTACTAGCATGAAGATATGTTTTTGACTGAGACTATAATGCAATTCTGTAAATATGTAATCTGCTAAATGCTGTAAAAGTAAAAGAAAAACGATAACTTGCATGCAGTCTGAGGCCAGGGAGTTTGATCATTTCACCATGCAGTGAGCATGATTATCAACTGTAAGCTAACTTTACTTTTTAGCAACAATAGCCTGAAGCGTCACATGAAGCTCCAGTGCAAACTTCAGATGCCAAACATGCCTTGGATGGCTGACTTTAATTAGGATAAGAAAGAAATTGTGTAAATTTATATGTTACATTGTTAACTGAACTATGTCTTCAAACAGAATGATTTTATATAGCTTTCAAATTGCACCAGTGTCATACTGGCTGACTAGCAAAGCACTGTGTGACTAGCATGGTCTTACTGGCAGTGTTGCCCTCTCATTTCAGGGGAAAGTCGCGAATACTTAAAAGGTCGCTAGAAGCTTCCAGATGATGCCACAGACTAATAATAGTCTGATAATAATAATGAGATCATCATGATTATTTGCATACCAAACTGTCTTACATTTTCCGAATATACTAGAATTTTTTTGTCAGAATGTATTATAACCAAGAAGTCGTCTTTGGTCACACATCATTAAAAACAGACAAACTATCATTTCTATCAAAAAGCAGACAAAATAAAGCAGTGGTAATGAGTAGTCAGGAAATTATGCATGTTAAAGATGGAATGCCTAGTGTTTATAACTTGTAAATATAAAATAAAGTGTTCTTAATTTGAGAAATACAGATTAAAATAAATGTTGTAATGCAAAAATGAAGGTTGAGGGAAAAGTGGCGCATGCTGACAGCTACTCGTCGATGTGATTATCAAACTAATTATTTTGTCTCTGGTGTTTTAACAACCATCAGCTTTTTATTTTGTGTGTTTTCACACATGTGAGTGAGAGACTTTTTCAATCGTCTGCAATCTTTCGTCTGCAGACCCTGGGATTATTTTTTTCAGGAGAGCTGGAGAGCTGAATTGAGTGCAGGGCAGTTGCTATCTGACAAGTCTGTTACATTTGTCACTAAGCTCTCTCTTAGTAAATGGGGTCTAAATTTTTCTAAATCTAGCAGAATCTGTTCTAGCAGAATCTACAGAATCGCTAAATTGGCAACACTGCTTGATCAATGCTTGTGCTGGTCATACTAGTCCAAGCTAAAGTTTTAAATAATTTCGCCTGAAATTTCATAACTATATCCAGTATATGTTAATGTTCTGTAAAATGTCAATTTGGCACCGTCGACAGTTCAAACGTGTTGTAAGTCAACAAGTAAACAATAAAATAAGCAGATGCTCTTTGAGTAGTACCTTTGGAGCAGTCCATGCCATGGAAACCGGGGAAGCAGTGACACACTCCTGATGTGCACTCTCCGTTGCCATGGCAGTTCTGCGGACACTCTTGCACAGAATCTGGGTGAGGTTGGAACAGAAGTGTGTTAATGACACACAGTGATTAATGATGGCAAGGAAGTGGGCAAGGCCCTGATGTTTAAATTTTCCTGGCTGTACTTGAAACAAAAGGAATTTTATTACTCTAATAAGTCGTAAAAGTCTCAGCATCAATCATTTAAAGCAGAGCAGACAGGAGGTGGTGGTCTTGGATTAATAACCATCAGGATAATAATATCCATACTATAATTCAAGATGTCTACCACAATGTTGCCTTGGAAGAGGTTTCATGCATAAGGAGTATATGGGTCTAGTACCAATGATCAATATTTACATTATGGCATATGCCAGTGATGCCAATATCAATAGCAATATTCAGACTTTGTGTCTGCATTGAAGATTACACTCTGAGGGGCCAGATTATGATATATTACTGAGCATAGGCCTATCTGTTGCTATGCGCTATTTTTCAGTCCCTCTTTAATCAGTGGAAAGAGAGCACCATAGAGCTACCACTTGCTCATCAGCAGCACAATTCTCATCATCATTTGGAATTGAGCGTAGGTACAAAATTCAATTGTAATTCAACTGCAATTAAACAGGCTCTCTGCAAATCGCTGTAAATTTTATAAGTGGCAACATAGCTCGGTTAAAGCATCGTGTTAATGGCATTAAACATCAATCCCAACTGTAATATAAAAAATACCAATTGCATATTTAACTTCAAATATCATCCACATATATATTAGACTTATCGTTATTACACTACTGACTCTGAAATACTTTTACTCGAATAACAGCTTTGTTCCTAACCTTTGGAATGTTAGCTAGCATGACAACTCAGAGGATGCAAACTAGCTGAATGCTAACATTGAGCGAACACTATTTCACAAATTCCCTTGATAAATACAAAGTGTATGTGGCAGCATAGAGATTACAGATTACAGTCTCATTCTTACTGTTTCTACTTTTCAAGATTAGATTAGTTATCTTTAAGAACTCAAGTTAAATACACATATTTACCTTCAATCCCAGTTTAACGACAGTATGAAAGAAATTTCAAAAGTTAGAAAATCAATGTAGTAAGATATAATTCTGGTCAACTTTTAAATATATTTTCAAGGATGCAGAAAAAACTGTGCTTGTGTCCAAGATGTGAAAATGAATATGACCAAAATATTTTAAAAAATTGGAATATTTAAGGGTTAGAGGAAGGCAGACCATAATCAACTAATAATAGACGAGTGAGGCTCCCGAGTGCTGCAACAGAAAAACAAGCCAATCGTGGGTGTCTGTGAGTTCATGTATGCAGAAGAGGGCAGATAGCACGCTTCTCGGAGTGTGTGAATTGGCCAAAGACTGGCCAAATGGTTAGAATAGATGAGTGAGTTTTCCAGGGACGCCTCTAAACCCCTGCTGATCACTGAGAAATTCCTAATCATTAATCACTCTTTCTATTAATATCTCATCTTTTAATACCAGTCCTTTAAAATTTCCCTGTTTCCTCACCATTTCAATATATAAATATAGCAGTAAGCACTTGGTGCATGTTCCTTTTTTTTGCATCAGTCTGCATTCAGTCTATTGGCATTGAAGCCTTCAGTGTGAATGAGAGAGCTGAGGCCTTCTCTGGCTGACGAAGCAAAGTGAGAGACTCAGCATTTCCTTTTTTTAAACTTTGTTTGCAGTAAAAGGCATCCCCTCCGTGTGACTTCTCAAAGCAGTATACAACTCACAAGCCTGCTCTAGCACCAGTCGATCACACGCTACTCTTTCAGGCTATGACACTCTCTAAAGTACCTACCTAACCCTCTATCTTTATTCCGATTTGAGTCCATGGAACTTAGCCTGCTCTTTTAGCCAAAATCCTCCATTGAGATGCTAAAGTATACGAGTGATATGGTAATGAGAGTGTGTATAGAGACATACCCAGAGCCACCGTACTGAAGGAGACAGGCTCTTTCTCCTTGCCGTCATTATAGAAAGCAAGATGCCATGTGCCGGGGTCCAGATACTGCACAAAGATAGCCTCGTTCTGCACCACCGTCTGAATACTGCGCCTCTCCCGCGGAGACTCCACCACACTCCACTTCTCCTTCCCATCCAAACGCTCCATATAGTCATACTGAAGAGAGAGAGGGGGTGGAGTGGGGTGGGGGGAGAGGGTAGAACAGATCTGAGTGGTCTAGAACTAAAATTTAATAAACAAATTTAAGTAAAAGTTGTCATAATTTATACTGTTTTAAAGGAATACGCCAGCATTTTCATCCTAATCACAACCCACTGTATCTGTAAACATATTTGTGATTGCCGAATTCAACACCTGATATAAAGAAATGGACAAGAAAGTAAGGAAGGAAAGTAAAACGAAGGAAAACAGAAGAAAGAAAAAAGAAAAAAGAAAATGAAGGAAGGAAGGAAGGAAGGAAGGAAATAAAAAATAATGAAAAGAAACAAAGGAAGGAAGGAAGGAAAGATGAAAGAAAGAAACAAAGGAAGGAAGGAAGGAAATAAGAGAAAGAAAGAAAGAAAACAAAGGAAGGAAGGTAGGAAGGAAATAAAAAAGGAAGGAAGTAAAAAATAAGGAAAAGAAAAAAGAAAGGAAAAATTAAAAGGGAAAAGAAAGAAAAAACAAATGAACAAAGGAAAGAAAAAGAAGGAAAAAGGAAAGAAAAAAGAATGCATGCTATAGACATGGTAAATAGCGATTGGGTTTAAAACACTACATTATTTCTTTAAGAAACAAGTGAACAGCGATGTGTTATACGTGTGAAGTGATTAGAGCAGACTTTATTGTTGTACTGTGTGATTATTATCCAGATGTATTTGCTGTAAACTTCTCCAAACCATCACAGTGTCATGATGTACACAGCTAGACATGGTCATGGCATTCACTCTACCATGTTCGAATAATCACTAATGCCAAGGCAGAGAATGGTGGAGAACAATCGACATGAGAATAAAAACTGGAAAGTAAAGTTTGCTGTGGATCTGATGCCTGAATACATTTAGAGCAGAGGAGAAGAAAAAGCTGTGGGCTTTAGTGAGGTTAAACCAGGACACACTAGGAGAGTCTAAGTAGAGAACACAGTAGGAGGTGTGAAGTGTGTGTGTGTGAGTGTGTGTGTGTGAGGCTGTTCTGCAGACCTGGGCGTGAGATGGAGGCAGGCCTTTACGCATGTACACCCCAAACAGGGCATCCTTCCCCAGTGAGATGTTAAACTTTAGGAAGTGAGCCTGGCGCAGGTGGAGCAAAGACCTCCAAAAGACACCTGGAGGAACCTCCTGACTCACTCGCCGTCCCACCTCCAGCTCCCCACTGTTGATACTGCTATTCCTCAACAGCCATGGCCCTGAGAGAGAGAGAGAGAGAGAGAGAGAGAGAGAGAGAAGAAATCTGTGATACTGGATCAGACAAAAGACTAAAAGAAGAGAACAAGATAAGTGAGGATGGCAGCCTATCAGAGAGAGAGAGAGAGCTAGAGAGAGAGAGAGAGAGAAATAATTTTCTGCTCCATATACAAACACTTGCTGAGAGCCTATGAAGGAAGATCAACACGTTTTATCCCACTGAGACTGCGGACTGTACTAATGAGTCTGCAGAGCGGGTTGCCAAAGCCATCAACTTAAACTCCAACTCTGCCTTCTCCCATGAGAGACTACAGCACAGTTACTGAGCCACACACACACACACACACACACACACAGAATGTGTATATATCCACCTCAGATCTCAGAGCTGCAGAGCTCCACAGTGGAAGACAAGAAAAAGTGAAGGAAATAAAATGGACACCAACACACCACTTCCTTCTATACTTTTGTTTCTTCTATCTTTCTTTCCCTTATTCTTTCCATGCTTTTTCATTTGTTCTTTGTCTTCTTCCCTTCCCTTACTCCCTTTTTCCTTCCATTTCTTTCCTTCTTCCCTTTTTCCTCCTTTCCCCCACCATTCTTCTATTCCCTTACTCCCTTCTTTCATTCCTTTCCTCCCTTTATCCTTTCTTTCCTTCCCTTACTCCCCTCCTTCTTCTTTCTTTTCTTCCTCATCCCCTTTCTTCTTCCATTTCCTTCACCACTCCCTTCCTTCTTCCCATTCTTTCTTTCCCTTACTTCTGTCTTTCCTTTCTTTTTTAACTTCCTTCCTGTTTTGTCTTTGTTCCTTCATATTTTTCTTTTTTTCTTTGTTATGAATAGCTAAACAAAGCTACATTAAAAAAAAAAGACTTTTTCCTGGAAGTTCATTTACCAAGCAGTTTTATTCCAGCTCACAAAACAGTAGCCATATAAACAGGATCATCATCAATAATAACAACAACAGCAAAATCAAGCACATGAGTTAAAATGGATTTTGATCATTTGAGCATAAGTAAACTCTGTTACTAATCCCAGTATTTCACTAAATATAGCAAACAGCAGTCAGCACAAATGATTGCAGTATTAAATATCAGCTTCAACTAGGCTAACACGGAAACAATGCGAGGTAGCATGACAGCGAATCGTTAACAGATGGAGCGGCTGAATGACGCTGAGCCTCTATGAATAACTCCCTGTCGACAAATCTAACATCCTGGATAAAAAATATTCTAAGGAATACCGAACGCACAATATTTATATTTTTTTAATTAATTATAATGATTGATGTAATATATTATTTACCACATTAACTGACTGTTTACACTCGTGTTTCATAGAAAACAATCAGTCATTCACTCAATTCCTCTTCAGTACGGACTTTATCCCAGTCAAGGCCGCGGTAGATCCGGAGCCTATGTTGGGAACACTGGGCGTGAGGTGGGAATACACCCTAGATGAGACGCAAGGAACCACAGACACACATGCACACTTAGGGACAATTTAGTTTAGCCAATCCACCTACTGAGAGGTGGGAGGAAACCGGAGAACCCAGAGGAAACCCATATGAATATGCGACAGTAGAGTAACAAATGCAAGTACACACACTTGTGTGTCTGAGGCTAGTGAGTGTTACAGCACATGACAGGCCGCATGCTGTTCACAGAGTTTGATAGAGCCTGATCAGGACACTTACTGTTTGTGTAAAAAAAACCTATCCAAAATGATGGAGAAAGAGAGGAGAGAGAGAAGGGACAAGTGCAAGTGAAACACCAGGGGTTCTATCGCAATACTAATAAGACTTCATCTCTGTTCACTACACACACACACACACACACACACACACACACACACACACACACACACACACACACACACTCAGACATTCAGATCTGAGTGACAGGCCTGTTAAAAGTCACACTGCCTCCAAACCAGTGGGAGTCTGCTCCAGTCCTTCTCATTAACACCGCGCATGGATGGAGAGATATGCAGCGAGACCTCAGAGACACAGTGAAGTAGAGAAAAGTCGACATAAGGAGAAGAGGCTGGCCCGCGTAGGCTACGGGTTTACACTCCTGACACGAGCTCAGCCAAGCAGAACTGCTCCCATCAGTTGCAAATAAAACTAGGGCCTGTCCCTTCTTCTTTCTCCTTTTTCACTTCTCCTTGAGGCAAGGTCAAGATGGGTTCAGATTACACAACTTCATATGTACTTTATTGACCTCGGGTTACTGCCTGTGTGGAGTATCTGTGTATCTTCTCCTAGTCTCTGTGTGGGTTTCCTCCAGGTTCTCTGGTTTTCCGCTACCTCCCAAAAACATTCAGTTAGACTGGCTGTGTGTGTGAGAGGTGCCCTGCTATGGACTTGCATCCCATCCAAGGTGTATTCCTGCCTCATGGATTCACCATGACCCTGACCAGGATAAAGCTCTTACTAAAGATGAATGAATGACTCAAGCAATGAACATACCGGAAAAATAAGTGCACTTACGTCATGGCCAAAATGTAAAAACAAATAAATAAAAATAAAAAGTCAATCCAAACAGTTATTAAATTATTATACAAAAAGATATTATAGAAAAATTTACTTCAAAACAGTCAGTATTAAAGAGACTGATGCCTGATAGACGCGTCTGAGATTATTTGTGGTGTTTAGGGCGGGTACGATACAGCTAACTATGTGGTGGTGGTAGCAGCTCAGTGGTTATGACACTGAATTTCTGACCAGAAGGTCCAGAGTTCAAATCCCAGCACTACCAAGCTGCCGCTGCTGTGCCCTTAAGCAAAGTCCTTAACCCCCAACTGCTTAGTTGTATAAATGAGATAAATGTAAGTCACTTTTACTGCTAGATACCAAAATGGAGTCATTTCTTCCACTATTACTCCAATGTGACCATTTTGTGAACTATCAAGTGCATCAAGACTTCTAGAAGCACACAAGTGACCTACAGTACATGTGGCAAAATAAAGGAAACGATCTATTTGGATCTAAGATGGAATCACAATGGCTGATGTACCTATGTGTTTAACGCTCGTATAGCCTTAAGAAAAAAACTCCTACCATAGCTGGCCTTTCTGCACATGGGTAGTCTATTCCTGCGGCCAGAAGGAAGGGGGATGAAATACTGATGAAGTGGGTGATCTGGATCATTTAAAATTTTATGTGCCGATAAATTAGGGTTGGGAATACCAATACATTTTCTCGCTAAATTAGTTATCTTTAAGAGTTTGTTCTTATTGGTAACTGTTAGGATATGAAAGAAACAAATGGCACCATAAATAAGAACTGGCTCAATAATACTTCGATACAGAAGATGAAGAAGACTAGGCTGAACAGACAGATGTTTAAGTTTACGAATAACTGTCAGTCTCTGTTGACAGCACTTGTAAATACCTAGATTGTGTAATGTAATACCCAGATATCTGAAATGCTCCACCCTTTCAACCATCTCTCTGTTAATGATAATACTGGAAGGATGGACCGGTGTTTTGGAAGAGCTAAATACCAGTTCCTTAGTCTTTGCAATATTAAGGTGGAGAACGTTATCATCACACCATGTACTAAAATGTGCTATGGAGCGTTGATAGTCCAAAAAAGAATCATTGTCCTTATTAAGAACGTTCATCCACATGCAAACTAAGGATGGGCGATATGGACTTAAAACTATATCACGATATTTTCTGGTATTTTATTGCGATAACGATATCAGTGACGATATTAATATAGCACCATTCACCACCGTTTTTGGCTATAAGTGATAGCGGTGATCTTGAGAGCCTCAAAAACACAAACATTGATCTAAAAGTAAAACTGATTTTCTGTAACCAAACCAGTTCCAGATTGTAGAGGTAGCTCCTCATTTAGCGATAAACTCCTCCTCAGCTTCACGTCGCCTTCCATCATACTTGTTTTCGCTCTGCATGTGAGCTGCGAATGGGTCGCAGACCGTCGCACACAGAAATACGTCATCAACTAGGCTTTATCGATATTATCGCGGGAAGACATTCTTATTGTGGGGAGAATTTCTACCGCTATATCACAAACGATAAGATATCGCCCATCCATAATGCAAACTAGCACACAGACATATCTCAGCCTTCCTAAAACTGAGATGGACATGTGCTATCAGTGTTCTTGTTTACAAAAAAAAAATCTCCAAATCAAGCCTGCATGAGAAAATACTTTGGGAAGAGAGAGAGAGAGAGAGAGAGAGAGAGAGAGAGAGAACAGCTTCCCTACACTCTAAACCCATTTTATCTGCCGTCTTCCTGCCCACATTACGCCCACGTTCCACCGATCCTGCACAGATTCTTCCTGTCCATGCGCTCATTCACACTCGCACCAGTGTTTCTTTCTCTGTGGGTGGATTCAGTTTTGGAGATTAGAGTGAGAAAAGAAACTGTGTATGTTCGTAAATGTGCACACGGTGATCAATATCAGTCCGTCTTGATGGTCAGTAGGAGTTGTGATGACATTAATTTGACGACACGAAAACGTTTCGGCTAAGAGAGCCCGCCCGTGCGTGTGGGAGAACCCGTGTTAGTCCAGCTCATAGAACAACAAAGCACTAACACACAAAACCAAATCTGTAATGTGAACATAACCTTGAGCAGCTTTATTTGTCTGTCAAAATTCATTCAGAGAAAGGAATAATTAAAGGTTGACAGACAGCCTCATCTCACTTTTGTGCTGACTTCGAACTTAAAAGGTAATTTTTACCGCGAAGGCTCGGACTATTATCGAATCCCACCAGCAACAAACTTGTCACACTTTGCCGCTGTCGTCATGTATACCGTTGTTTTTATGTCAAACATGTACTGTTGCTATGACAACCAATGTGAATACAGGAGCGAATGTGCGCATTGTGGGGGGTGATATGAAAAAAATATCACAACAGTAACCCATTTCTACAATTCATGATATAGGTCATGATATAAAAGTTTCCTAAATACAGGAAATAATACAGGAAAAAAAAATCAAATCTGTGAAAAGCTATTATTTCGTAATACTTGTTTTTTTAAATCTTGAAAAAATAATAATTGCATTTTTTACACGTAAAATATTTATGAAATAATTAAATTTTACCATCAGCTGCTTCTGCTTTCAAAGTTTGCAATTGTTATTAAAAAACAAATCAACACGTTCTTAATAACTATTAAAACAAGTTTTTGTATTGTGACACATTTTCTTTTTACAATATTAATACATGCTAATTTGCTATTTTTAATGTAGTCTATAGTCTAAAATCATTTTAAATGAAGACTTGTCAAAAACAGAAATAAACTAAATAAAATAAACTGTCAATGCAAAGAATGAAGGGAAAAGGGTCTGTGTATGTTGTGTTCATTTTTCATTTGGAACTAAATATTTATATGCAAATGAGATGTTTTGGCTTTAATATTACAGAAAGGGTTTTTTAAAATCATTTTTGATGTATTTTTTTGGACAGAATTAATGAACGATTAATTCATGATGTGTATCAGCAGTTACTGGGTAGCTAGTGGCGAGCAGATGCTAGATTAAAGATGGCCGTTATCTCTGATGTACTCCTAATATGCATCACTGTGTGCGTTTTAAAAATAGCAAGAGGGTGATTGTAAAAGAGAACGACGCGGCGGCTGAAAAAAACGGCAAAGTTAAGAATATTTTGTTGCAAAATCTATTTCTGTGTATGTTGATCTAATTTGCATCACATCTTCAAAGCAAATGAAATGAATGAACGCAACGTACAGACAGACCGAAAAGGTCCTCACAGCCTCTGTCCACAAGACCTAAATAAATAAATAAATAAATAAGTAAATGAATAAATCCCTTCCAGATAAACAACGTATTCAAAAATCCACATGAAAATGCAAAAACAATTTGAAACCGCTCACATGAGAACAGCAGTCTTCAAATGCCTCGCATATGACTCGACGAGGCAGCTTTCATCGTGCGAGTACTGAATTGAGTTCTCTTTAGCGGCTTATTACGCCTGGACGGTCAAATAAACACACACGCATCATGCCACAATGCAGGTCTTGCCGAGTATTCATGCAAACACAGTCGGTTATGTCTTAAGTGAATGTAAACGGTTGGGAAAAAAAGAAGGTGTGTCAATACACTATATTGGATCTGTGCATTACGGCTTAAAGTGACATCAGTCTAATAAACCTGCTGCTGTCTGTGTTATTAATGTTCATCAAACAACAAAAGACAAAGAGAAAATCACTCACTCACTGACTGAATAACTTCAGTAAATTTAATAAGAATCACTGTATATGGCACACAGTGAAGTCTATTTTATTTTACATTTAATTGCTTTATTCAATTTCCGTAGTATTTCTTACTTGAACACTACTGATAGACCTACCTGAGAAATAAGATTGTAGTCATATCGCCAGCCCCTAAACATTAGCATTTGCTGATTCCAGTCTTGTATTTCACTTAAAATGTGAAATGTACTTCTTAATGTAGGAAATATCATAAACCCTGCTGATAGGGATTTTCTTTTTTCATTTTAGGAATTGTTACAAGAACAGAACTGTGTTCATAGACAGATTAAAAGCAGTAATAAAGCATGAAGCTTGTTATCATGACATGCTGCTAAATGTAACTCTACTCTGTACTCTCTCTCTCAGCCTATATAACTGTGGGGGAGACGCATCAAATAATTGAAATGTCAACTCAAACTGTAGGACACAATAAAGTGTGACACAACAAAAAAAACAGCTTCATTTGTATTTTCATACACTTGTAATATAATAAAAGTTCTACATGTACCTCTATATCCCTTTTTTTCTTTGAAACTATTTTTTGATAGGAAACTAGTTGAGGTGCTGATGACATAAAATAAAAATATTAAGATGTAACAGTGGTATTTTTTGTTACATTTTTGTTGCCATTGGTTTGTGAAGCTTAAAATATTACTTTAACAGCTCAAGTGTTGAGTTTACAATTTCAATTTCAAATCTTTTTTCAATTTAATTACTTTCTGGACTTGGCCGGACTCGACTCGGACTTGAGTCCAAATCGGCCCCTTTTGGACTCGGACTTGATTGGTTAAGGACTCGGTCTCAACTTGAGCTCAACAAAGGAGGACTCGGACTCCCAACACTCCCAACACTAGTATACATGTGGACAGGTCCTGAGATGTGCGTGAAACCTCAGTCACTGCTGAGTCGTCCACTCTAATCCTCACTCATCTCCGGACGCATGCTTGGGTCAGAGTGTGAATCGTTCTTACCTCTGCCTCCGGAGGGCACTGTTGCCACGTCGCCGGTGCTGGGGATGCCTGTGCTGAGGCCGGTGCTGACAAGATGACCGTTGGTAGGCTTCAGACGCCAGTTCAGTCCAAGCAGATTGAGAGCTGGGAGAAGGGAGAAAAAAAGAGAGGGATTTCTGAAACAGAACATGACAGAGTACCTCAACATCGACACCACGGCAGGTATGCATGGCTAACCCGACATGACAGCAAGGAACTTAGCTACAATACCCGCTCCCTGCCTGGAACGCACACATTCCGCTCATTATACACACTGATGCAGTTCGGTGCTGGCTCCGTGCCCACTCAGGCATAGCGAAGCTACACTTTACCTGAGCAACTCGGAGAGAAGCCAGACTTCAGTGCAGACACCAAAAAACGTCAAAATGCCTGTCTCTGATGACTCAGTCGAGCAGACGGCAGGCTGATGTCGAGTGCCACAAAAGGCACAGAGCTTATCTCAACATACACGGGCAATGCAAGGGACAGGAAAATTGCTTCGGAAAAGATGAAATTAGTTTTTAAGTCAGACAGAGGAATTGTTCAGTGGTTTCCTTAAATTTTTTTTTTTTTAATGATTTTTTTGGCTGAGGTATGATGTAGCCGAGGTATTTCTTGGTTCTAATAGAAATGTACAGTACTGTGCAAACGTTTTAGGTGCCCTATAAATATATATTTTTTTATTTTATGACTTCTACGAGTCAGTACAAAAAAACATTTTAGATTCCCAGACATTAGTTTTCTAAAATTAAATTAAAATGTTACAGAAAAATGTTTGGAAAAGAAAAAGAAAGCAGCAGATTACATAAGAGACACTTTTCAGACATAACAAAACACAATGAAGACTGCTGGGATTTGCTGCAAAAATAAGAAGCTGGTGCAAGAGTCAAAGAAGAACTGTGTCTGGTTCTGCAAGATGCTCAATAAAACTTACAGCTCATTTCCTTATAAAACTGCACTAACTGTACCGAAAACTATCATTTTTATCTTGATTTTATGTCACACCACATATTGACTTTGTTCATTTACTACTGTTTACTGCTCTTTAAGGTATTTTTTTTTTATGTAGAAACATTTAATTTCATTATTTTGAAGGCATCTTTGCTCTACAGCATTTCTTTGCATGTGCCTGAAATGTTTGCACAGTACTTTACATGATTAGAGGCATGATGACATGATGAAGTGTGGAATATGAATATGACAAAATGTAAACACAAAATACACATATATATATGCACACACACTTGTCCTACTATCCTTATTAATGCAGCTCATTAATGCTATACACCTGAAAGGAACCAAAAGGAAACTTTTTTTGTGCACTTTTTGTAATAGTGACCAGCCACATGGTCAAAACTATCAGATATTCCAATCCTTGTGGTGCAGTTTGGTCCCCACCAAGATATAAAAACGTACCCCCACACACACTAGTTCACACACGCCCACCCCGAGAGAAGATGCTGATGTCTGCAGTCTCAGTGATAATGACTCACCTCGGTGCTCAGTCCTCCATCACCCCTAAATCTCATCCCGGCAAAATCAATGCCTTCCTACTCGTCCCTCACACTCACACATGCTCGCTCTCCGTCACACACACAGGCTCTCTCTCTCTCACTCCAGAATGAATGCAGCAGGCCCTCTTATCATTCTTGTGTGAAGTGACTGCTCTGGCCAAAAGAAAGTGCTGATTCCTCCAGCCCATCTGCTGCTCTGCTGTCAGCTACTCTATTGTCACTCACTTCGGCATGCATGTGCACACACACACACACACACACACACACACACACACACACACACATATACACGCACACACACACACACATGCATGAACACTTCATCAACTTCTTCTTTTTCTTCTTCTCAGTCCTCATCTTGGTCCAGTCTGGTAGCAAATCCATGAGCTCATATTTTGCCGCTATTTTCACTGCCATGTGACTCAAACCAAGTACTGAATTTGGTATCTGTTGTACCAGGAGTACCAGACAAGTGCATACAGATGGAACTAGAATTGTGCAGAACATTGGATGATCAACCTACAATCATCTCAAATCACATGCTACAATAGTGAATAGTGTGTGAAACTAGGCTGCTTTCATATTTTTTTATGTTAACACGTTTGCCTTGCACCTCCAGGGTTGGAGGTTCAATTCCTGCCTCTGCCCTGTGTGCATGGAGTTTGCATGTTCTCCCTGTGATTCAGGAGTTTCCTCCAGGTACTCCCGTCCTGGGTGGCCCCTGCCTTGTGTCCGAGTTCCCTGGGATAGGCTGCAGGCTTCCCGCGACCCTGCGTAGGGTAAGTGCTACAGAAAATGGATGGACGGATGGAACTAGAACTGATTTTTTTATCACACAAATCCTCATGTATTAATGGCTGGTAATATTCCCGCTCCGAGTACAATGTAAAACCTAGAAAGTTCCATTTAGTCATCCGCTTTACATCTCATCACATAAAACCAAATGGAGTAAAAGGTCAAGGTCAAGCTCTGGTGGAAGACGTTTTATATGCATTTGGTACTATTTGCGTTTCCTTGCCTTCAATTTTCCTCTCTCGTTCGTTCTACCTCCGTTATGGAAGTATTTTGTGGACAATTTTCAAAAGCAATTGCAAACTGTATTTGCAGTTGCATTTCCTAATTGTGGATGCATAAATTGTGACATAACGCAAATGAAAATGCAAATCGTGTATTATCGTTTGCGTTTTCATTTACACGAACGTACAATGTCTGCCAAATTTCAAATGGAAAAGCAAAGTCCATTTTCGATTGCATTTCCC
Organism: Ictalurus furcatus; assembly: GCF_023375685.1. Lineage (NCBI taxonomy): Eukaryota > Metazoa > Chordata > Actinopteri > Siluriformes > Ictaluridae > Ictalurus > Ictalurus furcatus. The sequence goes on from NC_071272.1 coordinate 11,743,869, forward strand.
ACATCTTACAAGTTATGACCCTGTGATATCGAAATAGCAGTAGCAATTACCCCGTTTGCTATTTCACTTCCACTGCGTCACGTATGGAGCCTGCCAAAATTCAAATGGAATATCAAATCCCTTTGTATTTGCATTTGTGATGCCTTGCACAGAAACTGCCAATGGTTTTTATGGTCCGATATCCACAAACTTTTGGCCAAATTCAATTCAGTGTAACTGAATACCAATAACATTTGTTTACATTTATATAAGAAACAAAAGGTAATTGCACGCTAGATACTTGATCAACAAATCAACCGAATTTACTGATTAGATTTCGCTGAAAGAACACGGCTGCACCTGACTGCAGCACTGCTGAAACTAAAACTTACTTATATGAACTCTCAGCATGAAGTACAAACTTTCCACAAGCTCATTACGACACAATTAAAGAAACTTCCAGAAGTCTGGAAATAAAAGTGGTTCAAAAATAGTGTGAAAAGGGTTACAAAGTCATTCTGAAGTCTTATGGACTCTGATGAACCACAGTAAGAGCCCCTACTGCCAAATGGAGAAGACTTGAACCAGTGGTAAATCTTCCCAAGTATTGCTTCTAAGTGCCCAATGACAACTCATCCAGAAAGTCGTCAAAAGAACTGCAGAGCGTTCTAGCTTCAGCTTATGCTGGTGTTCAAGACTTTACAGTAACTAAGAGACAAAATGAGATTCATGGGAGAGCAGCAAGGGAGACAGGACTGCTAACTAAAAGAACCATAAACACCCTCCTTATATCTGCAAAACAGCACCTGGATAATCCCAAAGCTTTTAGGTATAATGGAACTTTTGGACAACACAGGTCCTGTTATGTCTGGTGTATAGAAAATGCAGCATTTCACAGAACACGGTGGTGGTAGCATAATGGTATGGGGATACATTGCTGCCTCGGGAACTGGACAACTAGCCATTATTGAAGGAACCATGAATTCTGTTCTGAAAATGCCTTGAAAGAATGTCCAGTCTAGAGACGCACAGATGTATCGGCCAATATCCGTTTAAAAACATCCGAAGATCAGGGACGATTATATCCTGTCAATCAAAAGAGGGCGGGAAAACAAATTCACAATCAAATTCGTGCTGTGTGTAAAGATGATGTCTCTTGTGTGGAATGATGACAAAACTGCAGTTTGTAATTTCTATAAGCTCTGCACTGCTAAAATTTTACACCGGAAGTGAGCAGCGGGAGTTTCGGCATCGAGTCTAAATTTTTATTTTTGCCGAGCTGCTCGAGCTGAATTAAAGTGCCAGAATACCGTTGAAAGATTTAAATGAAGTTGAGTTGACAAAAAAGTATATATTGCACATAAAAATGTATTTGTAGATTAGTGTGTTTCATATACAGTTAACTTATATAAATATATAAAATTTTATATTATATATAACCAGTTTGATGTCAGTGATGAAGTAGAAATGCTTTTGTTTGTGGTGAGTGAATGTGAAGACTAACAGTTTTTTTTTTTTTTAGAATTCAGTCAATTAATTCTGTTAATATGAATTAATAACATTCAAAAAGTTAAGAAATCTTACTTTAATCTTCAGAATTTAGTTCATGTGTTAATGTTAATTAGAGTAATCTGTTTTCTGTTTATAAGACAGTTACTGTAAAACAACTTTTTGAAATGGAGAGAATACAGTTTTTATTTGCATTTCCTTCAGAATTGTGGAATTAATTAATCTTAATTTAAAAGAAGGCATAAAAGGCAGAACTATCTGAATAATCGGTTATCGGTATCGGCTGAGAAATTTTGTATTGGTGCATCTCTAGTCCATTCATATAAATATGAGCTAACACTGAGATGTACTTGGGTATTTCAACAAGACAATGGGTTATAAATACAAAAGCAAGTCTATATTTGAATGACTGAAAAGAAACAAAACCTGATGTCCTCACTCTTAGGAAAAGGCTTCGGGATAATATGTAATTATTTCTTTGGAAGAAAAGTAAAAAAAGTAGTAGCAAAAACTGAGTAGTAAAAACGCACAAACATGTATTTAGCTCAATAATAAGTCAGCTAAATATACTGTAATATCCTTGTAATGGACCTTTTCCACACCTAACAAGCTAAAATGAGCTCTCACTAATGCTAAATGAGGTAGCTAGCTACAACTATAAGTGAAAGTGTGTTTTAGAAGACTGTGAAATAATGGTGGCTTAAGTAAGAGATAGAAACATGAACCAAAAATTGTATTCTCTCTCCTCACTCTCAGGTTGTTTTTCTTTCATTTCTCCTGACTGCACCTGACTAATAGTGCAATCTGGATACCATAGGTCTGTCTAACGCTAATACGGATAACGGAGGAAAATAAAATAATAATATTGTTATTGCGTTCTGAATTTTGTTTCGCATTGTTCTCTTTAGAAATGTATTAGGCATACACTAAGCTTAGCTTAATACTAAAATAATAATATCGCTCATAACCTTATGTCTATGTCTCCATTGTAGGTGGCCAAAATTTCTCAGTATGATGGTGAAATTACATCATATAGGATTTTGGATGTGGCATAATTTCGCTGTGGAGCTCACCATAAGCCTAAGTAAATCCTTCCCCGTCACGCATGTGTGCTTATCACCTTCACCAGAAGAAAATGACAGAGTTGAAACACGCTCATCCCCAAAACGATTCCCGCTTAGTGCTATCTCTGGACATCAGAGCTCCTAATGCTGCTATAGACAGAAAGAAATCTTGGCCTAGTTCATTCCTGCTGTGATACAGTCTCATATAAGTGTGTGTGCACCGCAGGCCTGTAGGGGTCAGTGTGCAGTGTGTGTTGGGGCAGAGAACACTTCTGCATCTCTACACACAGGAACACAGAGGAACATCTCAGACTGAAAGTGCTGATGTTATAGCGATAAGGGATTTAAGCAAGTGAGAGATCATTTTATTACATAACCACGCTGGAAGTTTAATTAAGCTCTTATTCTCATAATGAATATAGTCATCATAAATGAATACACTTGCATATGCTCAAGTTTACTTACTAAAAATATGCCCTATCTTACTCAACAGTCTGAATTTAGCCGTTTTTACTTTAGCAACTTTCTTAACGGGAAACCTTGGAACCTATGGAGCAATAAATAAAAATCTACAAAAATTATAAAAAAAAATTCTATTACATGAATGAGTGTTTAAATGTGCATGTGCTTGGTGCAAGTGTCACTTGCTGCAGAATCAAAAGTCCAGGGGGGGAATCAGACCTGATCCAGCTCCTCCTACCTGGGTGGAGTCAAACCAAAAATCCAGGGAGTGGAGACAGACCTGGTCCAGCTTCTCCCACCTGGGTGGAGTCAAACCAAAAATCCAGGGAGTGGAGACAGACCTGATCCAACTTCTCCCACCTGGGTGCAGTCAAACCAAAAGTCCAGGGGGTGGAGACAGTCCTGATCCAGCTCCTCCTACCTGGGTGGAGTCAAACCAAACGTCCAGGGGGTGGAGACAGACCTGATCCAGCTCCTCCTACATAGGTGGAGTCAAACCAAAAGTCCAAGGGGTGTAGACAGACCTGATCCAGCTTCTCCCACCTGGGTGGAGTCAAACCAAACGTCCAGGGGTGCAGACAACTCAGTATTGTATGTGTTGTGAGTTAGAGTTAGGAATTAGTGGTTAGGGCTATCAGAGGCGTTATAGCAGGTCCAGCTCCAACCCATGGACTTTTGCTTCTGCAGTGAGGACTTTCTTGTTGGTGCATTCGGATGGACCAGTATTCCCAGGATAGACTCCGGATCCACACTGACCCTTGACCAGGATAAAGTGGCTACTGAAGGTGAATGAATAAATAGATGAATTCTTACATTCTAAATTCTATTACAATTCTAATAAAATTCCAATAAAAGACAAATTATTTGAACGCTGACATTTTCAGCAACTCATCATTTTACTGACAGAGAGAAATATTCCTGGATCAGCTCACTGTACAGTTTAATAATAGCATTTTCTCTTTATCTCACTTTAACATCTAACATTAGAACAGAGGCGGTAAAAGTACTGAAATTCTTCACTCAAGTAAAAGTGCAATTTATCATCTAAATAAATACCCTGGTAAAAATTGAAGAACAGTTTCAACTCAATTTACTCAAAGTATTCTTGCATTTATATAAAGTATGAAAGTACAAGAAAGACTTGAATCAAGAGGAAATCCATCTGATTTTAGATACAGTTGGCAAATTAGTGCTTCTTTCCCCAACAACCGTGCGAAAACGATAGCTAAGGCTAACCAACTACAGCTTTATTGCTAATTTCTCAAATGTTAGCTAGCATGATTTCTTAGTATGACCTACTGTATGTGTGTGTGTATGTGTGTGTGAGTGTGTGTGAGTGTGGGTGAGTGAGAGAGAGAGAGAGCATGCGTGCTGAGCCAAGTGACGTGAGAAAACGGCACTTTTTAACACACAAGTAACTGATGCGTGCACCATTTTATCTGTAAAACGCCAATTGGATGGAAACAGGTGAGAGACTTTTTTTTACGCACTTTCACAGTGCGGATAACAGAAATGTGCAAAAAGTGGATGGAAACTTGTGGATGGCAAATGATAACAAGAACTCAGTATTCATTCCATTTCTCTCTTCTGGAATACTCTTCTTTGGTGTTTACGTTGGATTTCAATACAGCGTTCTGTGCTATAGCGCCACATATCTCTCCCTTTTGTGCATCAGCAGCATGTCCGGGCACGTGATCTAAAGCTCAAATCTAATTGGACGGCCCGATTCGTTGCGGAGCAGCAGAAAAAAAAATCGATTCGCTGGACGAAAAAAAAAAGTGACGCTTTGTCTTGTTGCGAATGTTCGCCCCCAGTGTGTATAGCTCCATAGGGATCTATTGTTTCATTTCAAGAGCATCATCGTGCCAAACATTCACGTCGCTTAAAGGGTCATGAAACCTCCCTATTTCAGCTCAAGTTTACCTCTCAGTGTTTTTGAAAAAGGCCCTTAACATGTTTAAAGCAGTAGCTCACACAAGGGTTTTCACACAAAGGGTTTTCCTGTGCCAAAAAACAGCGGTTGCTGCAGTGTGATTTAGGATGAGTCCAGAGTTGCAGTTGTACACAAAATGGAAGAGAACCACCAGAGTAAGCTGACAAGCTAACCATCCAATTATACACTGTAACTAAACGTGAAACAGTAAAAACCCTAGTCTGTGTGTATTTGTATAAGCATTCTAGATACTTTCTAAACCTCCTGTGTCATACCCATCATCCCTGTCTATAAAGATCATACATGGTGCATGTACTTGTCTTGTGTCTATTGGGAGCCCCACAGTTGTGCCTCTACACACTCATACACACATACCATTTAACCTTTTAACAATAAGAACAACTATTAGAAACAAATCTACACTTAAGCTGGAGTAAATGCTAGCTCTCTTTGCTCATGCTAAACTTCATTGCCCTTAGCCGGACTAATCAGATCTGCAGGAATATCTTCGACAAACTCAGTTTAAGCCCTTCGCAATAATCATGAATTATGAAGAGGAAACGTGTTAAATGAGAAATTAATGAGATGGCACATAACACTTTATGTAATCTCTTTGTATAATTCACTTTGTGAAAGAGATGTATAATATTACCTGCTAGGAAAGTGAGTGAGAGAGAGAGACACACAGACACAGAGACAGACAGAGAGACAGAGTAATTCCTGGAGAATTCCCCTGTTAGTCCATTTACTTAGCGCACATGTAGAGTGATGGGAATGAGCAGAGGACCGAGGTGCTCATTCGACCATATAGAAACAACGAGCGCCAGTGGAGAATGCTGGTACTCCAATAGTGAATTTTGACAGATGTATCTGCTGATGTGTGTGTGAACGTGCTGACCAGGAAATGCAGTGCCGCCAGCTTTTTAACCTTCTCTCCTGATTGAAAAGCTTTGGTCAATTATTTCGATCTGGAAAGTAGGCTCAAAACTTCCCAGCGGCAAGAAAAGAGTTCAGAGAAGCAAACGTTGGAGGAGACGAGAGGTGGAGCAAAACTCAGAACTTTTCCTACACTTTCACACACACCAAAAGTGTAAATTTGTGCAAAAATTGATTTACACAATCACATTCCATTTACAGATGCTATTATGTTCTCCATATACAAAAAACAACAACAACACAGTTGTAAGCTTGAATGCATTTCAACATTTGCACCTTCCAAATCATTTATGCTTTTTTACATATATGAAAGTCTTCAGACTTGTCTACACGTTTCAGTATGATGTGTGAATACCATTTTACAAGCTCACAATCTTTGTGACATTTTTGACTCCATAAGCTTTGGCTCAGGATTTGCCTTCACAGGCAGAACAGTGAGCACTAACGTTACACCATCCTTGTTCACTGCTTTTCTTAACCGTGTGTTTTACAGTGCATTTGTATTAGATGATGACAACACATTCGCATCTGTTTCTGTTCAAACGGTGTGAAAAAGGCTTGTAACATGCCACCACTTAAAGCGTGAAATATAAATTGGCATTTAAATGTGCAAATTAAGGTTTAAAAGGAGACATGATTGACAGGTGTGCTTCACGGCACAGAGAGACAAAGATTTTTGGATTAGCACAAACGTGTAATGAGGTCCGTTGTAAGCGGTTGCGGGCTGGGCTGCTGATTTCTCGGACGAGCATATTTCTCGGGTCAGTGTGCGGTTACGCGCAATGACGAGTCGCTTTTGAGCACCAGGCAGAAGACAGACATGTCGTGCCAGTAAGTGACTAAGAGGATGAGTCAGATAGTGGGGAGCCGTTTGTACACTGAAGCAGTATGTGTGTGTTGAGGAGGTTAGTTCATATCTTAAGGCAAAGAGATGCTGGTTCACAAGCTGCCAAAGACATGCACATATGCATGTGTACACACGCACACACACTTATACATTCTAGGGATGTAATCAAAAAGGAATATTATTCCGATTAATATCAGATCTGTTCTAAATGAAAACAAACAGGTTTGTTTTGTTGTTGTTTTTGGTTAGAAAGCTTGCCCCATGGTTCACAGGGCATCTGGTTGAGACGAGAGGTGTGCATCGACACTAGGATCATGTGGGAGTCAACAAAAAAGTTGTGCAAAATTAAGGTTTTTACTTTCATGTGGTCATGAATGAGCAGTCACATATGATGATTGCGGGATAAACAAAGACCACGTTCATTAACACGAACTTCCACCAACAGTACTCATAATAAATATTAAAATATTTATATAAATATAAATATTGGTAAATAATAAATATTGGTAACATTAGCTATGTTTCTATCCATGTATTCTTATACATATTTTGGGATCTCGCATCAAAAAAAGCTGGATGGAACCACCAGACGCAAATAAAATCTACAAAATGCATTTTAAAAAAACGTATGCGCTCAATTGAGGTGGATCATTTTTTCATACGATAAGAAGACACGAGCATAAACTACGATGGAAACAAGTTTACTGAATAATTCCTCAATGCGCATCAAAAATTGCCTCAACAAATCATGTGATTGGCTCAGAATACTAAAAATGGTGGCGAGCGAGATACCTGGAAGTGACTGTTTTGTTCTCTTGAACACATGCGATGGAAAAATGGAAACGGTGTTTCCATGGAAACTTTATTCGCAATTGTTTTTGTTTATATTCCAATGTTTGCATTAGTTAAATTCACAACTTGGATGGACACATAGCTACACGTGCAGAGCATTATTCCCATCCAGCTATCTGTGTACAATATGCCGGGCCTAAATCACTTTTGAATCTGTCACGTAAGCAACATCATACTGTACACAATGAACATACTGTATACAATGATTTACTCCACTCATAATCCCAAAGTCTACAGTCAGGATTCCCACACAGAAACGTCAGGAATGTACTGTATAAACAACTATTTTGACATTTCCTGTGTATTGGTTTACTTTCACTATGACATACAACAAGGACAGGTTTTAAGGCCCTGATTACACTAGTGCGTTTTCGTTTTAAAACAAATTTTTGCTACGCCTGTCGTCCACACTACTCCAGCGTTTTCGGTGCTCGAAAACGGAGACTTTCGGAAACACCAAAGACCCCGTTTTAGTTTGAAAACTCTGAGCTCGCGTTTCATTGAAAACGAAGGCGTGGCTGCCCACATTCACTCCCTGATTGGGTCTTCTGGATCATTGAGTACCCTTCCCTGATTCATCAAACCCCTACCACATGACCATTACGCTACCTTGACCGTATACACAACACGGAGACTGAACCGCAAGCTTTGATGGCTTTGTTGTCATTCTTAGCAGACATTGTGCAGTTAAATTCTGTACATGCGCAAAATGCAAGCTATGATTAGAGCAATCGGCAACAAACCTCATTTTCAAGCGGCGTAAGCCCTACATGGAACGCCGGTTTGGACTAGCAACCAACTTCCTGTTTACACTTGTATGCGCATGCCCAGTGTACACGAATGGTCATGAGACATGCGTTTTCGGTCGTGTAGTGTGGACGGAAATCGTTTCTGAAACACAGCGGAAACGCCAGTGTGGACGAGTATCGTTTTCAATTTAAAATGAAAACACACTAGTGCAAACAGCGCCTAATTCTCTCATCCAGCAATATTTACGGCAGCCATCTCAGTCTTCAGTCTCAGTATTCAGTCAAGTCGTTCTCTTAATCCTCCTGGAACTATGGAACTATGTGCTTATGAAGAAATCGTTACATAGCAAACAGGCATATTATAATTAAATAATGCTTGGATTACTGGGGTCTGGGGACGCAGAGACACTCTAGTTCCAGACAGAGTCACAGCCTCGGTGGTCTACGTCATTTTTTGGAGTCTTTTTTTGCTCCTGGAGCTCGAACTTCCTGCATAATTCAGCTCCTGATCCAACTAATTACGTGGACTTGTACAAGATGTGTTCAATCAAGGTTTGGTGACCACTGGAGCTGAATAACTATAATGCTTTGGCACATCCAAACCCACCACAAATCCACAATCAAATCCAGTTTGCATACTTATTATCTCCTCCTCACTTGCCTGCCTATTGCACTGTTTCCTGTTAAGCCTCACTTACTTCTGTGTATTTATACCAGTTCATTTGCCGTCGATGTTTGCAAGTTTTTGCCAATGCAGTGTGTATTTCTGAGCACCTGGTTTGTTACATTTTGCCTGTGCCCTTCATTTTGATTCTGATTGCCCTGCATTGCTGTCTGTTTTTGACCATGCATTTCTCTGCTCATTTGGATTGTTAATGAACGCCTCACACTTTCCCTCCAACTGCCTCGTGACTGCCAGTGTTCTAGTAGCCCACACATCTGAGAGTTCTATCTATTCTTTTTGAAGTGCAAATTTGATTCTTTCCCTTACCCTTAATAAAAGACCTTGGAATTACAGAGCTGGAGGTTTTTTGAAGGACGTTATCAAGACACGTGTCCAAATGCAGCCAAACTCAAGAGAAAACATCGACTGAAAAGGGAGATCTAGTGTATCCTAGACTGTAATCACAGTTTTCTTTTCTTGTATTAATTCAAGCAGGGAACTAATGTATCACTAGGCATGTGATGTAGCTTATAATGGCTGGCAAATGTCACTCATTCTCTCAAATGTAAACTTGCACCAGTGGTGGAACCAGTCAGCGCAATTCAGCAGACTAATTCTAATTGTTCAACCAAATGGAATGGAAAGAAAGGATGAAAATAGAATATATGACAGAATTTGTACAGTAAACTGTATAAGATGAGTAAGGCAAAAACAAGGTTTTATAATCCAGAGTATGAAAGCTATGCCACAAAGATGAGCCAGTCATCCCGCCTGCTCCTGACGTTTATCCCGTCTTTGCACCTCACCCTGCAGCCACAGTCACCACCACAGATGCTCTTAAGCACAGCAATCGATTATCAATACCTACTAAATTATTCACAGGTCCTTTTTTGCTGTGTATGTACTGTCAACCCTTCAGCAGGCTCAACCTAACAGAGCTTTGAAGTGCGACTACAAAGAGCAGGAATGAAGAAACAGCCCAGAGTCAGGAAAGAACACAGAGAGAAGATGTCTCCTGGGGAGGAGGACTGGGCAAGAAAGACGGAAACAGAAAGACAGAGAGTCTTCAATATATCCATGTGTATGTTAGTGCAGCTCTGAAACCTCAACTCTTGATAATGATAATGCAAATAATACTAATAATAATAGCAGTTAAAACACCAATACTGATATATGTAACACCTCTGGCTTGTCATCTCCATCTTTCCCTTAGGGAAGGAAGCGTATGCTGTTCTAAGGAAAACAGGGATTGGAGGATGTCCCTGAGGATCACACACACACATACGCGCACATACACACACCCTCAACCACGCTGACGCAACTCAGCTCCACTTCAGAGCAATATCTGGCTGACCTTACAGGAGCCTCTTACACCTCCTCTACTGTCACCAAGTACACACACCCTTTAGAAAGAATATGTGTGTGAGCGTGCATACGAGTCTACGAAAAAGAGAACATAATAAAGATAAACACAGGTAAGAGGTAAACACCCATGCTCTAAGGGTGCCTTTGTATGTGTAACATTAAGTTTGAATCATTTACCCACCTGCGAGCAAGTATGAAGCAACCACACTTACACCAAGTTTGTATAAAAACAAGTGGTCTTAGGCGCCTGGGTCCCAATAATCATACGATGCAGCTCAAACCTGTTAACAAGTTGTGTTAACAAGATGTGTTTTTGTGTGCAACATGCAGTAAGATGTGTGCATAATTAAGTTCGATGTTGCCACAAGATACAATAAGGTTGTTTGCCCAAAATGTAGTTTTCATGCTCTTTTTTCCCCCCATTTTTTAATATTATGAGTTTTAAAAGAAAATTTAATCAATAATAAATTGAACACAAGTTACAGCACAGTTTAAGCAAGTGGAATCTTGACATACACCAATCAACCATAACATTAAAACCACTCACAGGTGAACAGTCAGTTCTCAAAGTTGATGTGTTGGAAGCAGGAAAAATGGGCAAGTGTAAGGATCTGAGTGGCCAAATTGCGATGGCTAGATGACTGGGTCAGAGTATCTCTAAAAACGGCAGGTCTTGTGAGGTGTTCCTGATATGCAGTAGGACAATCGGTGAACCGGAGACAGGGTCATGCGCGCCCAAGGATCACTGATGCACCTACAGAGCGAAGGCTAGCCTGTCTGGTCCAATTCCACAGAAGAGTTACTGTAGCACAAACTGCTGAAATGGTTAATGCTGGCTATCAGAGAAAGGTGCCAGAATACACAGTGCATGACAGCCTGGTGCGTATGGGGATGCGTAGCCACAGACCGGTCAGACTGCCCATGCTGACCCCTGTCCACCGCCGAAAGCACCTACAATGGGCACGTGGGCATCAAAATTTCTCTTGCCTGGTCTCCAAATTCACCAGATCTCAATCTGATCGTGCACCTGTTGGATGTACCGGACAAACAAGTGTGATCCAAGGACTTAAAGGATCTGCTGCTAACGTCTTGGTGCCAGATACCACAGCACACCTTCAGAGGTCTTGTGGAATCTATGATTCGACAGGTCAGAGCTGTTTTATACAATATTAGGCAAGTGGATTTAATGTTATGGCTAATCGGTGTATACTGTACTCTTTGCTATGTAGAGATTTTTAATTAAAGTGTTTGAAATGGCAATGTCATACAGCCATCACTCTCCATGGCGTTGGTGTAAAAAGACTTTACATTGCAATCTAATTACATTATATGTTTCATATTGGTCTATCCATAATGAAGACTGTCCTACACTTACTTAAACTTGAGTTTCTTAAATTAAAACAATCAGAAGGAGCTTAGATTAAACCATACTTTGGCACAATTTTATGAATTCCAGTACTCAAAATAGCAAGAATAAGATTTGGTATCTAGGTGACACATTAAATGAATTTGTATGAACACTTTACTGCATTCTGCGGAAGGAAAAATACCTCCAAGGCTCTTTACTATGCTCATTATCCAACAATTGACTTACTGATCATGGTTTCAAGCCTCGATATATATAGACCTTCTCATCAGTGCGCAATTATCTCAGACAGCTCAATATGTCTCTGCTGATCAAGTTCCAGGTGCTTTTGAAGAATCATATTTCTGAACAAAACCACCTTTTGTGGTTTGGCATTTCCCAGTCTTGAATAAAAACACGTTTCCAGTGAAACCGAAGTGAACCAAACAAAAAGTAGCAATTTCACTGATTCAGACTGGACAAACAGGCAAATATTTGAGATTGCAACATCACTGTCTTTCTTTTTTCTGTTTCAAACAAACACACACAACTACTTTATGGTGTGAATGTTGTTTGCAGTCTTGCTCATCTCCTCGTGTGTGTCTCTGATATGTGTTTGATTGAGGTTTACAGGTGGGCTTGCTTCCACAGCCGTGAATACAAATCAGAGGCTACAGTGTGATACAGCAGCAAGGATCCCTTGAGGACTCGTTCAATCTGATTGCATCAGGCTCTCCAACCCTGCCTCCTGCGCCTGCTCCGACTGCTTTCACACCTATTAGTCAGAGTCCATGTCAGAGCGAAATTGACACTTTTGTTTCGTTTTCTATTCGGATTGGTTTGTTTTCATGTTGCACATCATTAAGCAAACCAAAATGAAAAAAAAAAGTAGTTTGAGGGACTGAAAACATCCTCATAAAGCTGTCATTCACTGGCCAGAACTACAGCGACGGAAACTGGTAAACAAACTTTTGCCAAGTGTGTGTAGCCCCTGTAGGGCTGAATGGTTCTGACCAAAAAGAGAAACTGTTCCAGTAATATTTCCACATGAGCATAGCGTAAGCCTGGAGTGTTTTCAGCATGTTGTTTTTGGCATTGTTAGCTAACTGTACTCCAAACGTCATGTAGGTATTCACCATTTCTCTTTCCAAAATGGAGAGAAATACTACAACACCCCATTTTAGCTACCATCAGTCAGGCACACCATAACAATAATATGAATAAACCGCCATTAGATAAACCCTAAATAATCATGATCTGCTGTATGTCCTTGATCTGCTGAGGTGTCAAGTTAACCACCGGACGATTAAACCCACAGGTTTCTTTGGAAAAGTTATAGCAGGAAAACTCACCAACATACACCACAACAACAGCGAGGAAAACTTCATGTAAACCTCGACCCTGAAACATATCAAATATATCTATACTGAAATATTTATGATGTGCTTAGCCATTCTGAATGCCATTTCCTGCTTGGTGTCGTAGCTTCATTATTCCTGCGAGAAGTTAGCGGTTGTGTGCTGCTCTGACATCATAGGAAGACAATTCCTAAAAACTCAAACTTGCTGTTAGCCCCAAAAAACTATTTCTTTCTTTACTCACTCACCATTTTCAGCATTGTTATCTTCCCATATTAAAGAGCAATTTAATGTAGAAGTGTGTAGCGGTTGAGGCAAACGTTTCAAAACGCAATGCAGTTATATGACACAGCTACGACTCGGCTTGGCTAGGTAGCTAGTTATCTATGAGACAATGAACATGATGGTGTTGGTGGTACTAGCATGAAAGATGAAGCTTTGGAAGCTAATCTGTTTGAGCAGATTGAGGAGGTGAGAGAGTTGGACAGACTAAAGGACTAAAGCACCGCTGCATCGCTCTCTTTAATTAGAAATGAAGCGAGGGTTAAATCCCACTGGCACCACTATGAGCAATAGTCGATTGGCATTGTGGGTAATATAGGAAACCGTCAACCAAAGTGAAAATAGACCAACATGTCTTTGAAAGAAGTTTCAACTGAAAAAAAAACAAAAAACGAATCAGAGCATGAGGTTGAGTTGTGGGGAAGAACATGCTCTGAGAAACCAAAGTATCTGACCTGTGCACAACATCTAGGATATGATGTCCAAAATGTTTTATCCAAACTGTTTTATCTATCTGAAGCTTTACACACCTTAGGATGTTGCCTCAAGCATGCAAGTTTAATTGAGTTTCAGAAAGTACCTCACACTCACACACACACACACACACTCACACACTACACTACACATGACAGTAGTTGTATCCGCCTGCCTCTGGAGCCACAGTGTTTGACACTTCATCTTTAGTCAAATCTGCACGACTCCAATGACTTAAGCCTCTTGCTTCGTATTATCACTCCACTCCACTCCACAGTGGCCCTAGTCAGATCACACACACACCGATATCCACCTATCTCTCTGGCCAGCTCTCCGTCTCACACACACTCCCAGAACTCACAGGGAATGATGGCAGGAAGAAGAAGGAAGCGAGGAAAAAAAGGAGTATATTTGGAGTGAAGTGTCATTTTTATCTGCTGGAGGCGAAGGGGGCCGGAGTGTGTCAGCAGCGAGGCAGGCAGATGGCACACGGCTGTGGGTTAGAGATTGGCTGGCGTGTGATTTATCTCACAGAGACAGAGAATCTCCAGCATCTCGATGTGGATGTGTGTGAGTGTGTATGTGTAACAGAAAGTGTGTGGGCTGCGCGTAATGGCACGGAGAGTGTGTGATAAAGCAGCAGCCTGAAATGGAGGTCAGAAAGTGTTCTAGTCGAAGACTGTCGAATGAAGCAATGCATGTGTCCATATGAAGGCGGAAATGCATTTAACGTTGGGTCAGAGCAGCACACACACAGCACACTGGCGCAGGACTAAAGGGCATCTGACTCACTGCGTGACTGACTGATGAGACACAGTGAGAGTTACACAGCTTTATAAAGCAACAGCATGTAAATATAAACATGACATACCATTAATTACTTTATAATAAAACACAAAGGACCATATCTAGTAATGCTTTCCACCACTGCACAACATATTTCAAAATAAATGAAAACAAACAAGTCTGGTAGTATGTGTCTTTAGATGAAAGATGAGTTTTGTGCATTCGCCTAAATGAATAGCAGACTTGGTATTAATGTCCTGGGAGATATTCTGGGTTTTTAATGGCTACTATAGAAAGTGCCACGTATAATAAATACAAGTACAATTAACATCACTTGAAGTTTGACTTTGATATTGAAACTCAAATATTTAAAACTTTTTTTTTTTACATCAGTGTTTGGTTGTGTTACGATTTGGCTTGTTACGGTGTCCCGGTATCATGGTTAGCCATGGTGTCTTATTGCATGGTTATTACACCTAATATACCAATTAGAATGCATTCCTGTTTACAACAATCTTCTCATATTTTTTTTCTTTAAACAACAAGTAACATGTGATTTTCCTATCTCAAGCACAGTGTTCCCAGGAAAAGGCTCCGGATCCACCTCGACCCTGACCAGGATAAGTGCATAATGAAAATGAATGTATAAAAAAAACTCCTTAAAAAAGCTAACAACTAGTGTCATGAATCCCCTTCAGTGCACAACACATTTCCCTTCAGTGCTTCATGTGCCTTTTGTTTTGCTTTCCTGTCTCCACCCCCTTTCCTTCATTGGTCTGTTTCCTTAAGTGTGCACCTGTTCTCAGTTCCGTTGATTAGTTTGTCTATTTATACCCTCCTGTTGCTGTTAATGACTTTATGACTACACTGACTATTCACAGCAATTTCGTATTTATTGACTTTTTATTATTCAAGCACTTTTTAAGCACCACTAGATAAAAATGGCTATTTTAAAGGTTTTCCAGTACTTAATTTCAACAAGCCAAATTCGAGCACTTCAAGCACCTTCTACAAACCCTATATTCAACGCCAGTGAAAGCCTAGTGTCATTTCCAGCACATTCAGGCTAAAACTCTGAAGTCTAGAGAGACAGTGTAGAGAGAGAGAGCTTTCAGACATGTATTCATTTTTATTCATTTATGTGCAGTGACCAGTGAAAGCATTTTGGGAACATCGTCTACCAAGTCCCTTTATTATTAATTTACTGGAAGAAATAAAAATGATTCGGAGCCTCAAACCACAGAGAGGCGCTTGGACAGCATTCATTCTCTGGCCTCTGAAGACCGGCCTCGGTAGCTGTGATGTCTATCGTTTTCTATCGTGAGTTCTTAGGTAACTTCTGTGAAGAGATCAGAAACGCACACACAGTTTCCAAATGGCTTGCATCCATCCGTCCGTCCGTCCATTTTCTGTACTGCTTATCCTACACAGGGTTGCGGGGGAGCCTGGAGCCTATTCCAGTGAACTCGGGGAATAAGACGGGGACACCCGCAGGGCACAATCACACACACACTCGCACACCCATTCACACACTATGGACAATTTAGAGATGACAATGGCATACACTGAATGAAAATTCATGAAAATTCCCATGGCTTTTTCAGCACTGCACTGTTTCCAAACTCAGATAATAAAGCACATATGCTCCTGGACTACTGCAATACTGGAACTCTGGAACCAGTGTGTTAATTTGTGTTCATGTTCCTCTACACTCACATTAGAAAGCAAAGTGACAGGTGAAGGTTCGTTCTCTACGTACGTGTGGACAAGTGGAAGGTGACAAAGTGACAGCACAACAAGCGACATTTGATTTGATATTCTATTCTATTCAGTGTAAATTAGGCAGAGGGTCAAATCCAAACAACCCGCACGACCGATTCCTTGTAATTGTCACGATTTCCCCTCGCGCTAGCGCTGGAGCACATGGTGCGCTCTGAAACCTCCGAGTTTGTCAGTGACACTGACTTTGTTTACTTCTGACACGTTTTTTGTTGTGATTTCTGTCTTGTCTCCGCCCCTGTATTGTCATTGGTTGTTTCCCGTATGTGTCAGCATGGTTCTCATCTGTTTTGTTTAACCCCTGATTATGTTTAGTATTTAAGCCCCTCGTGTCTCATTGTTTTGCGTGAAGTATTACGTGAGATTTCCGAATACCAAGCCTTTGTTCCTCTTTTCATGTGTCACAGCTTTGATCTTGTTCTAGTCCATGTTCTTCGATTCTGTTTTGCCTCAATTATGCCCGTTTGCCAATCGCCTGACCTTTGCTTGTTTATGACCACGTTTATATTTCACGATTTGGATTTGTCTGCCCGTCTCTCGTATAATAAAGCTCTTATCTGCATTTGCATCCGTCCTAACCACCATTACGTGAATTACGTGACAGTAATAATAACCCGATAACACATTGTCCGACGTTCCTTCAGTTCCCCTCCCATAGCTTCCTCTTATTGTTTGAGCCGCAAAAAGGGGAAAAATGTGATCTCTTCTAATCCTGTTTTATATATATATATATATATATATATATATATATATATATATATATATATATATATATATATATATATATATAAAGTCTCATTAAATGTGTACAGAGCTTGGAAGGAAGTAGCAGAGATGGTTGGTGTTTCTGGTCAGCATATGTAGTGGCTAGTAAAAAAAAAAACCAAAAAAACAAACGCTGTACAGTGCACGCCCACAAGCAATGACAATGTGTGAATGCAGGGTAAATGAACTGTTAAGTTAGCTCCGCCCACAAGTGCAGTCACAGAAAAACAGCTGTAGCTAGTAAGTAGTTAGTAAATACTGTATGGCTCAAATGGTTCACATTTTCTGTAAATTATATATATATATTTCATTATGGGGGGCAAGGTGGCTAAGTGGTTAGCACGTTTGCCCTGCAAGTCTGGGGATGGGAGCTCGACTCTCGCCTCCACCCTCTGCACATGGAGCTCACATGTTCGCCTATGCTTCAGGGATTTCCTCTGGGTACTCTGGGTTTCCTCCCCCATTCCTAAAGACATGTGTTGTAAGCTGATTGCCATTTCCAAATTTTCTGTAGTGTGCGAATGTGTGTGTGCCCTGCGATGGGTTGGCACCCTGTCCACGGTGTCCCCCACTTTGTGCCCCGAGTTTCCTTGGATAGGCTTCAGGCTCCTCTGCGACCCTGTGTAGGATAAGTAGTACAGAAAATAGATGGAGGGATATTTATTTCATTACATTTTGGAACCTTCCTACAAATCCAGTAAAATCCAGTACTTCCAAAGGCAAAAAGGCTAAATTCAACCGCTATTTCACTCCAGCATGGCCGCAAATTGTCTGTGATGTTTCCAGAAGTTTGGGCATATGTTCATTGTGTGTTTGCCAGCTGTGTCATACGTCATCGCCACATTTACAGCCTTCAGGATGACACACTCTCACCTCTTATCAGTGTATGATGGGTTTAAACACCTGATGTAAGCATTTTCTAATCATAGCACATTTGCAGTCACAGCTTAGCAGTTATGTTTCAGATTTAGTAGTGCCCTTGAGCAAGATCCCTAACCCTCAGGATGGGCTCACTTTAAAGACATATTTTTTGCTAAATAAGTCCATATAAATATAAGGGTGCTTTCACATATGCAGCATGTAATCTGTTTGAATGGAACCCTCGTGTGTTTTCCTCTTGGTGAGGTTCTTTAGGCAACTCCCACTTGGGTGCAGACCAACACAACCGGTCCAAGACCATCTGAGCAAGGTGTTCTTGGTCCGGTTCCAGTTTGATCACAGTGAGAAAGCTAGTTGAACCTACACTGACCCCGACTGCAGGAAGTGAACCAAATATGCAGTGTTTTTTGAGTGACTTTTTATTTTTATTTTTATACGAGCTGCTAAATTGAAGTGCTGCAGAAATACGATGTGTTCTAGAGATTTGGACCAATGAGAAAATAAATAAGTGGATACAATACACAAAATACTTTAAACTACACTATATGGCCAAATGTACGTGTACAGCTAACCATTACATCCGTATAAGGCTCTTCTCCAAACTGTTGCCCCAAAATTAGAAGTACAAAATGCTTGTATAGAATGTCTTTGTATGCTGTAGCATTAAAATTTCCCTTCACCAGAACTAAGATGAATTTTTATATAATTATATAGTATTTTGTTCAGCTCTGGTTGGTTTGTGTGATTTCTACATGCACTTCCCAGAGGTTTTAATTTTTCCAGCACCATATTTCTGACCATTGAATGAAGAATTTGTCCATGTAAGTTTTCAATTCTATGCACCCCTCATCCAAAAACCCATTTCTTTGTTTTTTTCGGTACGTTTAATTATTTGTACTACTACCAACATTCCTACCAGACACTCTCAGTACAATCAATTGATATTGTCGAGCTTCTGATTTCTCACTCTAGCCAACTTTCCTTTCCAATCTAGCAGCCCAGTAATCTCTATCGGTGCATGGAAGGAGTGAGTGGGTGGTGATACACTTTAGCCCTGCAGATACAGATCATTTATCTCTCCCCTTTTATCCTCATTCATCTTATTCACCAATTAGCTACGATTAATCAGTATGGCCTTCATGCTACCAGAGAAAAGCAACCCTCCTCCTCCTCCTACTCTCGCACCACCCCCACCCCCCGACCACCCCTTGTCCCAAACCCTGCTTCTCCCTCGCATCAGCACCGCAACATCCTGTCTCCTAGCAACCTGCATCCAGTGCCATCAGCTACAGAGGACACCGCTGCTGAGGCTTCGTTCTCAAATGCCAGCAGAATGACAAGAGGAAGATGTTCAGGATGAAAAATGTATGTGGTGGAGAGCAATGAAGGAAATGTGAAAGGAAACGCCAGTGTGAGCTCTGCGCTGTTTTGTTCACGCAGTGACGAGTCTAGACCTACTGCCATGACCAGCTTCTACTGATACTAGTAAAAAGCGGAACGATATAATAATCAGATTTTATAAGCAAGGTTAGGAACTCTAAGGTAGTAACACTGCTCTGCTAAACTAAAGATCTAAGCGTATTTCACTTCCATATTATTTCTCCGACATGCTTCTAAGATGGTGATAAAGAAATTAATTCAACTGAGCTGAAATACTTACAGAAGAGAGAAGAAAAACACAGCATGGTCCAAAAAACACTGCTGTGACTTTGTTCTCTGAACTTTATTGTGAGAGAATTTGAGAGCGCAAGGGAGAGAGAGAAGGACAGGAAAGGAGAGCCGGAGATAAAGAATGGGCAAGCTTAAACGGAAGGAGACACAAACAGGGCAAAACTGAGAAAAATGGGGAATAAAAGAAAGAGAATAGAGAGATTGTGTATGAAAGATATATCAAGAAGGATAAAGAGGTAGCAGTGATAACACTGATAACATACAAAGTTGGCAGCGATAAAAAAAAAAGAAAGAAATTCACCATAAAAACACTAGAGTATGTCCTTGGAGGAGAAAGATATATACAGTATATAATAGAGCGATTTATTTAATTTATTTTTTATTTACCATGACATTAGCTACGTTCATTTACAGTCATCACCATGCAAATTTTGTCTGTAAAGGAAAAAAAGCTCCACTGCAATCTACAGTTTTAAAAAGCCAATCCATAGGGAGAGAGATATTGTATTTTTTTTATTGTCTCGTGATCGCCCCAAGCAAAAGCATTGCATAGTCCACGGCTCTTTTTTGATAGTCCCCAGGACGACGGGGCACCATTAATTTTGAACTACCCTGTGGGCGGATGAGCTGTCATCTTTCTTCCTCTGAGCCTCGCTGTCTTTACACACTCCCACAGGTATGCTGTAGCTCCCACACCATGCTTCACACACCACCACATGGGCACACACACACACACACACACACACACACGTACATCAGTGGCTATGTTTCCATGCAGCTTAATAATCCGTTAATAACACGACTGAGAGCTTGTTCATGTATACACCTCAGTTGGAATAGCAGAACCTGATTGAAATGAAAGTTTCATCTGACTGAACGAAGTACACAGCTGTGTAAACATTGCATATGTTAGAATCAGCGCCGTTGCTTCCTGAGCTCGTGTGGTTGTGTCACGATGTGCAATAATATACTCCTGTGTGAAAACACAACTCGTGTTACAGATTTGAATCTATTTAAAATAATTGTAAGGTGGTTTGGTGATATGATGGGCGTCAGTCTAACATTCTGAGGCAGGTGCAGGACCTTGAGCATTTAAGCATTTAAGCGTTCAGCATTTAATATTGGCCACAAATTCAGCAAGTAAACACGGTACAATTTGTTATTTGTTGTGTTATTTCCAACAATAGCCTTTAATAGCGATAACTGTTGGGCGGCTGTGGCTCAGGTGGTAGAGTGGGTTGTCCACTAATCATAGGGTCGATGGTTCAATTCCCGGCCCACATGACTCCACATGCCGAAGTGTCCTTGAGCAAGACACTGAACTCCAAGTTGCTCCCAATGGCAAGTTAGCGCCTTGCATGGCAAGTGCCAATGGTAATAACGGTAATGGCCACATACCAATGGTAATTGGTGTATGTGAATGGGTGAATGAGACACAGTGTAAAGAGCTTTGGAACCACTAAGGTTACAAAAGCGCTATGTAAGTGCAGACCATTTACCATAACATTAGAAGATAAGATATTATATATCTCTTAGACCAATGGCTAATGCATGCATTTTATGTTATTCTCAACAAGAAGAGCATCCTAGTTGCTGAACCTCAAACAAATATGAAATGCTGAGCAAGTTTTTTTTTTTTTTGTGCTCACAAACGCTTCTTTTCACTGTCAGTTTAATAATCAAACTGGAATGACATGTTCCTGAGATGGAAATAATGTAAAACTCTTTAACAACACAAGCAACATGATTAAAAAGCTGAACGCTGGAACACAGACTGGACTCTCGCGATTCTTGTTGTTATGGAAACGTTCAGGCTGAACCTCACTTCACGCAAGTGCATAACTTTACATCATGAGTGTGTACTTAACTGCATGGCAGGAATGCAGCCTTTTTTTTTTATGGTAGGCTAAATACCAAAGCTAAATACAACTAATAGAAAAACAACAACAATGAAGAGCCGGTAAACTTGTAAACTTGAGGAGCACTCGAGCAGAACAGTGAAAAGGATTTTTTGCTTCTGCTCCTGTAACTGCGTGATGCTCTTTCTGGTTGGCTCGGTGCTCAGTGACATTTACCGTCCATTTCACTGTTGGAAATGAGCCATTGTTCCACTTTTAATTAACTACACATACTTTGAACTAGACACATCCTTCCTTTCTGTGTCTCGGCGTCATTCTTAAAACCAGCAGAAACAACACACACTCACACACACACTCGCAAATAAAGGGCATTTCTTCGTCCTTCTTGTCTGTCTCGTGCTGGGTGCACGTAGAATATGTTAGTAGAACATATACTAAATCACAGATTTATTTGACTTATTTTGCTTCAATCTCAATCTCAGAAAGCTATACAGGTGCCAAAATATTTAGTTAGTATCATCACTAAAGGTACGTTCACACATATAGCAGTGGACTCGCAGCGTCAAAGCGACCGGAGACCATTCATTTTCAGTGAGAGCTGGTGACTTCCGGCGACATGACAAAGTTGAGAAAAGTTTAACTTTATGCAAATTTGGAGCAACTTCTTGCAGCGACTACCAATGGGAGTGAAGACAGTAGAGCGCACATGATCCGTGCGAGTCCGAAGTGTTTCGTGGATCCAGACAGTCCATTGTTTGCACTTTCGCCACATATAGATGGCTGCAATGGCAAAGCGCACACACTGCTTCTCCTTCATCTTGTAGGATATGATGTATATATACACTGGTGAATTTTATATACAAACGCTCTCCCTCCAGAATGTTTCATTTTAGCGGCAAGAAAACTGGTTTGTTGTCAAAAGTGGAATGCTAAGCTGCGCTCACGCCATGTAGTAATTACGAGATTCAGACTCGTAAAAAGTGTTCACGTCCTTGTGGAACTTGTAAACTAGGACTCTCCTGAGAGCTCTGACTTGTATCACCTGACTGCTGCAATGTCATGCGAAAACACTCAAATTGGCAGCGGCTTCAGCAGCAAAATGTATCTCGTAATATTTCTGTGGAATAATTTGTTTAATTGACTATTATTAATGTATTAATAATGCAAGCTTAATCTGAAAATAAATGAAAGACATACAATACAGTTTAATGTAATTGTGTAATTTTCCTCACACGGATTCATTTAAGTCTGAGTCCGAGGATGGCTAAAGTAAAACGTCCAGTTGTCATTTAGTAATTACGGTAATTCCAACATGGTGTGAATGCAGCCCTAGTTGTGCCACCCACTGATAAATGTCACTAAGGCAACCAGTAGTATTAACCACTTCACAGTATAGCGACAGGTGACCTGCAGTGATAAAATCGCTGCATGTGTGAATGCACCTTTAAACTAACACTCATTACCCAGAGAGAGAAAAAGACCATATTATTCAATATCTTGAATATTTAAGATGTGTTCACAAATTCTGCACAATTTCCAGGTCACTACTTAAATGTAAGCTATTTCAACATGTACAAAAGGTCAGATTTTTTTTTTTTTTTGAGTCTTATCCTTCACTGAAGCATGTGTTTGAATGAAGCTCCAACTGATTTGATCATCAGGATTATTGGTTTTTACACAAATTTGTTGAGTCCATGCCAGATTCATGTTAATCTTATGTTTCAATGTGCTCAAGATATTATAAAAAATTCCACATAAAATTACAAAAGAATGCACAACGGAAGCCTTTTTACCCCACTGTATAAACTAGCGGATGAACTCCGTTCTGCTCGTGCCTCTCAGTACACGGCTGTGCCTGGAGCGCAACAATGAAACACATCAGTGCTCTATCAAAGACCCTTTGAAGCCTTTGACTCTCAGCAGTAAATGTCAGTCTTTTGAGTGAGTCACATAAGTGTGTTCTTAATGGCCAAAGCATGGCATGTACCTACAACCATGGAAACACTCGCACACCACTACTAACTATCAAATTGCACTTGTGGTAGGAGGTTTAATGAGGAGTACCATTAGTCACGTAAAACAGAAATGACAAAAAATTTACTTTTACTTTATTTCCTGTAACTATGCTATGCTTTTTTCTCTCTGGCTCAATCCCAAACAATGAGTGCGTCTCAATCAGCTCCCTAGCGCCCTAGATTGTGAATCAGTATATCGTTTACACGAATTCAGGACCCTGTTAAGGAATTAACCCTGGCTCACTACACATGGGACACTGATGACTCAATTTCCAGGTGACATGACTATGTACTCGTGTTGTAAGACATCACCACTGGCATTTTATCAACAACAGGCAGGACCGATATCTTTCTGTCATATAAATTTGTTAGCTTAATCACACGTGCTTCTTTCATCATAATTCAAGCAGGATCACAGGCTAGCTAGTGGATTTTTAAAAATCATTAAACACTTAAAAGTTGTTAGGAAAAGGTATCCTGCGATTTCATGCGGTATCACACGGTATCACGCATATGCTGCAGGCATAGGAAAGACAAGAACATATACTGCATACAGTACAGCATATATTCTTTTATCAACCAAACGGTGCTGTTTCTTGTACTGAAGTCCATGGTCTGCTTGTGCTCAGCCCGCAGATCTGTGAACCTCTCTCAGAACCGTTTTGCAACAAGCAGCAGAGCATATTAAACGTTGTCCAGCCTGATCGAGTCACGCAGTACAGTTACAAAAACCATAGTATTGAAATTAACGTGGCTAAACCATGTTAATTTAAATACTATAGCTCAGTTGAGAGTGTTCATTTAATGAGCTTTTTTTTCGCTGTAGAAAGTTCCTCAAAGTAGCATTGAATGAATTCCATTTTCTCCTTTCTAGCCAATGGAAAGTTTTGTTCTTTTCTTAGATTTAACTTTCACTATTGAAAAAAATTGGTTTAAAGTGAACACTGAAGTCCACACACTGAAAAAAAAAAGCTCATTGAATTTACTTAATTCAAATTCGTACATTGGTCTCAAGTGAATTGATTTACATTACGGGATGTAACTACATTACATTGGGGCAGTGGTGGCTTGGTGGTTAAAGCTCTGGGTTACTGATCGTAAGGTTGGGGGTTCAAGCCACTGCAACTGTCACTGTTGGACCCTTGAGCAAGGCCCTTAACCCTCTCTGCTCCAGGGGCGCCGTATCATGGCTGACCCTGTACTCTGACCCCAGCTTCCTGACATGCTGGGGTATGCGAAGAAAACAATTTCACTGTGTATATGTACAGTATCTCACAAAAGTGAGTACACCCCTCACATTTCTGTAAATATTTGATTATATCTTTTTATGTGACAACACTGAAGAAATGACACTTTGCTACAATGTAAAGTGGTGAGTGTACAGCTTGTGTAACAGTGTAAATTTGCTGCCCCCTCAAAATAACTCAACACATAGCCATTAATGTTTAAACCGCTGGCAACAAAAGTGAATACACCCCTAAGTGAAAATGTCCAAATTGGGCCCAAAGTGTCAATATTTTGTGTGGCCACCATTATTTTCCAGCACTGCCTTAACCCTCTTGGGCATGGAGATCACCAGAGCTTCACAGGTTGCCACTGGAGTCCTCTTCCAATCCTCCATGATGACATCACAGAGCTGGTGGATGTTAGAGACCTTGTGATCCTCCACCTTCCATTTGAGGATGCCCCACAGATGCTCAATAGGGTTTAGTTCTGGAGACATGCTTGGCCAGTCCATCACCTTCACCCTCAGCTCCTTTAGCAAGGCAGTGGTCGTCTTGGAGGTGTGTTTGGGGTCGTTATCATGCTGGAATACTGCATACTGATCATGCTCTGCTTCAGTATGTCACAGTACATGTTGGCATTCATGGTTCCCTCAATGAACTGTAGCTCCCCAGTTCCGGCAGCACTCATGCAGCCCCAGACCATAACACTCACACCACCATGCTTGACTGTAGGCAAGACACACTTGTCTTTGTACTCCTCACCTGGTTGCCACCACACACGCTTGACACCATCTGAACCAAATAAGTTTATCTTGGTCTCATCGGACCACAGGACATGGTTCCAGTAATCCATGTCCTTAGTCTGCTTGTCTTCAGCAAACTGTTTGCGGGCTTTCTTGTGCATCATCTTTAGAAGAGGCTTCCTTCTGGGACGACAGCCATGCCGACCAATTTGATGCAGTGTGCGGCGTATGGTCTGAGCACTGACAGGCTGACCCCCCACCACTTCAACCTCTGCAGCAATGCTGGCAGCACTCATACGTCTATTTCCCAAAGACAACCTCTGGATATGACGCTGAGCACGTGCAATCAACTTCTTTGGTTGACCATGGCGAGGCCTGTTCTGAGTGGAACCTGTCCTGTTAAACCGCTGTATGGTCTTGGCCACCGTGCTGCAGCTCAGTGTCAGGGTCTTGGCAATCTTCTTATAGCCTAGGCCATCTTTATGTAGAGCAACAATTCTTTTTTTCAGATCCACAGAGAGTTCTTTGCCATGAGGTGCCATGTTGAACTTCCAGTGACCAGTATGAGGGAGTGTGAGAGCGATGACACCAAATTTAACACACCTGCTCCCCATTCACACCTGACACCTTGTAACACTAAGTCACAAGACACCGGGGAGGGAAAATGGCTAATTGGGCCCAATTTGGACATTTTCACTTAGGGGTGTACTCACATTTGTTCCCAGCGGTTTAGACATTAATGGCTGTGTGTTGAGTTATTTTGAGGGGACAGCAAATTTACACTGTTACACAAGCTGTACACTCACTACTTTACATTGTAGCAAAGTGTCATTTGTTCAGTGTTGTCTCATCAAAAGATATAATCAAATATTTACAAAAATGTGAGGAGTGAGGGAATTAGGTACTTTTGTGAGATACTGTATATGTGATCAATAAAGACTCATTATCATTATTATTAACATAATTTGTTTCCGTACATCAAACATGATTTGATCATATATTTTCAATGAATAAAATTAAACTTCACCTGAGCTGAAAATTGAACCCTGGTTGCTGGTGTTCTGCAACAGCACATTACCACTGGGTTATTCTACCACAAACACATGTTAATTTAAATACTATAGCTTTTTACTATATATATTATACTACCTTTACTGTGTGAATCGATCAAAAGTAAACCTAATATTCAAACATTTTATGTATTAATTTAAACATGTGGCAACATTTATCAAATGTGTTGTTACAGAAAGAGCATTTTCACAATCTGATGTACACATCCTGACTATCACGGATACTCGGAGGTGGGTAGTAATGCGCTACATTCCCTTCGTTATATTTACTTCAGTAAATTTAAATGTAAAATATTTTTAGTAGTAGGTTTAACAGGCCATACTTATACTCTTACTCAAGTGCATTCTTAATCATAGTAATGTACTTTTATTTTGCTACATTTGGTGCCATTCCTCCATTACTGTTAAATATTAATGAATAGATGTAGTTTTAATAATTTGTTTAAATCACGTATAATGAGGTTGCGAGCCTTGCGATACGTTGCAGTGGTCTGAATGCGGACACAAAATACGCTCACATTTTTAGTGGCTCAGTCCTGGAGGTGTAAGAAGCAAGCGTGTCGACGAACGCAGGACACACACACACACACACACACACACACACACAGAGTTCTCCATGTAGTCTGAAATTCAGGATATTTCCTTCATTTTTATCAGAACCAAAATAACTGAAATCACTTGCTACTTATTCTCATCGTATACATTGTATTGTGTACTTTATTACTCTTACTCACATAATTATTAACATTATTATTTTTACTGTTACTTGAGTAATTATTTTTATAAGTAGTTTTACTTGTATTTGAGTACATTTTTTGGCTACTCTACCCACCGCTGCCTATAGTCATGTATTCGTATCATTTTGTGCAAGATGAAGGTTGTAATATTGTGTTTATGTTGTGAATGAATCTGATTCATCTCTTACAGTATGCATTTGGGTGAGTTAATTAACCAGCTAGTAAAGTGCTTTAGTTTACTGGTTTTCATTCACTCAACTCAAGCAGCATATATAGCCAAACGTATTCATGTGTGGGTAAATTAGTAAGTAAATAAATGCTTTTCTTTCACGAAACTTCTAGGGTTTATGCAAGTTTAGTCTATAGCTAAACTTATAGGCTAATCAATGTCTGAATGTGTTTAAACACTGAGTAATTAAAAAACACACATTTAAAGGACTTTCACTGCAACAGTATAACGCTAGTTACTAACATTAGCTAACATGTCATCTAGGTAGCAAGCAGCTTATTTGCGCATATATACCTTTCACTATATAATATAATATATAAATTAATTCATTAATTCGTGTATCATAGTGTTGTTTCAATTTACCAGTTCTCATAATTGCTTGTTCTTAAATCTGATCATATGTAGTGAGTAACACACTACTTGTGTAGTTTTTTTTTACTACATACTATGGCAAAGTATGTAGTATTTATGAATTAAGTAATTCCTTGTATGACTACTTTTACGTGAGTATATTTTATTTTAAAGGTTTGACTACTTTACCGTTTTTTGCTAACTCATGATATATATCTCCTGGGATTTTCACACAAAAACAAAACCGTCAGCTGTGGTTCTGTGGCCGTAAATGCCATGTTGATGAGAGAGGTCAGAAAAGAACGGCCAGGAAGGATACAGTAATTCAAATAACCACTCTTTACAACCATGGTGAGCAGAAAAACATTTCAGAAAGTACAATGTTGTACCTCAAGTGTATGGGATACAACAGCACTCCTGTCAACCAAGAACAGGAATCTAAGGCTACAGTGGGCACAGGCTGAAACTGGACAGTTTTGATAAATATCGCATGGTCTTCTTCCAATCTCGCTGTTTATTTGAGCTGAGCCATCACAGGGATCAATACATGTGTAGGAAGGGCTAAACATAGTGCATAATTGATACCCAGGGAATTAGGCAAAGCTCAAATAAAGAAAACACACCACCATAAAAAACATGGAAACTCTACTGAAAGCTTGACAACACTGAAAACATACAGTAAGCAAGTTCATGCTAGGATACTGATGATTAACTTTTATGTTTTATATAAACATCAATTTGTTCCAGAATATTAAATGTTTTTGTCCTTTAGCAGGTGCTGCAACTTAAACAGCAAAGCGATAAAATGTTCTTAACCCAATTATAATATGCCAGTTTGTTGGAGTTTTTATTGTAGGAGTGCTACTCCAGCGGTTATCCCAAGCACTAAACATCTCCGAAGTCTTTATCTCAGGAAATGATACAGAACTGAACTATGGCAACATGAACAAGACAAAATCTAACCTGCTGGGGATCTCTTGGGTGTCATTTAAGAGGCAGTATAAACATTATACAAATCTTTTTTTGTAATGTCATATATAGCCAAATATATGAGGACACCTGACCAACACACCATGCTTTTTGAATATCCCCTACCAGATTTATTCTGTCTTTGCTGTTATAATAACCTCCACACTTCTGGGAAGGCCTTCCACTAGATTTTGGAGTGTGGCTGTGGGGATTTGTGTTCATTCATCCTCAAGAGCATTAGTGAGGTCAGGCAGCTCCAGTTCATCCCAAAGGTATTCCGTGGGGTTGATGTCAAGGCTCTGTGCAGGACACTCGAATTCTTCCACTCCATCCTTGGCAAACTATGTCTTCATGGAGCTTGCTTTGTGCACAGAAGCACTATCATGCTGGAACAGGACTGGGCCTCTTAGTTCTAGTGAAGGGAACTTGTAATGCTACAGCGTACAAAGACATTCTATACAATTGTGTGCTTCCTACATTATGGCAACAGTTTTGGTAATAATCACGTGTCCACAAACTTTTGGCCATGTAGTGTATATGCTTTCTGAAGTAAACAGTTAAGTCGATTTACTTTATATTACATCTAACGTTTCTGGAAAAAGCTTTTTGTACATACTCATGCATTATTCTAAATATGTTTATATAGCGTGTGCTGTAAAGTAGAAGTGCTATAATAAAGATAGGCTTTAAAACAAAGTGTTCATGATTAAATTATGAGCACTATGGATTAAATGAGATTGTGTACATTAAATAGAATCAAGTGAGGATTTTCACTCTGTGTTCTTGTTCAGCAAAAGGTGATCACAGTGGAGCCGTGCACCCTCGCATTGGATTCTTTCACATTCTCAAATCAAAATGTCATCATTTAGTAGAGCAGGAGACAGCAGTTCTTAAGGGGGGCAGACTGCATGCATTGTGAACGCTTCACAATTAGGCACCTCCGCTCTCAGCTCGTTCTCTTCTCAGCTGAAGGGAGTTGGGTTTCGGAGCCTCGGGCTCTGGGCCGGCCGTTGCCGAGGCAGCCAGCCTGCTCAGGTCCTGGGGATCCCGTATGGATCTCGCCGACTCTCCGCTTTCGGGTTTTGGAGCTTGCGTCGCAACTCCTCCTTCCGGTATGGAGAGTCAACCCACCCTCTCTGACTTTGAGGCGCCAGAGGGGGGAGCCAGTGAAATTGCAATTTCATGAAATTGTTTTGATGTTTGTTTGTAAATAGGACCTTTTAGCTGTACTCATGTTCAACGCACATGAGGCGTATGACGCGACTGGGTCAAATCTGCTGAAAATCTGTGGTACTTGCAAGCTCCTCCAAATATTGCAGAGTTTGCTTGATTTTGTGTTCATTTCTGACATCTCAAAATTCTGGAGGGACTGTCTAGCATGAACATGGGGAAGCATGATTCCTGACCTACTCTATTTGGGTTTGTTGTAGTTCCCATTTTTGAACACTAGGTGCAATTGTGCTAAATGGGATGCGCTAAATGGAGTGCTGAGCAAGCTGCTCTGCCCCACCTGCTCCTATAGACAAGCTGCCAATGTATGTACATAACAATGTCTTAATGAATTCACAGGCAGTTATGTGGTGGTCGACATATTTAATTTTTTTCCTGCTGTTTACAGATCTTAGGGCACCACAGAGACCAGAGTATTATTTTTTGAGCAGATATTTATTGAGGGCTGCCAGAACGTTGCCAATAATGTAACAAAAAGATATCTGACTTAAAATCACTGATCACGCATAAAAAACTGACCGCTGATGTCGTAAAGCAACTTTTTACAAACGTGGCTTGACATTGGCCTTCACACTTCCTTTTCTAGTTAGAAACTACCCTGCAGCAATGACAAACTGGTTTCAGCTTACCGATGAAGTAGGAGAGCAGCACGGCGAGCAGTACAGCAGCGGCGATGGCGGACATGGCGGCACATTTCCAGCTGCAGTACTTGGAGGGCTTCTTGAGCTTGAAGGAGCTCCTGGAGAAGGTGTTCCTTGGCAGGAGGCGTGGTGGGGGTGAGTAGACGGAACCCCCGGTGAGGGGGTAACCAGGAGAGGAACTGCTGAACAGAGGAGTGCTTCCCGACGGAGTCTTAAACAGGAAGTGCCTGCATGAAGAGGAAACAGAGCTGATGCTAAATGCAAAGCTTCCCAACAAATGCCTAGATAACACACTCAATTACAGGCAACAGAAACATGTGCCTATTAAGAGCTAATGACTGTTAGCAGACTTGGATTCGACGGAGTCAGGCTTGCATTGTTCTACTGAGAAATTGTGCACTGAGAAAAAGAGATCTATTAAATGGTCTGTTTGGGGGAGTAAATTGCATCCTTGAGGAGAACTGAACAGTACACCAGGTATTATCTAAATAAAATCGCTTCCATTGCCAGCACTTAATTCACCGTATTACACAACCAAAACTCTAGATCAGTGTCAGCTCTAGTCTTTTCAGTTGTAAGCAAAATTCAGTCTGTGGCCACCATACCAATCATACTCAAAAAAGGGTAAAAAAACAACAAAACAAAAAACACCCCAAAACAAAACCAAAACAAAACATAAAAAACAGCTAATCTGCTAACTTACATTAGCTTTCAAGCTTGATAGATATCTAGTAAATAATACCTTATTATTATTCCAATTCCTTGATACTAGTCTGTTTAGCTAGCTGTTACATTAGCTTATTGTAGTTTTTAATTTCCATGCTAATGCTAAAGTCCATAGCTAGCTCCAACTGAAAGTGTAACTAGATACTTTTATAAGCCTTTTTTTAAAATGCAAATATTCCTGGGATTATGAGAGAAATTTTTCCCTCATCTAACTCTCTCATCATTTTTCTTTCATTACTCCAAAAGTGATGCTGCAGGTCCTCTATCTGAGTATATCTGAAATCAGTTCAATAATAATAATAATAATAATAATAATAATAATAATAATAACATCAATAACAACAAAAGGGTGCCTAACACCTTTGGCCCCCTAATAATAATAATAATAATAATAATAATAATAATGATGATGATGATTATGATGTTTATATAACCAAACATGATGCATCCCCTGTCTTCTGTGCTCATTAGACATGTATTAGGCCTTTAAGACAGAGCTAAATTACAAATAATAATACCAGTCATGATGTTGTACTGGGGTTAGTACGTTTGCCTCACACCTCCAGGCATGGGGGGTTTGATTCCTGCCTCTGCCCTGTGTGTGTGGAGTTTGCATGTTCTCCCCATGCTTCGGGAGCTTCCTCCGGGTTCCTCCCCAATCCAAAGACATGCATTGTAGGCTGATTGGCATCTCTAAATTGTCCATTGTGTGTGAGTGTCGCCTGTCTTGTGCCCTGAGTCCCCTGGGATAGGCTTCAGGCTCCTTGCCACCCTGTGTAGGATAAGCGGTACAAAAAATTGGGTGGATGGATGATGTTGTACTGTACACAAGAACCAGTGTGTGGAGTTTGTGTATGAGTGGCACTGCTCCAGAGCTACATTCACTGATTAAATAAATTGGTTCTAAACCTTCCCATTCAATTCACTCCCCTCTTCCAGCAGATTATGAGCCAGGATTTACAGGTTGCCCATAATACACATTTCTGTTCCAGTAGCCAAGAGTCTGCACTGATTTTGCATCAAGAGCACAGTGTTGCACCAAGCTCAGCATGTTCAATGAATCTCAGCACGCTTACTCTGGACCTCATGGATCCTCTGTAGTCCAAAAGTCAACTTGGAGAGTGTCAGTCCATGAGGATACACACAAAGAGAACATAAGAACATGAGATCATGGTGGCCATGAAGTCTTTTGTCTTTGAGATGATGCCAGTACAGTGTGTATGTGGGCCAGATTTGGTTGTTGTAGCAAAGAGTGACAGGTGGGCTGAAAATTTTGCATGTGAGGTCTGTTTGCATGTTGGTGTGTGTGTGTGTGTGTGTGTGTGTGTGTGTGTGTGTGTTTGTGTGTTTGTGTGAGTATGTGTGTCCAGGGCAGATGGGAGAGAGATGAAAATGGCCTGGCTCAGGCACCACTTTGGAGTTAAACTAGCCTCAGATCTGTTTCCATAAGTCCTGCTCAAAACAGGAAGTCCAGGCTGACCCCACCTGGCCTTGGCTCAAGCCCCTGCTGAGTCTCCAACTGCTACCTCATCCCCAAACCCATAGCTACACCCCTGCGTGCAAGAGACTACTCTGCCTCAGCCACCTGCTAACACTCTCCCACAATCATCTTATCCAATGCCCTAGACCAAAACTAAGCTTCAGATAGCCAACAAATCAATCAGGAGATTTATTAGTCCTCAACGCTTTAATGGTCAATCCAAATCGATGGGATTTAATCTGGGCCTTGAATGTGTCCATGCTCTCTGGGTAGAAAATTCCACAAGAGTGGGGAAAAAGAGGTTCTCCAACTGCTTTAGATGTGTATGTAGTATAGCTCAGCAAGAAGAGGTATCTTGAGGCCTGTAAGGAAACAAAAGACCCAAGAAGTTGGGGCTTGGTGAGGAATAGATTTGTCTATAGATTTCAATAGATTAAAAGGTCATGAGTTCAAATCCCAGCACTGCCAAGCTGCCACTGTTGAGTCCTTAAGCAATGACTTTAACCCTCATCTGTAGAGATGACAATGACAAAAAAAAGCAACACAAAAATGTGATGCGAGCGGGAGGTTTTTACTTTAATGTGTGTGGCCATGAGCAAGCTGCCAGTTGTGAATCTCAAATAAATACCACATTCATTAATCGACCTATGGTGTTAAAAAAATTCTGGTTTAGACCACACCCACTTGTTTTAATATAGCTGGTAGTTTATACTGTTTGAGGAATTTTCATCAGCATATAATTGGAAGGTGTTTTTTGATGGTGATACCCAGGGGAAGCATTAATGAAATGGTCCATGAATGGATCCCTGAGGAACCCCTTTATTACTGGCTTTAAAAAGAATATTGTGGGGGCTTTTTTATTGTATTTTCTGTATTTGTAGTGTACAACCTGAACTATAGCAGTGCAGTGTGAGAACCTGCAATAAGACTCAAACCATGTAGAAGAATGCTGTGCTCAATATTATTAAATGCTGCTGTGAGGTGCAGGAGTAACAACAGTCATAGTTTGCCATTATTGCTGGTAACTTTCAGTGCTGTGACAGCTTCGAAACCCAGACTAGAACCGCTTATACATGTCACACTGGTTGACGTGAGACTGAAGTGAAACTACTACTTTTTCAA
This sequence comes from Ictalurus furcatus, assembly GCF_023375685.1. Classification (NCBI taxonomy): domain Eukaryota; kingdom Metazoa; phylum Chordata; class Actinopteri; order Siluriformes; family Ictaluridae; genus Ictalurus; species Ictalurus furcatus. Next base: position 11,777,966 of record NC_071272.1, read on the forward strand.
TCATGCTGGCACATAACCTCAGTTCTGCATTGTGTGAGCTACACTTGTTACTACATTTTGGTGACAAATTAAGGTTATGCTGTCATAGTTTATGTCCTCTCGTCCATTATAAATCACTGCAAAGTTATTCCTACTGATCGCCTTGATCCTATTATGAAACATTTCTATCCTGAAGGGAGTGGTCTCTTCCAGGATGTCTCCGCCCCCATCCACAGAGCACAAGGGCTCACTGAATGGTCTAATGAGAATGATTATGACATAATTACAGAAGATGTTGGAGCGACATGTTATACATGTTCAATTGATGCCAAGATGCACTGAAGTTACTCAGCTATTCTGGTGGTGCATGGCAGCCCAACATCTTACTGAGACAATTTTTGTCTCAAAACATTAGTTTCTTCAATAATCCATCTGTATGCCTAAACTCCATTATACATAGAAAATCAACTGGCTCTAGAAACATAGATGCTGGTATTCTCACGTCATTGAAATCTACTGAGGGCTGACAGTATGTCAGTTCGGGTGAGGTTGTATAGAGTGAGCCTGAGCTAAGAGTGTATGAAGAGGAGTGGATAAGGGCACTCAACTGGACAGAAAGAAAATCCTTCTATTCCCCACCCTGTTGCCTCGGTATGTGTATGCTTGTATATGCACACTTGAATTAAAAAAAAAAAATGGGGCTTCAGAGTCTATATGCTATGCTAGATCATGCTTACATAGTATTACAGTCAACAAAGACTGCAATGGTCCTCCAGTCAATCTGATAGTCAAGGCTAATTACGTGACCTATTCTTATTAAAAAAAAACATCTACAACGTTCTATAAATTTCCCAATGATTCTTTACCCTTTGTCACATTCACCCATATTAATCACCAACTTGGTAGAGCATGACTCTCTTTATCAGCTCTGTATTTGATATCTGATTGCTCCAACTACTTCAGGAGGTCTGAGATGCATTTTAGCCACACGTGTAAATGAGTCAGGTGCTTTGGGGAAAACAGCTGCCGCTCGTCAGTTTTATTTAAGATGTAGATGCTGGAAAAGTCTCTCTAAGCTATATATGACATTGCACGGAAAGCTCATATGCGTTCAGACAGTGTGGTCAAGCCTGTTGTGGTAGTAGCTGTAGTGAGCATATACTACACGGGGTTGTATAGTACACATCATTCCCCTTTTTTTTGGGGGGGGGGGGGCACTGGGGGGTCTGCTGGTCGTTTATTTCAATTAAGATGTAGACACTAGAAAAGTCTCTCCAAGCTACATCTGGTATTGCACATGTGATTGGAGAGAGCTAGCTAGTGGGTGGGAATGGCATTTGCGTCTCTGCATTTTAGTGCTTTGGAACCAACCGTTTTTACATCTGAATTAGACTTGGGACCACTGAAGATAATATTTGGGAATGGCCAACAGCTATTAAAGCGGGGTTCACACAGTACGATTTTGGCCACAATTTGGTCGTCTGAGACAAATTATGAGAATCCGAAAAGATTCCAATAATCCTATTCTAAAATCTGTAGTCTTTGATCACTAGTTTGACGTGTTCCCCGACAGCCGATTAACGGCCGTTGCGATCAAATTTTTCCTCTGATAAAATTTTGGCACTGTCAGAAATTTTGAGGCACAGTCCTGTAGTTTGACTTCTACTCTGTACGAGTCTTCTTGTGTGCGTCCGTTTTTCGTGTCTTGACTGCTGTACATTCTGACATTAATGACAACTGAGATCCTACAGTGTGACATGGCTTACAGCAGGGATCGTGTTCATACAGTCTGACAAGCAACAGTCGCAAAGGACTATCAAAAATCGCAGTGTGCACCTGGCTTAAGTCAGACGCGTTAAATGTCTGTTGGAAGACACTGTGTTTGCAGATTTAAGATAAAAATAAAGTGTGTTGTATTTCGTAATCTGTTTCCTTTTTGCCTGTTTCGTATCCTATACAAACCTTAATAACCTGCTGTCTGACTTCAGAGCAGAGCAACAAAACATCGTAGCTTCCCAAAAAAGTAAAGCCGTAATTGTTCTTCGCTCTCAAAACATGAACTGGGATTTAAATGAGGAAAATGCATGTTGTTTATCAGGATGACTTCAATATACAAGAGTAAAATAAGTATCTCTGCTGCTGTTCACCACAGAGCACATGTACGCATAGTTTAGAACATGTTATTGAAATTTTAGGACAAGCTTATTTATAGCTAACAACTTGTTACCTTTATTTACAGTACCCATTTCAGTTTTGCAGCATTCCTGACCTTGTTAACATTTACATTTACGACATTTGGCAGACACCCTTAACCAGAGCGACTTACATTTATCTCATTTATACAACTGAGCAATTGAGGGTTAAGGGCCTCGCCCAAGGGCCCAACAGTGGTGGCTTGGCAGTGCTGGGGCTTGAACTCCTGACTTTCTGATCAGTAACCCAGAGCCTTTAACCACTGCCGAACAGGTAATTAAGTAAAAAAAACCTGGCTAAATATTAACGTCAACGAATGCAGCTACAGGACATATTTTTTCGGTCCTAATGACATAACGTGCACAAGACATGCTTTACGTATATCTTTACGTCCACACTCCTCTCTTTCTCTCAGAGCCACAGGTGATACTATAGTTAGGGGCCATGACAGGATGATGGCGGAGACATAGTGGCTTAGTAGTCAGTCATTTTGCCTCGCCTCAGGTTTGGCAACTTGCGTGTGTGGAGTCTGCATGTTCTCCCCATGATTTGGGGTTTCCTCCGGGTACTCCGGTTTCCTCCCCAAGTCCAAAGATATGCGTAGTAGGCTGACTGGCATTTCCAAATTGTCCATAGTGTGTGAATGTGTGTGTGACTGTGCCCTGAGATCGGTGTCCCACGAGTTCCCTGGGATAGGCTCCAGGCTCCCCCGTGACCCTGTAAAGGATAAGTGCAATTGAAAATGGATGGATGGATGGAAGGATGGACAGGACGATGGCAAATTACACACAATATCACAAGTCTAATCAGAATTCCACAATGAAAATTTGACAGATAAACCAGGTAGCCTAAAGGATTCTCTTACAGGAAGAAGCTGAAGAAGTTTCTCTGTGCAGCTTGTCTTATAAAGCATAAAAACCTCCACAAACATCTCATCACATTAATCATTAACACAGACTGCATGAGCCTGATTACAGTACTGGGAACCCAAGGACCCAAAGACTTTGAATGTTCTCTTTGTCTTTTAGAACAGTCGCTGTAACAGGGGAAGGCTTGAGCAATCTCAGCCTCTAGGCTGAAATCATATGTCAGTGCTGTGGAAGGACAGAACCAGAGGGAAATGTGAACAAAAGAGATGGATGGAAGGAGACAGATGAAGGAGGAGGGAGGACTGAGGGGCCAATAAACGTGTTACCAGCTGAGACAAATTGACACACTGCCCCAACTGCGGTCGTTAACCCCAACTCACAGAAATACTGTGGTCAGGTCCCAACTGTCTCTCTGTCTCCGTCTGTCTGTCTCTCTCGCTCTCTCTTTCACACACACTCTCTTTTAATACTACATTTCAGGAGTTTTCCCATAGACTTGTGTATTACTGTAGCCAAACAACAAGGTTACAAAAAGTTATTGTACTACAGATGTGGCCATTGAAAATGCGCGTCAAAGGAAAAAGGATCCTGCGATTTCATGCGGCATCACGCGCATGCTGCGGGCGAAGGAAAGGCAAGACCAGTATGGGGCAGTCATGTTTCATTTGAACAAACACGGATTGCTAGTAGATACAGTAATTCTGCCAGGACATATACTGTATACAGCATATATTCTTTTACCAACCAAACTGTGCTGTTTCTTGTACTGAAGCCCATGATTTGCTTGTGCTTAGCCCACGGATCTGTGAACCTCTCTCAGAACCGTTTTGCAACAAGCAGCAGAGCATATTAAATGTTACTGAGCCTAAAAATGGAATGTGTGGTTAGATTTTTAAAAAATTATTACATATGGTTTACATAAAAAATTACGTTTCTCATCAAAACTTATGCTAAACCTAATTTCAAAAAAGTTTCTAAGTACAAGATTCAATTATACAAAGTAAGCATGACCGAGTCACGTAGAACAGGTGCATGACCTAACACAGAACTAACCAGACATCCACATGTCACCTCAAGTCACTTCAATAAACTTTAATGCTTGTACCAGTGCTGATTAAGTACACCTACATTATTTATACTTCGCTATGAGACACCCAGATTAGCTGTGGTGCAAATAAAAAGAAATAAAAGATTCAAATAAATGTCCAAATCATCACTCTATACAGCTACAAAGTCAGACATCTTTGATTAGATTCATCGGGACAAATGAGACTTTTTTCCCCCAACCTCTCTAGCTTCACAGGAATGAAATAACATGTATCACTCAGTAAACTGAGAAGCAAAAAAGGAAATATTCATCTACAAAAAAACACTAGTAAAATCCGTAAAACTCCTAAATAATGAAAAAAGTATGAAAATAATGTGAGCACACATAACTGAAGCTAATTAAGAACAGCTATAACCCTACTCACGCTAATGCTAGCTAGCATGATAATACTTCTGATGAAACAAACTATCTTTCATGCTAAGAGGTAACTGGTATTAGATTTACGTATTTAATGTTCTTGTATTTAAATAACTAAAACCCAAAAGGTTCTTTTGTTGGGTACAGGGGTTAACTCCATCACCCAGCCTTTCTTGTGCTTATTATTTTCACCTTTGCAGCAAGACAGCTCCATTTTATATTAAAATATAAAAAAATGGTGACTAGCGAAACATCCCCAAATCGAACAATCATGAATTTCTCTCATCATGGGGACATTTGGACTGTACAAAGCGCTAAACTCATACCCACCTATACACAGATTAATTACAAGGCTAACAGTGATGGGCAGCGCTAAAGCTGTAGCCATCAGCCTTCAGTCAATAAACCGCCAGTGTTAGACAGACTCTAATTGCAGCGTGGCAGGCAAGAGGTAAATTAATTGATTATTCAATCATATTTTATTCATTGTTACTCTGTTGACTTTGCAATTTTTCACATCCTTTCAAGTGATTGTGAGTAAATAGTCCTTGAAATATGAACTGTCACCAAAGCTCAAGAGCAGTGCCAAAAATCAATCAGAATAAGATCATCTTTTTTTTTCGGGAACGTTCTAATCTGTATTATAAGGGGGGAGGAAGTGCACCATGTTGTTTTAAACGGTTTAGTGTGCAGATTTATAGCTCGGCTACTTACCAAACACTCTGCATCCATGTGAGCAGTTTTTGTAAACTGTACCTATATCTCGGTGTTCATTTCTAATTTTGACATTTGTTTATTGGATGAGACGCAGCGTGCCAATCAGAGAAAGCCCATGGTCCACTGAGGGATCTCACCACGCAGCTGCCCTCAGCATCCAGCACAAACAGAGCAAAACACCACACACCTCTAACAACAACGTGAAATAGACATGGAATGTCTTGCTTTCACAGTAAACACCTTTCTCTTTCTCCTGTGGGAGCGAGCGATGGGGCCAAAGCAATTAACAAGTAAACAAGAGATTTAACAGATAACGCACTGAAACACAAACACAAACAGCTCTTGAGTGTTTATTACTATAAATCTGTGAAGGAATGCTTTTAAAACTGTTTGCTGCATACTGACCAATTACTGCCTCCTTATGTTAGCAAAAAAAGAATTCTTCATGTCATTATTCATTTGAAAGTTTTTTTAACTGCACATTTTCTAATATTAACAACAAAAAGGAAAAAAAGGGAGTATCAGTTCTTTGCATTATTTGCATCATTTTTACAAACTACTTTTTGGATTTTTAAACAAAAAAGTCTCTATCAAATGCTTGAGGTGTGCAATGTGTAAAACCTGATAAATGAATGTTGTTTTGAAATAATGAATAAATTACAATAAATTTCACATTAACAAAATATATATATATTTTATAACACCAAAATTATACAGTACAGTGATGGTAGAACAATATCTTTGTAAAAGCAATCAAGCTTCTTTGTATGGTGGTACACAAGTTTCTTTGTGAAAAGGAGTCCTAAAAAAGAAAATATACATCATAACACATTTCTGCTAAGATAAGGAGATGTTCAACAATAGCAGGACAAACAATCACATTTTAAATCTGTAAGCTTGCTAACAGACTGTATTTGGTAAATGATTTGAGATGAGAGTAGATAATCTATCTGTTCAATCTACTTAGCAATGAATCTTTCGTAATATATTCAGGGGTTTGAGATTGATGATTAGTTTGTGAAAAGAAAATCCTGATCAATATCACTGAACAACAAGCGTTCTAAGTCAATTTTATACATGGTTCTGTGGTTAATTACATTAGTTTCACCATGTAAATAATGTACATCAATCAGCCATAACATTAAAACCACCTGCCTAATATTGTGTAGGCCCCCCTTATGCCACCAAAACAGCTCAAGACCTCAGAAGGTGTGCTGTGATATCTGAAACTAAGACGTTAGCAGCAGATCCTTTATTTCCTGTAAGCTGTGAGCTGAGGCCTCCATTGTTTGTCCACACATCCCACAGATACTCGATCAGATTGAGATCTGGGGAATTTGGAGGCCAATTCAACACCTTGATCTCTTTGTCATGTTCCTCAAACCATTCCTGAACAATTTTTGCAGTGTGGCAGGGAGCATTTTCCTGCTGAAAGAGGCCACTGCCATTAGGGAATACCACCTGCACCAGTGTTTTTGTAGATGGTACAGCAGAACACTGGCCAGAGAATCACACTTCTTCTGCCAGCTTGCCTTCCTCCCATAGTGCATCCTGGTGCCATCTCTTCCCCAGGTGAGCGACGCACAGACACACAGCCATCCACATGATGTAAAAGGAAACATGATTCATCAGACCTGGCCATCTTCTTCCATTGCTCCATAGTCCAGTTCTGATGCTCACATGCTCTTTCAGAGCTCTTTCACAACCCTTTCAGTTGTGGAGAGGGGTCAGCACGGGCACTCTGTCTGGTCTGCGGCTACAAAGCCCCATAGGCAGCAAGATGTGATGTAATGTGTTCTGACAATTTTCTATCATAGCCAGCACTACCTTTTCAGGAATTTGTGCTACAGCTGCTCTGTGGGATTGGACCAGACAGGCTATCCTTCGCTCCGCACGTGCATCAATGAGCCTTGGGTGTCCATGACCCTGTCTCCGGTTCACCTGTTTGACCTTCCTTGGAACACTTTTGGTAGGTACTAACCATTGCATATCGGGAACACTCCACAAGACGTGCTGTTTTGGAGATGCTTTGACCCAGTCGTCTAGCCCAGTGGTTTTCAGAGTGGGGGCTGCCAGGGCGCGCCCGGGGGGTCTCAACAATTTGGTGTGAAAAATAAATTCTCACTCTCAGACAACTACACACACACACACACACACACACACACACACACACACACAATCAATTCCTAATGTAATGTAATGTAAAGATGTAAGATGTAATTATTAATAAAAAAAAGGGGGATATATTCATAAGTCTGTATTTTTAATGTGTTTTAAAGACATCTTGCAAAAGGGGGGCTTCGGTCAAATGTTAATGCCATTTGGGGGGCCTTACCCTGGAAAAGTTTGGGAACCCCTGGTCTAGCCAACACAATTTGGCCCTATTCAAAGTTAATCAGATCCTTTTTTTCCTGCTTCCAACACATCAATTCGAAAAATGACTGTTCATTTGCTGCATAATATATCCCACCCTTTGACAGGTGCCAATGTAATGAGATTATCAGTGTTATTCACGTCACCTCTCAGTGGTTTTAATGTTATTGCTGATGGTGTATTAGCATTACTCTTGGTAAGGAGCTGCTGATCCTGTAAGATTTTTAGCCATGTAAGCTGGCAAAGGATGTGCGTTTTTCGTGATGCTCCCAGTGCTAGCACGCACACCACAAAGATGAGCTAATTACAAATCTACAATCCTATAAAGGTCAATACTCCATACGAATACTCATAATGACCCTTTTCCTGGTATCACAAAAGTAGGAACAGGAAGTACTGTGACAAATTGAACCAAATCACGCTACTTAGCATGTGGTGGTGAGCGTGGATAGCTTCCACACCTGACGCGGAGCATGCCACAATTCAGGTGAAGCAAACCTTAGTCCACCATTTTCAAGACAAGTTTTTTAATCAAAACGCATAATCATTGATATGGTGATTTTCTGGAGGGAAGCATTTAGGGAAGGAGTCTCCAATGTCAGTGCTTTTTAACAGTCAGTAAATTCTGGGAAAATTGGGAACGTTTGGAAAAACCATGGGAAATTCTACAGGACAGATGTGTTTATGATTTCTGTAAGTTTCTCCTCAACATAATTTTTCCCCCCTATTAACTATGAGAGAGCAGAGATAGCATAAGTGATAACAGGAATTTGTCTCACAGACTATTCCACAAGATTAACTATAAACGGTTAAAAATGTAACATTTCATTCTTTAATATATTAAAATTGAAATTACTTACAAATTGCTGTGGTGTAAGAGAAACAAAACACTTCAGGATGTGCTGCTTTTGGAAAATAATCAACTTCAGGTTGGTAACAGTAACACCGCTTTATGTCGGTCCACATCACATCACTCCATTGTTGATTATTGTCCTATAACAGGACATCTTGTCATGTTTTATTCCTTACATATTGTACACAAACACTACCATGCAGTTCTGCAGTGAGGAACTGCATCTATAATCCGAATGCTGAACGTGGCTTCGACCCTATGACCACTGCATTCAGCTCTCCACTGCTTATGAAGTGTGTGTAGATAAGATTGCAATTCCACTCAAGAAAGCGTGGTTGCACAATATGTCACCACATTATTCCGGTGGGGAATTAAAGCACCAACGCTATATCCACAGAGTCTTATCTGAAATTTGTTACAATTGCATAATGTGTCTTGAACACTGCCTATAAATATGTATACACCCACTCTATAGCAGCAGAATCCACAGAAGCACAATTAAATCTAGTTCATTTCTTAGGTAAGGAATTAACACAGTGGGGAGTGCTGTTATAGGAAAAGAATCCCCAGCAAGCTTTGTGAAGTGTAAGCTCGTATACCACACAGATGTGCCAATGATTATAATTTTTATTTTATTAATGAACAACACGTAGTGTTTCATTTACCTATTAATGTTGTGGAAAGTCCAGAAAAGCTAGTTCCTTTTATCACTTACATTACAGAAGCTATAAAGCCATTCCCTCACCATACTCTCTTTTTCTCTCCTGTGAAGTTACTTTACACAGAAAGCGGAAAGCGTGATGTTTCCCGCGTTACAATATGCTGAAACTGGAGACTCCTTTCATAAATAACCAAAAATGTTTTAAACATGTTTATTATTAGTCTTAGATTATGTGGAGCATCTGTTGTAGTCTCTGTTACTAAAGAAATGATAACAAATAAAAATGAGCCTACACTTGATACAAGTGACACTGGCTGTGGTAGAGAGAGAGAGAGAGAGAGAGAGAGAGAGAGATGATTAGCATTTCTTTGCTTTTGGCTTAAACTGACACATGAGCCTGTTAACCGCATGATATCCCATGGAAAGAATGAGTAAGAGGTTCCACACCAGGATTCTAAACAAGCCCAAGGGGACAGAGTAGAGAAAGCAGGAGGACACGAGTCAGCGAAGAAGAGAAGAGAGAAAGAAAAAGCAGGAGAGACAATGAAAGAAAGAGGACATACAATTCAGCCCCATAAGACAATGCCCTGCCACTAATAGACACTCGTCTCTCTTATGTCCCTTCACTAAGAAGAGTCCACTGTAGTTACAGCTTCAGCTCAGGGGCACTGCTCAAGTTTTATCTCTGACAAACCTTCCCTAATTGGGCCCGGTCTCTCCCGTAGCCCCAGCTTGTTCCAGGACAAATATAGAGCCGGTGTTACTGCAGGCCGTGAAGAAGCCGAGGCTACAGAGCTGAAGAGAATTCCCAGCGCTGCCGCTCTTCAGGCTGTGTGCTCCGACACCAGGCTATTAAGGAGCGTGCTCATTTGCGTGCTGCGCCACAGAATGGCAGAATGTCTGAAGAAAGCGTGATGTCTCAGAACAATACTCCATTCCAGCTTTCAGAGCCAGGAGAATTGCGCAAGAATGAAATAATTCTCTCTCACTCTCTCTTTTTTTTTTATAAGAAATCTAGAAAAGTAGGTAGCTGAAACTATTGTACATATATATGTATATATATATGTATATATATATATATATATATATATATATATATATATATATATATATTGACATTGTATGAAATTGCATGTAGGTCAAGTGTTATGGCAAACAGTCATTCTGGAGTTTGCTGAACGATTGTTTATGCATTTTTGTTATTAAAGTAGCCAGTGAGTGTAACTGGCCACTTTAATAGGAACACCTGTGATGTTCCTCATTCATGCAATTATCCAATCAGCCAATCATGTTGTAGTATGAAATCATGCACCTACAAGGTCAAGAGCTTCAGGTAATGTTCTAGGGGGAAAAACTGATTTGAGTGACTTTGGGTGTGGCATGGTTACTGCTGTCAGACGTGCTGTTTTCTGAATCAGCTGATGTGCTGGAATTTTCACACACAACAGTCTATACATAGAAAGGGGCAGAAAACAAAACGCATCCCGTGAGTGGCAGTTCTGCAGGTGAGAGAGGTCAGAGGAGAATGACCAGACTCATTTGGACCTGACAGAAAGCCTACGGTAACTCAAATAACCACTTTTACAACCATGGTGAGCAGAAAAGCATCTCAGAATGCAAAAAATATATGAAACCTTGATGTTTATGGCTACAACAACAAAAGACCACATCAGGTTCCAATCCTGTCAGGCAAGGAGAAGAATCTAAGGCTACAATAGGCACAGGTTCACTAAAACTGGACAGCCTGGAAAAAGACAACAGGTTCAGTTTCAGTGCCCATTGTATCATCAGACTGCCTTTCTTGGCTGACAAGAATGGAACCTGATTAAAGTTTGCCTCTGTGCTGTCTAACTGTGTGTTAGTGCTGCACGTGACTCTATTTCTCCTGACACCTCTATGATGGACAGTAATGCAGAGCTGGGGTTAAAAGTCACCCTTTTCACCGCTGGGTGAAACGCCAGCTCCTGTTTTTGAAGGCTGCTCTAAATTGCCTTGTAAACACCCAGTGGTTTTAATGAACTACACTGCTCTGAAAACTGCTGGAGTTGCACTTCATGGCCGACATGGCCATCCGGCAGACAAAGCAATGCAAGAGTGGTAAGTGTGAGGTCAAGCCCTTATGACCTACACCAACCTCAGTCTAATTAGCCTGCTGAGTGTAGGATTTTCCTGAAGTGGGTGTATCTGTGAGTGTGTGTGTGTGAGGTTACGCAGTTAGAAAAAAAAACTGGTGGAATGCTATCAGTGTTCTTTTTCAAAGCTCATCTCAATATAGTTTCAGCGTTAATGGATAATAGTTGTAGTGATATTTCAGATTTGGTTATTGAGCTAGACTTAGCTGATGAAAAACTGCAAGATGGTTTGACTAAAAGGTTTTAGTCAATGAAAAGCAGTTTACTAAGCCAAAAACAAACAAACAAACAAACAAACACTTTATCCTGGTCCTAATAATGTCACAATAACTGAAAACATTACAACTGTGACCAAAGCAGTATGAAACATCTTTTATTGCTACTATGTAGCAATAGCATAGAAAGTAGAGTAGATCTAAAAACTCCATCCATCCATTTTCTGGACCGCTTATCCTACACAGGGTCACAGGAAGCCTGGAGCCTTTCCCAGGGAACTCGGACCACAATGCGGGGGACACCCTGGACAAGGTGCCAACCTATTGCAGGGCACAATCACACACACACTCACACACTACGGACAATTTGGAAATGCCAATCAACCTACAATGCATGTCTTTGTATTGGAGAAGGAAACTGGAGTACCCAGAGGAAACCCCTGTAGCCCGGGCAAAAATCTAGTAGCTTCATTCATTTGTGTGCACAAGTATCCTAGTGGCACATGATATTGAAAAAATAAAACAAAACGCCATATAATAGGGTGGAAGCCATTTTGTTTAGAACTATTCAAGAAGCAATATACTGGTGAAATACTAGACTCCCTGTTAGATTTATTTCAAAAAGCTTTTTTTCCCCCTCAAATTTTTCATTTTGAAACAGTCTCTTGTTTTTATGTTACATCATATTAAATCTGACAGCAAAGGAAGAAAAAAAAAAAATCCCCACAACTTCCTTCTTCAGTATGCATTTTCTAACCCTGATTTTTTTGGGTGTTTAAAGGCAGAATCTTGTTTTTAAACATGGTGGTGTAGACATTACTGAAAAACTCCAGAAAAATCTGCCAACCTTGGAGGCATGAACCACATGCTGGTGATTTGCATAATCTGAATACAGAGCCAAGAAAATCGACTTAAGCAGGTTCTTAGTTCATCTCTGAATAACTTTCAAGTGTAAACATTGACGTTACTTTTGGTCGCCGGCTCTGAATACTGTGAGGACAGTGTAGCGGTGCTTCTAATGTTTGATTCGTTTGAGCTAATGCAAATTGGAACGCATAATATATGACATTATTAAATGCGAATTTGACAGCAGTACTGTATATTACACGCGAGTCTACAGAATCCTGTGCAAGGTTAATAGCAGTATATGAAAATATCAAAACCTATACCAATAGTCTTATAGTTCTTGGAAGAACTGTCCAGACTACTGGAACTATTACTATTGAAATAAAACTAAACCCTGAGAAAGACAAGACATGGTCCCACCTGGGTCTCTACTACCTCCAAAGTTGAGCCAGGAACATGGCAGCTGTACACTTCTAATTTTTTTGTCACCATATGGCCTCTATCTTTGCCAACAACAACCAAAAAGTTCTCATGCACGTCACTCTGTGTTTGATCCCTGCTTTGCATGCCCGCCTTAGCATGACCTATTTTCCACACGCCTCCTGCTTCATCTGAGAGCGAGTGTCAAAATATTTTACACGGGGAGAGAAAAACTGTGAGGAGAGGGTGTGTGAGGCTGGGTGGTAGTGAACGCTTGTGATGGATTCTGTAGTTAGTTAGTATGTGTGTGTATGTGTGTATGTGTATGTATGTGTGTGTGTGTGTGATGGATTCCTGAAGGTCTGAGTTGACGGGAAAGCAGACACACAGCTCTGAGCAGAGTGGGGTAGAGGGACTAGGCTGTGTCCTGTATCAGAGCACTTGCTGAATAAAACATCTGAGATGTAGACCGAGACAGACAGGTAGCGTGTGTGTGCATGTGTGCATGTGTGTGTGTGAGTGTGTGTGTGTGTGTGAGAGAGAGAGAGAGAGAGAGAGAGAGAGAGAGAGAGAGAGAGGGTCATAAATAGTGTATACAGCATGTACGTGTTATGATGGAGGAGCAGGGGGGAGTGACCCCCAACCCTGCCATAGAGGATGAACGGCACAGCAAACAAAAACCCTCACCAGGAGAACCAGGAGAAAGAAAGGGGAAAAAATTCAGCAAGAGCGAAAACACAGCAGTGCGACTGATCTCTGTTTCTACGTGTGTGTTTGTGTGTGTGGGGGGGATTGTTTGGTGAAGGTCTCTGTGTTGGCACAGTGTGAAGAGGAGACACAGACACTGTGGAGAGATGGTGTGTGCTGACAGGTATACACATGCGCATGTGTGTGTGTGTGTGTGTGTGTGTGTGTGTGTGTGTGTGTTCACTATTGTAGTCTGTCGGTTATTGCATGGATATGAGGCTATGTTCTTAGGTATTTTAGGATGGATATGTTATGGCACCGATCTGATACTCAGGATCCGTATTGGGTCGATATCAGGAAAAAAACTAGCAGATTGAATAAATAACATAAAATAAAAAAAGGATGAATTTCGATCTGATCCTGTAACAAATGTTAGAATGAGAATTGAATCTGGGAAAGATTTTTTTTTGCAACAAATGGAAATATAAAGAGACTTGATTGTATTTATTTATATGTACACTTTATGATATTTACCATCATTGCAGTGTAAGTGTAAGATTATGTGTACACACATTTCTTCATGTACTTTTTAGGTGCTTTAGGTAAAAAAAAAAAAAATCACTGATATTTGGGGAATAAAAGCAGCGCATGGATAAGGAAACTGGCTGATACACAACGCTTCACTATCGACATTGGCATTAGAAAAGAAAATGTGATATCTCTAGTCTTATAATAAAAATGCTTATAACTTCAAAAAGGCACTGTATTATACGTTATCCCTTTCATGCACAAAGGCTCTAAAACATATCCAGACTATTTAGATGTTTTTTTTAATTACTTTCAAATTTCATATGAATTTGGAATTTTTTCTTAATATCATTAATATTAAAAAAGGAAATAGACTGCCATGTGTAGGAATGCCATGGGGAAAAAAAGGGTTTAAAAAATTCTACCTCAATTAAAATTCTTTCAGTGTGTTCAGAAATAAAAAGGGTTAACATTCAGGTCTGAAATATTTCATGTGACCATAGAAAATATCATTTTTGACATACAGATCTTACACGGTTTAGAACTGCTGCACCCCACAACGGACTGCAGAGGTAAAATATGTATATTCAATAAAAAATTAAAAATTAATTTAAAAAAGGCAACGTGGTTTAAAAAAGCTAAGGTGTTCATTGGAGTGTGGAGCGCGCGCACACACACACACACACGTACACACACACACACAAATCAGTCCGTACAGGACTGAGTTTTTTTCACTGAGTTTTTTTTTGTGATTGTTACGACCAAAAATGCTTGATTTTGCTGAAGCTTATTTATTTATTTATTTATTTGATGCAATTTTATTTGCCTTTTTTATGGAAACCTTCTTGAACTGGCGAAATTGCAGTTGCACAAAACTGTTTTGCAATTCCTACGCAGTGATGTTTATTGGTAAATGAAACCTTTTAGCTGTACTCATGTTGTATGCTACAGCTGTGGTGAGTTATATTTAGAATAGTTTATATCATATAAAAAGACAAAAGGTATATTATTATTATCATTATTGTTGTTGTTGTTGATATAAATAATATTCCTAAATGTATTATTTAAAAAAAATTTCAACACTATCGATTCACCCACTCTTATAATAGTATAATTATTATGGGTTTTCCTTTTTATGATTTTTTAAAATTGTAGTATTATAAGCTGATATGTGAGTCATTTATAAAATGAATATTGTCATATAAAAAGCTGCCACAATGTATTATACAACCAGAGCAATACGTTCACATATTTACCCGTGCCATAATTTCTCTTTCGGTCTACAGCAATGAAAGTCCATCGTAAGCGTTCGGGGAATGTGTGTAAGTAAATTATAAACAGTAAAAGGCTGCAATGACTCGTATCACTATGCAATATATGTATTAAGACTCGTGTTCAACTTGTAGTAATTTAGTAAGACCTTTTTCTACTCTACTGTTTGTGAAAATAAAAAATAATTATTAATTACATGCTGTGTGTTTCTTGTTTCTTTCTTTCTTAGAACAGGCAAGATGAAGTTCAATAAGTTTAAATATATTTTTTACAGCATGAAGTTTGAAACTTTGCACACTTTAGCTGCATTAATGTTGCTGTAATGAACGCAAAACATTATTTTTAACCATGATTTTATGAGCAGTATATTATTTTATTTTTATTATTACTTTAAGTTGGTTTGTTCATTTGTTTGTCTGTCGGATCTATCTATCTATCTATCTATCTATCTATCTGTCTGTCTGTCTATCTATCTATCTATCTATCTATCTGTCTGTCTGTCTATCTATCTGTCTATCTATCGATCTATCTATCTATCTGTCTATCTATCTGTCTGTCTGTCTATCTATCGATCTATCTGTCTATCTGTCTATCTATCTGTCTGTCTATCTATCTATTTGTCTGTCTATCTGTCTATCTATCTGTCTGTCTGTCTATCTATCTATCTGTCTGTCTATCTGTCTATCTATCTATATGTCTGTCTATCTGTCTATCGATCTGTCTGTCTGTCTATCTATCTATCTATGTACAGTGAGGGAAAAAAGTATTTGATCCCCTGCTGATTTTGTATGTTTGCCCACTGACAAAGAAATGATCAGTCTATAATTTTAATGGTAGTTGTATTTGAACAGTGAGAGACAGAATAACAACAAAAAAATCCAGAAAAACGCATGTCAAAAATTTTATAAATTAATTTGCATTTTAATGAGGGAAAAAAGTATTTGACCCCCTCTCAATCAGAAAGATTTCTGGCTCCCAGGTGTCTTTTATACAGGTAACGAGCTGAGATTAGGAGCACACTCTTAAAGGGAGTGCTCCTAATATCAGTTTGTTACCTGTATAAAAGACACCTGTCCACAGAAGCAATCAATCAGTCATATTCCAAACTCTCCACCATGGCCAAGACCAAAGAGCTCTCCAAGGATGTCAGGGACAAGACTGTAGACCTACACAAGTCTGGAATGGGCTACAAGACCATTGCCAAGCAGCTTGGTTAGAAGGGGACAACAGTTGGTGCGATTATTCGCAAATGGAAGAAGCACAAAAGAACTGTCAATCTCCCTCGGCCTGGGGCTCCATGCAAGATCTCACCTCGTGGAGTTGCATTGATCATGAGAACAGTGAGGAATCAGCCCAGAACTACACGGGAGGATCTTGTCAATGATCTCAAGGCAGCTGGGACCATAGTCACCAAGAAAACAATTGGTAACACACTACACCGTGAAGGACTGAAATCCTGCAGCGCGCGCAAGGTCCGCTGCTCAAGAAAACACATATACATGCCCGTCTGAAGTTTGCCAATGAACATTTGAATGATTCTGAGGACAACTGGGTGAAAGCGTTGAGGTCAGATGATACCAAAATGGAGCTCTTTGGCATCAACTCAACTCGCCGTGTTTGGAGGAGGAGGAATGCTACCTATGACCCCTGGAAGACCATCCCCACCGTCAAACATGGAGGTGGAAACATTATGGTTTTGGGGGTTTTTTTCTGCTAAGGGGACAGGACAACTTCACCGCATCAAAGGGACGATGGACGGGGCCATGTACCGTCAAATCTTGGGTGAAAACCTCCTTCCCTCAGCCAGGGCATTGAAAATGGGTCGTGGATGGATATTCCAGCATGACAATGACCCAAAACACATGGCCAAGGCAACAAAGGAGTGGCTCAAGAAGAAGCACATTAAGGTCCTGGAGTGACCTAGGCAGTCTCCAGACCTTAATCCCATAGAAAATCTGTGGAGAGAGCTGAAGGTTCGAGTTGCCAAACGTCAGCCTCGAAACCTTAATGATTTGGAGAAGATCTGCAAAGAGGAGTGGGAAAAAATCCCTCCTGAGATGTGTGCAAACCTGGTGGCCAACTACAAGAAACGTCTGACCTCTGTGATTGCCAACAAGGGTTTTTAAACCAAGTACTAAGTCATGTTTCGCAGAGGGGTCAAATACTTATTTCCCTCATTAAAATGCAAATCAATTTATAACATTTTTTATGTGCGTTTTTCTGGATTTTTTTTGTTGTTATTCTGTCTCTCACTGTTCAAATAAATCTACCATTAAAGTTATAGACTGATCATTTCTTTGTCAGTGGGTAAACATACAAAATCAGCAGGGGATCAAATACTTTTTTCCCTCACTGTATCTATCTATCTATCTATCTATCTATCTATCTATCTATTAGCTCAGTGATTAAGACATTGAACTATTGATTGGAAGGTCTTGAGTTCAGATCCCAGCACTACCGAGCTTCTGCTGCTGGGCCCCTGAGCGAGACCCTTAACCCTCAACTGCTCAGTGGTATAAATGAGATCAATGTAAGTCGCTCTGGATAAGGGGGTCTGCCAAATGCCATAAATGTAAATATCTATTTTTGGGAATGCGGAGAAATTGGGGAGGATTACACAAATATATTAAAGGGATTTTGTACATTTGTACTTATTTCCCTAAATAGTGTTTCAGTGTGAAACTTTATATACTTTAGTTGCATCAGATCCTGTAATGAACATAAAATATTATTTTCTAAAATTATATTAGCAGTATATTAGCCATTATTTTAGATCTTTTTTTATGTAAGGTAGTGAAATTGGGGAACATTATCCAAACATGTCTGCTTTGCTTTTTTCCCTAAATAGCGTTTAAATTTGTGACTTTATTGCATTATGGAGTTGCTGTAATGAACATATGCTTTTTTTTGCTTTTTTTTTTTTAAAAATCAATTGAAATTCAAGACTTATTTCCATGAATATTGTTTAAATTTGAAACTTTATACACTTGGCTGGAACATAAAATATTATTTTGCAAAATTATATTTGCAGTACATTCTCCAATATTTTAGGTTGGTTTTTTTTAAGAGTAACATGGTGAAATTGGGGAGAATTGTCTACTTTGCTTATTTCCCTAAATATTGTTTACATCTCTAAAAATTGATATAAAGCTAAAACATACTGGGTGTTTGAAAATCCATTTAAATTTTGTAAATTCTAAACAAACTGACTGAGTTGGCAGCACTGACTGCTTGAAGTAATGAACAGATTATGAAGGTGACACGTGAAGGTGAATATAGACATGTGATGATGACACTGAGGTGTGAGACAGAACCTGACCGTGTCTCGAGTGGCACACTGCTGTTAAGAGCCCAGCTCTCATGGAGCTGCACTGACTCCGGGGTGGACGGGCCGTCAACGGGCGCAGCGGTAGGCACGTGGCTCTGCGGGGCGCGCCGACTGCCATGACCACTGCAGTTCAGAGAGTTAGCCGACGTCTGGTGGTGGTTGTGGGCAGGGGGCAGAGGAGGACGTGGGGCCGTCTGGCTGTGATGACTGGCTGGACCTGAGAGACACAGAGAGAGAGAGAGAAAAAGAGAGAAAGCACGAGAAAGAGAGAGAGTTAAATTACAGCACTTCTAATGTATAAAGCATCTCATCACGCATGGATTTTATTTCTCTTATCTTCTTTTTGCCTTTCCTACACTCTGAACAGACCAACAGAATGAAAGAGCATGTGAAATCTGAGTTGAGCAAAACAGAGGGAGGCTGTGAAATAAGATCTGAGTGAATAAAAAAGAAATCAAAAGTGTCTATAGGTTGAGGAAGAAATAGAAAACAAAAAGCACCCGAGTGTTTGTTTTCTTGGCCTTAAATTGTGATTGCTAATAAAATAAATTTAACCCCTTTATTCCCAGTCATGTGCTTTTGTAAATTATTTGTGCAGTGAATTTTTAAGATGATAAACAATTTATGAAACTGAAACTTTTTCCTCCAATGTTTATTTCCTAAATTCTTTAATATTCCTTCATTCCTTTCTCTTCAATAGCTGCATTATTATTATTATTATTATTAGTAGTAGTAGTAGTAGTAGTAGTAGTAGTAACAGTTGTCATAACAATTGACTAAATAAATAGATAAACAAATAATAAACAGATAAATATCATGAATAAATAAATACCAATGAAAAACCAATATGAAAAATAATATACCGTATTTATATTTATAAAAATATACTAATGTATAGATATTAGAGAACATATTTTTCTAAAAAACTTCAGTTTTCACAGCATTCAGTTTCTGGGACTCAGAAATGTTTTTAATTTCATCACACTGTATTCATTCTCGGCAGAAATAAAACTGAACAAAATCATCTTTCCGTACGCTCACATTCAGTTCCGCCAAAAAGAAAATATCTGCTACCCAACAATACCTATATGACTATCACGTTTAATAACGCTTGGAGGTTCAACCAAAGCCTCTATAATCCATAAGGTTTTCTATTTAAATTTGATTATCCACACTGACTGCAACAAAGGCCGAAATGTATTCCTGTATTCTTTACATTTGTTCCAGCTGTCTTTATTTTTTATCTATACAGTGCCTGGCTTCTCAAAGAAAACAGAATAGATGTGATGTGATAACACTGCTCCAGTTCACATACAACCCCCCCCCCCCAAACCCCCCCCCCCAAAAAAAAAAACAATCACTCAATACATAAACGTCTCCTTCAATGTTTGCACAGAAATTAGAATTCATTCGAGGCCATTTTCCCAGCACGCATGAAAAAAAGCGAGAAACTGAAAGCTGTTTCATACTGTGAAAAAAAAGTGGTGGAGACATGAAAGGAAGGACTGAGGGCTGAGAGGAGCTCGGCTACACTCGGAAGGTCCAGGCTGTGTAACGTGGTGCTGCACGGCGTGCTGAAACACGCCAAAAATCAGCCTCTCAGCAAACGCAACACAGCACAAAGCTGCTACGATGAGAGAGGAACTCTTGGAAGAACTCGGCACTCATAACAATGGCGGCAGGAACAATGGATTACAGATCGGTGACATGTCCATCAAAGCTGACCCTGGACTGCTCACGACACCCTGCCTGCCCGTACAAAAGCGTCATAGGACTTGCGCTTCTTTCTCGCTCTGTTATCCTTGGCCAAACCTGAATCCAAAGCGTCCTCCTTTGTTTTTCCCACTCGGAGCCCAAAAATCGAAGCGACAGCTTCTATAGAGAGCTGGCTTTGTGGCGGTGACCATCAATGGAAATGCTTGGGAACATAAAGAGAGAGCAGAGAGAGCAGTGTCGGTTTTTTCCACCCAGGAGAAGAACACGCCAGGGACCTCAGTGTGAAGCCGAGAGAACAATAAGGCCACTCTTATGCTTTTACATTGCACGCCACTGAGCTCACAGAGGTCAGGACAGTAATACGGAGATTACAGTACGAGGTGGTGCAGTTACTGTTATTATCGCGCAGCACCATGTGGCGCTCAGACACAATGTAATGTATACTTCCTGCTGGGTGACAAACCAGTGGACGGATGAAGGCCAGCCTGCGAATGAGTTTGGACGTGGGATTCGAATAGAAGCCTGGCACAGGGTTCACCTCCTTCACACAGCGGATACAGCGGCACAAAAGGCAAGCCGAAAATGCAGCTAGCTGGACTGACCTTAAGTGATGAGTGAACACATCCAGGCTTTTCATATTTCACACCCAAGAAGCAGAAAGAAAAATGAAAACAAATTATGCTTTTTAAAGGAAGTTCAATAACCATCATCAGAACTGTTGAAAAAAATTATCTGAATACATTACTTTGTTTTCTTCAGAAAATATGTAATATTATGAAAGAATATGGTATTGCTTGCATTTTTTTAATTACAAGTTGAAAATGAAAATACTTGTGTATCCAGAACTACCAGGAACAAGGTTAAGGTTCCTTTAACCAACATGAATAAAAGTCCAGTGTGATTTCTACTTAATAATAAGCGTTTACTGATCAAACTATGAAATGATAACTATGATACTTTGTTAATGTTACTTTGTTAATGTTAAGCAGAAAGTATGCTTCACTTTTTAAGCGTACACTAGGAACAGTGTACAGTACACATAACGCAAATTTCCTCATCAGCAGAGTACGCGCATACTGTACGTGTGGCGCCCGATTTTTCTAACCACACGTACCAAGGTCGCACATGTGCATTTAATTCTTATACACTATTTAGCTGTTCCACAAGTTGGCAAGAGTGACCCAGGGCCGCTGATTCTCAAGGTAGTTTAAGAAAAAACGGAAGAGACGGAAGAGACGGAAACAAGTGCAGGTTAGAAAGTACTCGCATTTGTATAATTCTAGCCTTAAGTGTATAAGGATTTGTATATGGATGCTAATTGTGGCGAGAGATTGCCCAAGCATTGCTCCTTGGCGTCCTTCACACCAAAAGACCTGCTTTGCTGCTCTGACTGACTTGTGTAGGCCAGGAGGGGTAGTGTAAGTTGTCATAAAGCGCATGCGTCAATCGCCTGTGTACGAATACATGTCTAATGGAGTATACTTTGAAAGGTTATGCATACGACTTTGTGCATATGCTGGCGTACGTGTAAAAAAGCAAAGTATACCAGAGGCTTTACTTTGTAACTATGATACTGTGTTAATGATACTTTGTTATTTTGTTAATGTTACTTTGTAACTATGATACTTTGTTGATATTATTTTGTTAACGATAGAGACTGTGGCTGGTGAATTCACAGGTCAGGTTGATAAAAGCAGAAGAAACCTTTAACAAAAACAAATGTCTTTGACATCCCGTCGTCCTTTCACCTTCACTGAATTGCCTTTTCCGCCTGACTAATTTTATTTGCATTTGGTTTGCATTTGGTAGCATAGATTTCAGGTTTCTCCCTTATTGCCAAAGCCAGGGGTAAAAAAAATGCTACGGCTAAACCACAGATGTTGATGCCACTGCTAAATGCTTCTAACTTACTGAACTCTCATATCCAGGTGCAAATACTGGAACTTGTTTTTAAGCCTCAGTTCTGAATTTTCCCAGTTAACACCCACAAACTTGATCTACCTGACTTGGTAAAATTAAGGAATAATACACAACAGACCCTGTTGTTTTATGAAACAACATATAAGGGTGGGTTGGTGTGATCCGGCCCAGGCTGAATTTTGTTTTCATATTACTCATTACATTATAGCAGCAGTAAACATTCGTTCCCGCACCAGCCTCTCTTTCTATTCTCTCTCGAAGTCAGCGTATCATGTTACTGAGATACTGGAAAGTACAAACTCTGTAATACAATATAAATTAATATATACCTAGCATTAATGTTACAGCAGGAACTACAGTCAGAGCCGTGCTGTTACAGAAATACACACTTTTGATTATTATTATTAGACAGATTTTAATGATTATAATGCTCTCAAACTCTTTTCATTTTAGGACAATGATTAGAATAGTAACTAAAATAAAATGAAATTAAATTTGGGGGAAAAACAGCAATATGTTGTTATAATAATATAATTATAATCTAATGGTGTTATAATAAAAAATCAGTCCAAGCATGGAATGGAATGTTGGAATATTTCGAATGACTTATAACCTGCTATTCAGTCACGTATCCAACCTATAACCTACGCCAGTGCATGCAATCAGCAGAAATCAAGGCCACTTTGAAATACCATTTGTTTTGTCTTGTTTTTTTCCCCTCTACAAGGACACTAGCTGTTAAAAGACCTGGCTGTTGTCCGGAATGCTGATATCTGCTTTTCGTCCTGGCCCTGAGTACAATAATGGCAACTGACATGTTAGGTGAATTCAGCAAATTCTACAAGAACATCAATCTTACACCAAATGAACTGGAGGTAACAATAATAAAAGCATAGCCAGTGTTATGAACCAAAATAATACAACCCAAAAAAAGACACTTCTGTTCTAAATATTATCAAACACTTCCGACTTTAAGAAAATATGCTGCTGAATGTAAAACAGGTGCTGAGTAATTCTTCCCATTCAAATGCTCTAAGACAATAACAAGTCTTAAAGTGGAGCCGTATTTCTCTGACGCTCTTTCAGACTGAATTCACTGTGCTGTACTGTATATAAATAAGGAACTTCAGGAGGAAAGTTTTCAGTTCATTCCTCGGCGAAAAACGCCGCCGATCGGCATCCTGTTCTGCTCTTTCAAAACACGGAGTGCAAATAAGACTGTATAGCAGTCAAAGCATGCTGCCTTTCTCACATTTCCGTTCGCATCACAGGCTTTATGATATCCGTTTTACTGGAACATGAAACAGCTGTGCAGCCATTCCGTCTCCTGCCACCAACCTTCATTCATCTCCACCAGCCTCTCGCTCTGTCTTATTTTTTTTCTCCCTCCCCAGCCCGTGTTTCTTTCTCCCCGAGCTTTTCCGTTCCCCACCATTTAACAGTGTTTATGAATAATTGAGTTTTGATTCAGTGAGCAAACGGCAGGAGCTGACAAAATACTCGGCGAGTCACATAAGGAGAAAGAGAAAGAGAGAGAGAGAGAGAGACGCGACGCGAGGCCCATTTTGCCCCGACTGTCACTTCCGACTCTGAAAGCCACTTTTCATCATGCTGATAACAAAGAGACACGTTTACATTTAAGGAGAATCAATAGAAAATGGCGGGAATGTGAAGGAAATGCAAAGTAGGAAAAAAAACTTGCAACGACGGAGTGAGGCAATAACTGAAAAGCGGGGAAAAAATAGAAATATACAGCTCGCCAGATTCTCTCAGAGAATAAGGACATGAAAACGGATAGCACTGTCGGTAATAATCTAGGAAACTTGTGTTTGCCTTTCTTCTAAGCTGTCAAAGAAAGGAAACAAGGAAGCAATATGAGAGAGATGAGAAAGCCTAAGAGGGAAGGAAAACGTTGAAAGTAATTAGCGCGGGTGAAGCAAAGGCAGGTCGGAGGACGTCTTCGCGGGGTGCCTCACTGCCGTGTGGCCACGGTGAAATTACCGTCGCTAGGCTAAGCTCCGCTAGGCTAGAGGGCCTCGCCGTGACATGGATTAAAATAAATTGCTCGACAAGAGCGGTGGGAACCTTGGAAAAACAATACGAGTAAAAGCATAAATGTCAATTTGGAATGATAAAAGACACAATCTAAATGTGGCAGCAGGAGCCTGGAGACAGCTGAGGTAATGGAGCTAGCTGCTCCGCTCCTGACTCATACTGTTTACTGTGTATGTGTGTGTGTATATATATATATATATATATGTGTGTGTATATATGTGTGTGTGAACGAGATTGTTTTTACAGAGCTGCTCTTTGTCTTTCTTTCATCTGTCTAATTCTCTGCGAAATTGACCAAGCTATTTCCTAGCAGGCCAGCAATATTTTACTATTTTACCAGAATATTATCTGGACACATTTAAAAAAAAAAAGAAAAGAAAAAAAATCACACACAACCCTCAGATCGGTTTCAGGCTCAGGATTGGCCGAGGATGTGAAAATACAGAGCCGAGCTTGGAAGTAGCGCTGATCGTTCATTAGAAAATAAATAAATAAATAAAAATAGATCGCACCATTTTAACATGAATGACGAAGAGTATGGAATCTGAAAAACTCTGAAGAAAAGAGGAACAGGGCGAGGCGGAGTGAGACTTTACGTATTCCGCTCACATCGTTTTCTGAGCATGGCCTTGGCTACTCATCTGCAGTAATTAGAGCGTAATAATAGTCCTCTTATGCACCCCTGAGATCAGACTGCAAATGTGCCCTAAATGCAGCCACAAAATGTGCCAAAATACCACTCATTACACCACTATCATTATTTCAGTCTGTAATATAACACGTCTGTATGTCTGTGTGTCTAGTCAACATTGTCTAAGGTACTTATTTCAGACAAAAAGAAAAAAGAAAAAAGAGAAGGAATAATAAAAGGAATGATCAAACATTTACGATCCTCTGTGATTTCCTTGTTTTTCTTTCTTTTTTTTTTATAAAGATACCAGAAATAGCTAGGAGAAACAGGAACAACATATGAATAATACATTAGCAGTACCGCAACGCTAAGAGATGAGAAATAAAACACGACAGAAAGCGAGAGGAGGCTGGCGAAGGGCACGACTCAGAGAGAGCCGCTCTGAGTAGCTGCCTGAAACACCTTCAGCAGGAGCCATCATCTGCTCGCAGTAATACGGCAGCACGGCCAAAGACACGGAGCAGAACATCAGCGCATACCAATTACACGTCCTGCTGGGAGCCTGGGCACTGAATAGAGCGGGTCACGCTCGCGGTTTAACATGGGGCCGTAAATGTGGGATCACTGCAGCAGTGCTTTAGCACAGAGATCTGAAATGGAGTCGTATAAAAAAAGTTTGAACCACATCTCTCTGTTGAAATCACAGGTTTATAGCAATGCACTTGTTCTTATTATCATGGTGTCGTTTCTATAGTAACAGCAAATTCACGGCGACTTCTACGACGAAAGACTAATAATAAACCGATTTTTAAAAAACATGCTCTTATTTAACAAACAATATGGTGGTGCCTTCTGTGAATATTTGTTTAACATTTATGGAAGGAGTCTCCAGTATCAGTACGTTTTCCTCCACAGGAAAGTCTTCACAACTTTCTACTTTCTCAGTAACATGACATGCAAGAGAATGAACAAAACTGATGATGGAAGAGATAACAGGAACTAACACTGTAACATTAAATACCTAACTATAACTATTAATAGTTAAAAAGTATGACCTGTCATTTTAATAATAAATAAAAAACTGTCATCGTCAGCAAATTGCTATTGAATACAAGCAGTAAAACACTTCAGGATGCGATGTAGATAGGAAAATAATCCACTTTTTTCTGCATCTCCGCTTCGTGTTGGACCACAGTACAATTGTTTACATTAATTTACAAATTAGAATGTTTAAAAAGCCTGTTTAGCAACTAGAATCAAAATACTAAAATCCAAAATAAATTATAAATACAATTTAAATTTGTTTAAAATAGCCTTAGGATTCAAGGATATTATCTTCAAGTGAAAACGATGCATTTACTTAAAACCCCTATTGCTCATGTAATCTTTCTAAACAAAACAAAACAAAAACAAAAAGAAATCTAGAAATCTGCATAAATTCCCCTAAGTGATTATATGGATTATGGTTACACAAGTACTAAAGATTCATCATTCAGTACTCAGTTCACACTGCCCCCAAAAAAATAAATAAAAAATTGCAATATCTGATTTCAGAAGATTACAGCTAAGTCAGGAGTAATCCTTTATATAAGTAAGAATCTATTCCTCATCCCTGACATATGCTTAGGCATACTCTCAGCCTCGGCCCTACTGGAATGAAATCTCATCATTAACCAAAAGAAATACTCCAGTCCTTGTACGCTGTCAGCCAAGTGATTAGTCATAACATCCCACATCGCTGTAATGCAAAGATTTTCTCCACATTTTAATGAGAAGGTCAGGAAGCAGTTGCTGAATCGGGGAGTATTAGCAGCTGGGAGCATCCCACATTTGCTGAACACATTTTCTAAAAGTACTAAATAAGTTCAAAGGCATTTCTACGATACATGATGCGTATCATGATATATACAATAGGTTTGCTAAAGCAGTTCAGTGGTGTTGCATTAAAAAAAACCGTTCAGTTATACTTTGTTTCATTTTCAACAATAAAATAAATTATCTTTTTTACATGAACAAACTCAGATCTTTATTTATAGAAAAAAAGATTTTACACTGAGAAAAACAATTATTAAAAAAGGTTTATATATATATATATTAGAGATGCACCGATGTATCGGCCGATAAAGGCTATTTTTCCCAATGATCAGGGCCGATTATATCCTATCAATCAAAAGAGGGTGGGAAAACACATCGATTTTGTGCTGTGTGTAAAGATGATGTATCTTGTTTGGAATGATGGCAAAACTGCAGTTTGTAAACTCTGTTATCTCTGCAATTTTACACCGGAAGTACATTTTACGACGCAGAAGTTTCGGCATCGAGTCAATCCACCGAAAAAGCCCCCCCCCATCCCCCATCCCCCGATGCCCGCTCGCTCTCGCGCTGAATTAAAGGGCCAGCACACCGTTGAAAGATTTAAGTTGAAGATGAATTGACAAAAAAGGTATATATTGCACAGAAAAATATATTTGTAGAGTAGTATGTTTCATATCCGGTTAATGTTAATATATAAAAAAGTTGATATTATATATTATCAGTCTGATGTTCAGTGATGAAGTAGAAATGTTTTTGTTTGTGGTGAGTGAATGTGAGACTAACAGGAGGTTTTTTAGAATTCAGTCAATTAATTCTGTTAATATGAATTAATTACATTCAATAAGTTAAGACGCCTTACTTTAATCTTCAGAATTTTGTTCATGTGTTAATGTTAATTTGAGTAATGTGTTTTCTGTTTATGAGACAGTTACTGTGAAACAACTTTTTGGAATGGAGACAATAAAGTTTTTATTTGCATTTCCTTCAGAATTCTTTTAAATGTATCATTATTAATAGAAAAGAAGGTATTAAAGGCAGAACTATCGGTATCGGCCGATATCACTCTGAATAATCGGTTATCGGTATCGGCTGAGAAATTTTGTATCGGTGCATCTCTAATATATATGACCACAACTTTTTTTTTTAGTACAAACTTTGTTATAGATTTTTTCTTTTATGACTTCTACATTATGAATTCAGTACAAAAAACATTTTAGGTTCCCAAATATTAGTTTTCTAGCGCAAAATTAAATGTTACAGAAAAATGTTTGTATGTCATTAAACAAAGCAGCATATTACGTAAGAGACACTTTTCAGACATAAAAAAACACAATGAAGGCTGCTGGGTTTTGCTGCAAAAATAAGAAACTAGTGCGACAATCAAAATCTCCAGAAGAACTGTGTCTGGTTCTGCAAGATGCTCAATAAAACTTACAGCTCATTTCCTTATAAAACTGCACTAACTGTACCAAAGAGTACTATTTTAATTTCTATTTTTTTTTGTTACTCCAAATATTGACTTTGTTTCATTTACTACTGTTTACTGCTCTTCACAGTATTTTTTTTTTTTTTAAATTTGGAAACAGTTTCATTATTTTGAAGGCATCTCTGCTCCACTGTGATATCAATTATCACGCTATCGATATTATATCGTCATATGACCCAAACTTGGTTCTAAAAAAAAGGCACTGAGGAAACTCAGGACATTTAAAAAAATTCTTTTAACTCATTTTTAAATTACCTTTCAATTTTACCAAATAAATGGCAACTCAGTGGGAAATGAAGTCCTAAAGTGAAACTTTGTTGTTCAGAACAAGTTACAATAAAAATACAAATCTCTGTTGTATATGTTTTACTATTATTTCATTCATTTATTTGTTTAATATACAATTCATCCATACTTATATGGCCCGGTCAGGTTCCGTGTCGATTTCAAGATCATGATGTTGACATACAAGGCATTACATGGATTGGCTCCGCAATACTTATCTGGCTTATTAATCCCTTACACCCCAAATCACAGACTGCGCTCCTCACAGTGTAATCTGTTAACTGTTCCACAAACACACCTAAAATCTATGGGTGACAGGGCTTTTTCTATCTATGCTCCTTCACTTTGGAACTCTCTTCCTCCTGAACTCAGGGAAGCCTAGACTTTTGGCATTTTTAAAGCTCTTCTCAAGACACACTTTTTTAAATTTGCATTCGACTGCTGATATCTTTTTAGATTGTTTTATAATTATTTTTTATTATTAATGTTGTTGTTTTTTTCTTATTAACTTTTATTTGTTTTATTTTTCTGTGGACTGTGATTTTATGTACAGCGCTTTGAGAAGCTGCTTTAAAGGCGCTTTATAAAATAAAGTTGTTTATTATTATTATTATTATTATTATTATTATTATATACACATGTGTATAAATATGTAAATGAAGTCTATTACCTTATATGTATGAGATGTACATTTTTCTTAAACTTTGACCTAAAAACGTTGGAATTTTATTCCTCAGTACAGTAAGTACCTAGTATTTAATATGTAATTATGCAGTAATGACAGATAATTTCTGATACATACATACAATTAGATTTTAGAATGTATATAAGTAATTAAGTAAAATAAGTAAGTAATTTATATGGAAAATACCAAGTTTATGTGGCGTCATAAAGCAATAATTACTCAGAATCTAATATGAAAACATAGATACTAATAGACACTTTGCAAGTTAAATATGTGAGTATATAGTACTTAGTGCTAATGTTAAATTTCAAAATGACATTCATAAAACATCTTATAGATCTGTGTAAAAAACATGCCACTACCTTAGGGAAATCTTCCTTCATTTAGAAAATATGTTTGACATAAATACAAATGAATTCTAGCTAATATCTCTTTTTTGCTAGAATTGATGTGCATTTTTATGAGTGAAACTCATCAAATAATAGATCACTAATAAGTCACGAACAAACTAACTAAAATAAATGAACCAATAAGAATAAATATAAAACAAAAACACCAAAAAATGAGAATGAGGGCTGCTAAAGCAGTGTTGACACATTAACGATACATAAACTAACGACAAACTGAGACACCTGCATGTTTTTCATATTTATAAAGCAAATACATTTTAAAAATATGAATAAAATTAAGAAAATGAATAATAATAAATAGTAATAATGTTCTGAGCATAGAAAAGCATCTCAGAGTGCTCAACACACCTCAAGGTTCATTGTGTTGTGTGCTCTGAAATACTTTTCTGTTCGCCATGGTTGTAAAGAGTGATTATTTGAGCAAAATGCGGTGAAAACTCACACGACGTTCATAATGTGATTAAGGTGTTTACATGTCTGTAATACACATCCATAATGCAACTAAAACAGGAGTACTCCACCTGTCTTAATTCGATTAGAGCTTAATTCGAGTATGACCTTAATTAGATTAAGGTAAGTAAAAATTGCTGTTTACATGGTAGTTTCTTAATCAAAGTATGGTCTTAATCGGCTTAAGAGTGGATTACTGTTGTCCATGTAAACGCAGCTACTGTCAACTCGAATCAGTCTGCCCATTCTCCTCTGAAATCTCTCATCAGCAAACCTGTTGTGCCTTTTCTGCTAAGTGCATGTTTTATTAGAGGCTGTGGTGTGTAAAAATAAATGCAGTTTTTGAAATACTCAAAAACGATGCCACGGTCAAAGTCACTGAGATCACACTGTTTCCATCCATCCATCCATCCATCCATCCATCATGGATGGATGGATGTTTCCCTCATTCTGATATTTGATGTGAACATTAACTTATTTTATAACACTTTTATGCACTGCAGTGCTGTCACCACGTGATTGGCTGACTGGATAATTAGATGAATGAGTACAACTGTTACTGTATTGTATTTCACATCCAACTTTTTATTATGACACTGATTATATGCACAGTTAAAAAACTAACAGAAAAATCATAACAATGTTGATAGCCACAGCTAGATTCGCAGAGAATGCACTCACTCATTCACTCACACACACACAGGGAAGGAGAACAGAATAAAGTCACTGAGTCGCAGTGAGTGAGCCACACAGTTTGTGAAACTGAGCCTGGCCTATTCCTGGCACGCTTAGTTTGCTGTTGTATGATTGATGCTGCTGCACTATACTGTAAAAGCAATCAGCTCGAATGCAATGCCACAGGAGAGCGAACACGATTGTTATGCTAAAAATGGGAACTTCCAAAGCAATTCCAATAAAGCGCTGCTCAACTGCAGATACGTGAAGAAGCTGATCTTGTTAAGCGCTGGCATTGCAGCAAAAGAAAAAAAAACCCCAAAACATTTAGTTACAATTAAAATTAGATATATGTACAACAAAAAATAGATATTGACTCTGAAAGCTCTGAAACACTCAGCAAAAAAAACAAACATCCCTTTTTCAGGAGAGTGTATTTTAAAGATAATTTAAAGATAAGCCAAATAAGCTTTATAGATCTTTAATGGAAAGGGTTTAAACAATGTTTTTCATGCTTGTTCAATGAACCATAAACAATTATTGCACATGCACCTGTGGAACAGTTCTTAAAACACGAACAGTTTATAGGCGCTCGGGAATTAAGTTCAGAGTTACATTAACTTAGGACACTAAAAAGAACTTTCTACTGACTCTGAAAAACACCAGAAGAAAGATGCCTAGGGTTCCTGCTCACCTGCGTGAACATGCCATAGGCCTGCTGCAGGGAGGCATGAGGACTGAATGTGGCCAGAACATCCATTCATTTATACCGCGTATCCTACTGGGTTGTGGGGAACCTGGAGCCTATCCCAGGGAGAATGGGGAACAAGATGGGGTACACCCTGGATGGGGTGCCAATCCATCACAAAGCCCAATCACATATACATTCACACACCCATTCATACACTATGGACATGCCAATCAGCCTACCATGCATGTCTTTAAACTGCAATGGCTGAAATGTAATACACCTAAGACAGTGCTACAGGGAGACTGGAAGGACAGCTAATCGTCCTTGCAGTGGAAAATTACATGTAACCATGTGTCCCCCAGACGTGATCGAGAAATTGCAAATGCCTTGGTGGAAGAGTGGAGTAACATCTCACAGCAAGAACTGACAAATCTGGTGCAGTCCATGAGGATGAGATGCACTGTAGTACTTAAAGCAGCTGGAGGACAACACATACTGACTATTACTTTTAATATTGACCCCCCCTTTGTTCGGGGACTCATTATTCCATTTCTGTTCCTCAAATGTCTGAGAAACTTGTTCAGTTTATATCTCAGTTGTTGAGTCTTTTTATGTTAATACAATATTTACACATTAAGAAATTTGCTGGAAATAAAAGCAGTTGAATGTGAGAGGACATTTCTTTTTTTTGCTGAGTGTATATATATAATGCCTGTGTGTATTTTGAAAGAAATAGCTTTCAATTATGTCACTCAAAGACGAAGCAGGAGGACGGCTTTTCAAACGCTCTTTAAATTCAAAGGCCTCATTGATCAAATGCATACAGATCCATACACACTGCTTCACCTCTCACACACCCACAGCTTTCATATAAATACTGAGCTTTCAGTACATTGTCAAAATGTCATATGGAATTCAGGCACAACTATGAAAATATGACAGTTACAATGAAAATCATGTCAGTTGCCATT
The DNA here is from genome assembly GCF_023375685.1 of Ictalurus furcatus. NCBI lineage: Eukaryota > Metazoa > Chordata > Actinopteri > Siluriformes > Ictaluridae > Ictalurus > Ictalurus furcatus. The sequence continues at coordinate 11,810,294 of NC_071272.1, forward strand.
TTTTCCCTCCCTTTCCTTTATCGCTTGGTAATTCCTAGAATTGTGTCATTTCTTATATTTACTAGTAAGTAAAACAACTGAATGTAGAGAAATGAGAAACAATTCTCAATGTATTGAGCGCTACATTAAAAAAAATGAATTACATTAAATAATTAAAATAATCCAACAATCTGAAGTGTCTTAGTTTTTTTGTCTGTAATTAGTTTATTACCTCACAGTTATTACCTCTGTCTCACTGACTAAGATCATCTTGTTATACTCAGGTTTATTCAAGCAATTATCCAGTCAGCCAATCATGTCTAGAGCTTCAGTTATTGTTTATAGCTCTATAGGAGTCAAGAGCTTCAGTTATTGTTTATAGCTCTATAGGAGTCAAGAGCTTCAGTTATTGTTTATATCAAACATCAAAATGGGAAAAATACGATCACAGTGACTTTCACTGTGGCCTGGTTGTTCTTGCCAGAAGCGCTGGTTGAGTATTTCAGAAACTGCTGATCTCTGGGGATTTTCACACACAACAGTCTCTAGAGCTTGCACAGAATTGTCCGAAAAACAAAATACACCCGGTAAGCGGTAGTTCAACAGGCGGATACAGCTTGTTGATGGTCAGAGGAGAATGGCCAGATAACTCGAATAACCACTCTTTCCAACCGCGCTGAGCAGAAAAGCATCTCAGAATGCACAACACATTGAGCCTTGAGGCGGATGGGCTACATGAGCAGAAGACCACATCAGGTTCCACTCCTCAAACAGGAACCTAAGGCTACAGCAGGCAGAGCCTCACCCAAACTGAACTGCTCGATAACTAATATTTACCTCACCATCTATAGACTGAAGAAGCCTACCAGCTGAGTCTCACCAACATGTCATACTAGACCAACAGAGTATACATGAACAGAATTAGAAATTATGATAGGACTCGGAACGAAGTGAGAGTCTATAGATGATAAACGAAACATCTAAAATAAAAAGAAATAAAAAGAAAGCAAAAGGGGCGAGTTGATAGTGAAGGAAGTGTACATAGACAATCTATTAAAGAACCAGAAACAGTAGCTGTGATGATTAGAATTAAGTAATAAGCCAGTAGATGACAGTGGATGAATAGTAAACATTAAATCTGAATAATAAACATAAAAAAACACACGAGAAGCCATGTGACATGAAGTAACACCAGGTTTTTGTTTTGTTTTACGGATTTGCAATTTTATATCACCTTTATTTAAATTTTTTCAATTAATTTTGCACTCGAATTTTAAAAAGGTCCTTCACATTTATTAAAAATTCATTTAATAAAAATTAATTTTCACTAAAAATATATCAAACAGGTCATTTCCATTCATAATCCCACAGTGGAAAAGGAGTTATCTACATTTCTCATTAGCTAACATGTGATCAAGCTCACAAGCTGATACAATATCAGCAGCATTGAGTACAGTACCATAAATAGAATTTAAATCCCTTCTTAATAATAATACAAAATATGACGTTGATTGATTTAATCGCAAACGAAGAGAAAACATTAAGTTTGCCCCATGCAAAAGGATTTATGCTACAGAAAGAGTGGAACAGCATGAGGTCTCAGTGTAAAAGAACTGCGATCATCTCAGATCCCGTCCACTTCTCAATTCTCACCTGCCTCCCTCAGGGCCAGAGTCAGCTCTCACACCTCTCACGCAAGCTATTTCAAACTCCTCAACAACACGTGTTTGTCCTTCCGTCCTAATAAACGCTCCAGTACATCAGCAGTGTTTCTCGGAGATGCCTCATACATACACGACTCGTATTTCAATAAGAGGAGAACCATTACGGGAGAGTCATGTGACCTGAGAATGATACTGGGATCATTTTTCCAATATCACACACGGGGAAATGCAGAGTTCAACCAGGCTCCACTGACGGAAAAAAAAAAGAATAAACATTTTTGCCGTAATCATCATGAAGGTACAGCTATCGTATTTGTGTCAATAATCAGCTTTGTTTTTTGTTATATACATTTTTTACAATGTGGCTACAGAAAATTGTTAAATGGTAAAAGTATCAAAACTCTTGATTGACAGCACACAATTATGTAAAGATTTTTTTAAACTTTTACAAGTGATTTTGTAAAAAAAAAAAAAATAGAAAAGAAAACATTTTTAAAAAATTTGGCATTTTAGTTGAAAGTACTTCCTCTGTTTTGGTATTTATAGTTTTATTATTATTGTATTTTAAAAAATTTAATAGCAGAACAATATTAATAAAATAAAAAGTTCCTAAAACCAAATGTAATAATTTTAACACACACACACACACATATATAAATAAAATAAATAATTTTACTCAGTATTGTGTATTTTTTACTTTTTATATCCTTACACTTATTTTTACACTTCATCTCTTATTTTATCCTTGTCTAGTCTATTAAATTCATTTTTTACAGTTTAATAACAACAACAATAATAATAATAATAATGGAATTTTTTTCCTTTGTATAATTTATTTGGCTTCTTGAAGGCAAACAAACTGTTTATTTTATTACTTTTTCCAATAAAGCATGAAGCAATGAATTGATTAATATTTTTGATTCAAGCATTTCAACATTCAGAAGAATAAAAAACAAAATGATTATTGTTTAATATAACAATATTAACAATACAAAAAGCGAATCCAGCCCGCTTGATTTTTGGTTTTCAGTTCAGTGGCTTCGAAACATCATTTGGTTTCAGTTTCAGCCATGGGAATTGCCATTTTGGAACATAATTATTAAAAAACGTATGATCATATTCCAAATTCATGACTACAACGTGTATGTCTGTCCTTTCTAAATTGGGATTTATTTTTAACTACAGCGTGCTGTAGTGAAACAGAGTGGGTGCTAAGTATATAATCAGGAACAGTATGCAAGAATAAAAGAAATATCAACACTTTAGCACTAAAATCAGTGCGACCTCCCATCATAGTATAAGGTATGAGATGCAGTACATCCAGCTGGAAATGAACTTCACCATCTTTATGCTTCATCAGAATCAGGAAAATCTTTGCACAATTCTTAATATAAGCATATGTATTCAATCCACAACCTTACTAAAGTGTTCAACATATTGCACAAGATTCATCTGGGAATACAAGTTTCAGTGTACAATCTCTGAAGTGTGAGCGGTGGAGAGAGCTGAAGACAGACAGAGACAGGTGATGGAGGTAGTACGTGATGGAGGCAGGATGTGATGGAAGGAGTAATGCAGGAGGTGCTAATTCACTATCGCAGCTTCTTACCTGCAGTGGCGGCGGCGTTGGAAGCCTGAGCTCGGAGCAGGTAGGAGTTCGGGCAGAACTCGTCCTCGGCAGGTGGCTCCAGCATTGCGTGAGGCGAGCCGCTGTCCAGCAGGGGCATCTGACACTCCCTGATAGAGGGAGCGACGGAGGGATGAGGGCCCGACGGAGGAGGAGGAGGGGCGGGAGGGAGCAGGCTGGAGGATGGCGTGGGAGGGAGGGGACGACCTGAGGAGCAAGCACACGCAGGCATGTTAGAGGTGAGATGGTCACAATAGCGTTCTTGAGTTACTAGACGGCGCAGATTTAACCCCAACACACTCGCACACACTCAGTCTTGAATAGTCTTTTTTTTTTTAAAAACACACATATACACACACACGCACACACACAAACACACATGCGTGCATTATAATCCTGTCTAACCCTCACAGCTGAACACATCCACGTTATCTGTAACGGTTATTCTCCTGGCTTTTAAACTCGCCAGTTTGCTTTTCTTTGCCACTGCACACTGAATGTGAGGAACAAACAAAAAGGCATCAGTGGAAAACGAGAGACCCTGGCTTGATAGAAAGAGGCCCAGCTTTGGAAAAGCTAGGAGCTTAACGTCAAAACAGCTTATTGAAGACGGAGAAAGGAAGAGCTTTCAGTCGTGCAGATAACCTTGCACTTTGATGCCGCTGGACTGAAAGGAGGTCAGCAGCTTTGATATGCCATGCTGCTTTTTTCCTTTATTAATCACCTTGCTTTATTAGTGGATAAAAAAGAGACTGAAATTCTTTGCGAGTCTGATTATCTTACACACACTACAGGCTTTTCCCTGTAATGCATTTTAAACTCTTTCTTGTAATTATTATAGCTGGTTCAGTGGGGGAGGGGGCAAGAAGTGAAGTGAGCTTTATGGTAAAAAGAAAAAGTACTACTGTATATCTTGGTATTTGAAGATGTTTTAATGATATATGTTATATATATGTTACATGACAACCGTTTTACAAAATTTGAGGAACAAATTAATATAAAGGGAGCCTAACTGTCCATTTCTGTTTACTTTTTAGAGGTCCAAGCACTGAACGTCAGGAACGTTCTTGGTTGTTTTTTTTTGCCTTTCCTGGAGCTAATCCGGTTAGACAACAAAGCTTCCAAATGCAGCATTATAGTTTCAACTCCCATATGCTTAAGAAAAATGTTCACAATTTCAGTTTTGTAAGTCTGACTTCGCAGATAAATGCAATGCAAATGAAATAAAATGGATGAATTACGCAGGGGAAATGAGGGGGAAAATAGATGTGGTATAGAAGGGGGAAATTAGGTCATTTCTCCTCTATACTCCATCTTTTTTTCTCATTCACGCCTTCATCTCTAGTATCCCTCCTTTTTGGATTTGAATGATTTACCAATGCCAAAATCCTAGAAAAAAAAAAACCTAAGTAATTTGACGAAATGATGAATGTAACCTCACACCACAGGAAAACCCAAATAAGGAACAAGCCCAGCATGGCTCCCTTTAGATATTTTACTGCAAAATACAGTTATATTAAAGCGATAGGCATCCAGAGATGTACCAAAGAGCAAGTAACGCGGGGGTTGTGTCTCAATCATTTCTCACTGTGACTTGTTCCGACTTGTTCTTAAACCTGATTCATTTCAAATTCAGCTTCCTTCTTCTCCCAAGATATATTAACCACAATTAATCACAAAAATTACAATTACAATACAAATGTTCCCTTTTTTTACAAGCACGGTAAGATCATGGGCTTTCTAAACCAGCAAAAAAAAAAAAAAATGGCAAAGTTTGGAGAGATGTTCAATAAGTTCCTCATTCACCACACGAGAAACAAGGAGTTGTGAATAGTAGGGGTGGGCGCTGTGACATAAATATCATCACGATATGTCAAGAAATCATCTGCGATACACAATAGGCATCGTGATATAAGGGTTTGCAACCTTTAATGAGTTTGATGCTACTTTTATTTAATGTCTTATTTATTTTTATTTAATTAGTGTTTACACTGATTCAAAACTTTTGTAGAAAACTTTACAAATCTGCTTCGAATACTATATTGTGATTATAATGTATTATAATATTAACATTTTGCCCAGCCCTAGTGAATAGTATTGTATTTCGCTATATGTGTTTGAAAAAAAAAGATATATATTCCTGTATGTACTTACAGATGAACACATTTTATAATTGTAATCTGTAACACAATCTTATTACATAAGTAATAAACAAAATCTCAAAATATGACAATTGTCAGCCAAATGTTTTACACTACTATGGATGTTTGAAAATCAATTCATGTTACAATTGAATTTAAGGATATCTGTAAAACTTGTGGTGCTTGGGCCCCTATACTTCAACAATTTAAAAGGAAACTAGGAAAAGGAAAGTGTAATAATGGAGTTTATCAGTTAGGTAGAATTATACCCTTGAAAAAGTATATTTTGATGATTTACTAGGATAGAGCCCATCCCTCAAGCCAAGCTGTCAGTCATAAAAATGATTTTCAGCGTCATGGCCTGGTGTATGTATGAAATGGGCCAGTTCTGCTCTGATGGAACTCTGCTGCTAATTGAGTGAAGCCTGCTCTCACTGGCTGGACACGCACACACGGACACGCACACATGGACACACATACACACAGACATGCGCACAGGGACACGCACACACGGACACGCACACATGGACACACACACACACAGACACGCACACAGACACACGCACAGGGACTGAGTGCCCTGTGTGCATGTCCGTGTGCGCATGTCCGTGTGCGCGTGTCCGTGTGTGCATACACACGGACACGCGCACACGGACATGCGCACACGGACATGCACACAGGGACACACACACATGGACACACGCACAGGGACACGCACACACGGACACGCACACATGGACACGCGTGTACCGATGCCGGATGTAACACAATTCTGACTTCACGTCAGCTCTCAGTCAAATGCGGGGAGGAAGGGTAAAAAAAAAAAAAACTACTGCAATGTCACTTTAGCAGCTGCCATCAAGCTTCCCTTCACGCAGAAAGATGAAGAGACGGGAGATAAAGATGTGTTGAGATGCGGTCAGACACGCAGGGAGAGTGACAAATCACTGCTTGCTGTAACAAGTGCAATTTATCACACGGCACACTCCTCCTTTCTCTTTTATCCACCATTAACACGGAGAACCTTTACGCCGAAAGATACCTGTAACAGCCTGGAAGAGAGAGAGTGGAGGCGTCGGATGCGCACACATACAGTACATACCCCCCGAATACCACCCAACCACCACACATACACATATACATTCCATTTGTCACTCAGAAAGATGATTTCACTACCTTGGAGTTTAAAGATAAATTAAAAGAGAGATATGTGAGTGTGTGAATGAGTAAAAGCACGCTGTATCAGTGTTTGGCAGATAAGCAGCATGCTGAATACTGAGCTCTGATCCAGGCCCCATCTCCTGTGTTAGCACGCATGCAAACACACACACACACGCAGAGACAGCACTCACACTACTTTCCAGTTTTCAACCAAATAACTACTAATTGCTTATAATAAGTAATAAGTAATAATAAGTAATAATAATAATAATAATAATAATAATTATAAGTTAAGGGTTAGTTAAGTGTTCACGGAAGAGGTGGGTCTTTAGCTGTTTTTTGAGGGTAGTGACGGATTCTGCTGTCTGGATTGAGGTTGGAAGGTCATTCCACCACTGAGGGACAGTCATTTTTAAGTTCTGGAAAGGGATATCGTGCTTCGCTGAGTAGGCACTACAAGGCGTCGGTCGTTAACTGATCGCAGGTTGTGACAGGGAACATAAACCTCAAGGAGTGTATTGAGGTAGGGGGGTTCTGTTCCAGACAACGTCTTGTACGTGTGCATCAAGGCCTTGAATTTGATGCGGGCGGCTACAGGAAGCCAGTGGAGGGAGACGAAAGGGGGGTGTGACAGGCGTGCTGTTGCGCTGGTTGAAAACAAGGCGTGCTGCTGCATTCTGAATCATCTGAAGGGCTTTGATGGAGCTGGCTGGGAGGCTCAGGAGTAGTGCGTTGCAGTAGTCCAGTCCAATTACCTTGTTTTTAAGCATTGCTTTTCAGGCTTGCAAGTCACATGGTGATGCGGGTGTTTTCAAAATGCGGAAGGTTTCTACAGTGAGACTACAGTGAGTTTTGAAAACACCTGCGTTACCGTACTGCATTACTATGTGACCTGTGTGGCATGCGTATGCAGAGGAGAGGAGAAGTGTCATGAGCCTGGTAAGTCGAATCATATGTCATAAAAAAAAAGCACAAAGTGGGAAATGTTTAAAAATAGAGGTCAAATTATTTATCACAAATCAGTCTTAATCAAATAGCGTAGTGGTCGAGGATAGCTTGGTTAAATGATGTTGGTTAAAGTAAAAGCTTGTGACAGAACATTTTTATACTCAGCGTATCCAAGGTGCTGCAGATAAGCTGCATGCAAACATTTTTGCTTCGAGACTGAGCTCATATATTTATGTTTAATTCTATCTAGATGTTGCGCTTACGATCCTTACATGCTCATTTATTCAAAACCCAGTTTCCATCACCAGTCTGCATCTCATCTTTATCAACAGATTTTTCCACTTCAGCCAAGCCTATATTTTCTTTTGAATCCTTTTTATATTTAGGCTTTTTTGAATTTCAGGCTTTTCCATTACAGGTTTCTTTTTTTATTCACATTTTCTGAATTCACATTAAAGAGCTGGACTGAATAGCTACATATTAGCTTTCGAATACATGTTGTAGACTTGTAGCAACCAACCACATTAAGTTTGGATAAGTTGTCACAATTATTATACCTTGTGCCAAACCTACAAAGAATAAATTAAATAAATAAATAAAACTGAGTAAAAAATGTGTAGAAATAGGTTTCAAAACCTTATTTGGTTTTCTGTAATCTTATACTGTAATACTAGATCATTTTGACTACATTCACGATATTTTCACTTGTCCTGCATCGCTTTCACCCGGCTTTGGGTCTTCAGTGGTTTTCTAAAGACGTTTTAGTTGACTACGTGGTGCCACAGCTTCATCCTAGAACAATCTCTACCCCTTCGCTTACACCCATAATGCCGCTGTAACTGATCACTTCGCGTTAAATGGACAATTTCCATTCATAGAAGGACCTAGTATTAATATTCCTGATTCCAAATTTCATCCAAAATGATTCATGAAAACAAAAGTTGCCAGGATTTATCATTATGCTGCCAAGACTAATCATTGCTGTCACTTGTGAGTCCTGTTCTTCTCTCTTCCTTCCTCATTCCTGCTCAATCTATCAATCGTTCCTCCCTCTATCCACATCTCAGCACTTACGTGTCCTCTAACCGTCTATTTTCTCACCTCCTTCATTCCATCAGCTACTCCATGACCGCTCTGCTCTCTTTCTCCGCTCTGCGTGTCCTGTTGTGCCTGTGTACATACAGTCCGCTTGGTCTGTGACATTTGCAGAGATTTATCATGACAAAGTCTGCCAAAATACCAAGCAAATGCGGAAGAGAGAGACCGAGAGAGAGAGAGACTTTGGCGTAAACGAGCTCTGGCAGGATCCTGAAAGCAGACAGTCTCGAATCGAGAGATTCAGCAAAGGATTTAGCGTTTATTATTAAGCCCTTGACATCCACTAGTATCTACATTTCATACTAAAATACAGACAGAACTGCACAACCTGAATAACACACAGAATGCAATTTCAGCCAGGTCACATGGTCTGGATTAGGTCTGTCCCTGAAAACATCCCATGTTAAACGAGGCAATTTTTGTGTTTCCAGACTCAAATCAACGAAATCTATTACACCAAAAACACACCGACGCAGCATTTTAACATAATCAATAGCCATCAACAAAAGCACACGTCTCACTGCGGCCTTAACCACTCATCACACAAAACCGGGCTAGCTTGATATTGATTGACAGCTAAACCGCAAATCAACCCATGTCGGACGCTTAAATGATGTCAAGTGCCGATGAGCGAGGGCTGAGCTGCCCTGAAAATCGCACGCGGTGATTGAAAACTCATCAGCAGGCCACGTCAAGAAAATTTGGATGGAAATCTGTTACATCTCTTCGCCTTTCATCTCTTCATCTGCCTCAGCCCATGTGTCCTGCCCCACCTTTTCACATCTCTTCTCTCTTTGGCCATTTCCTTCGGCTTTCTCCTCACTCACTCGTTAATATTGCTCCTCTGCAGCTAACAGGCTTTTAACGAACTCTGTTCTTTCAGTCACTTTCAAAGACCTATGACTCATTCTTAATTTTCTGTGATTCTCAGATTCAAAGCATTACTCTCAAAGGTGCAAAAGACTAAAAGATGTTGTACATTTTAAGGCCAAATGCAAAAAGAAACATAACAAAATACATAAAAAAGACAGCATGTCTTTTTGAGAAATCCTAGTAGAGAAACCCTAGACCTAGGCCTACACTGGTAACAAAAATCATTTGAGCAACTGTGTGGAAAATAACCCTCACTAATATGTTTAAACCAGGGAGTGGCAGTTGGGATAATAACAATAACAATAATAACAATAATAATAATAATAATAATGGGGGCATGGTGGCTTAATGGTTAGCACGTTTGCCTCGCACCTCTGAGGTTCGAGGCATGGAATTTGCATGTTCTCCTTGTGCTTCAGGGGTTTCCACCCTCAGTCCAAAGACATGCCCTGTAGGCTGATTGGCATTTCCAGATGGTCCGTAGTGTGTGAATGGGTGTGTGAGTGTGATTGTGCCCTGCAATGGGCTGGCACCCCCTCGAGGGTGTCACCCACCCTGTGCCCTTGTTCCCTGGGGATAGGCTCCAGGCTCTCCCGCAACCTTGTGTAGGATAAATGGTATGGAAAATGGATGGATGGATGGATAGATGGATAATAATAATTTTTTTAAAAACAGCTAATTGCTATCAAATGTGGTAGTTTAAAAAACCTCACAAAAACAGTCTATTTATTAGCGATCAAAATAATAATAGTCAGTATACTAACAGTTTTTTTTTTTTAAATTAGGCCTTTTACTTTAAATACATTGACTAGCAAGTGAAGGGAAAGGAAGTGCATGTGTCTCATTAGTGCTCAGTGCTCGCTGTACTAAATTGCTACACATGCGTTTCTCTGCACGCTCACTTCACTGCTCCACACTCGGAAATATTTTTGTGTGTGTACAATCCAAAGCACCTTGTGCTCCTTTTTAATGACCATGCTCTCTGATAGTGCTCTACTGCTTATTCGGGTCAGCCACCTCGCACTCTCTATTGTTACTGTTTACTTACTATAGTCTGAGCTTTGAGAACTGACAAAGACTTTATATTAAGTGCTTCAAACAAACTCGTAAGTGTATTAACGTGGCTTGTTGTGTCAGATGCTGTGACAGATGCGTGTGCTGTTTAATGTGTTCCAGACATGTTTTCTTCAGCACAGAAATGACATTTTTACCTTTATATCCTTATCTGTAAATGTTAGAAATTCACACCAGTATTTCCATTTAACATAAAGCCTCGTCCTGACAGCGAGCGAGTCTCCGTTACACTTCACTGAATGAACACGAGTCCACGCATACGCGTCAATCAAACAGCATGCAATAGAAAGGAAGCGCAATAACTCTGACTAAAATATTCAGTTTGATCAGATATGTTGTTTGATGCTATATTTAAAAACTAAAGTAACAGTGTTTTTATGAGAGCAGTAACTGTAACGGGGTTAGAACATGTAAGTGTATATAAATGTAAGAAGTGTCGTACATTTACAGAATAAAGAAACATGTTACTGTGTTCAGACGAGTGAATGTGTGTTACTGCAGAACATTCAACCTCTCACCAGTTAACACTTAGTTTGTGCTTTTGTTTTTCTTTCTTTTTTCTTTTTTTTTTAGCATTTTTAATATAGTGATTTAATTTCTGCTTGAAAGCTTATGCACAATCCGTTGGGGTTTTTTTGTTTACAAAATATATTGTTAATTTTTTTTTAATCCTTTGCACAGTGTATAGCATAGTCCATATAGATACATTTAATACCTTTTTCATAGCCTTCAATTTCAGAAAATGTAAGAAAATAAAAATTGGCCGGTTAATCCAAACTAATCGATTAATCAAAGAAATAATCGACAGATTAATAGATTATCAAAATAAACGTTAGTTGCAGCCCTAGTTTTAATCATGTAATTGTTTTTCAGCGTTGTGAAGTGAAGTAATGGGGGGGGGGGGGTCTCATCCACAGTGACGTCACAGACCCAACTAATCCATAATGAAATTCGTTGTCGATTATTTTAATTATGGATTATTATCGATTAGTTGTTGCAGCCCTAAAAATAAGGTTTTTATAATAGTTTTTTCTCTCTCAGAGAATACACAACCCAGGTTTTAAAATAACACCCACACACATTGTTTTTTCAGTGGTTGGCTTTTATAATTCACGTGTTATGCTCCAGCATGACGTGGCTGTCAGCCATAATGTAGCATGACACTGGAATTGAAAAGATTTGACCTCCTGGTTTTATAGGCCCCACGGCTAATTTGCTGCATAAGAAACCTACTATTTTTGGAAAAAAATCTACAACAGTTTTGGGGCCTGAATACCACTGAGTCACAAACAGTGCTTACGCAACGAAAGCAGAATGGGTGTTATTATATAAAGTGAGTTACAGCTTTGGCTAAGGGAAAGTACGCCTGAATTCCTGAAAAAAAAATCTCTACTCAGATACGAGATCAAACCAGATCAGCAGAAATTAAATCAGCGCTGTTTAACTCAATATCAATATCATGACTTATCAGTCAATCAGCAGAGGTTCAGCGTAAAAAAAAAAAAGACGGCTGCTTATGAATCGCTGACTCTGCTCTCAATTACACAAAGCACCACTTATGGCTGCTGTCATCAACTGATAGCTCTTAACACACGCCTGAATGTGAATTACCTCGTCCTCGAGCCGAAGCCTTTGAAGCCTCATACGCTGAACATTCACTATTTTTATGTCAAAATGTGTCCTACTTTTTTTATTTCATGTTTTTTTCTTCAAAACCAACCTCCCTTCTCTCTCTCTCTTTTGCATTCCCCCATCCTCCTCCGTCTTTGAGCCAATAAGAACACACCCTTTGCATAACAACACTCAATTCCTCCAATCAGTATTCTCTCAGCGAAATCACCGCCACAACTCGACGACTTATTAGCCTCTCTTCCCTTATTATAGCTGATAACAAGGAACATGCCGTTTTTCTCCACAGCGGTTTATTTTGTGGCGTATCACAGACAGACATTCCTAATCTGAAAGCCTGAATTGTAAAAATTTTACAGGCTTTGAAATGGGTCTCACACACACATACACACACACACACACACACACACACACACACACACACAGAGTTGTATTTCAGTATTTCAAGTCCCAGTGTTAATGAGTTTACGAGTCACAGGACATGATTATTAGCAATTTGTTACATTCTGGGGGTTTGAAGAAATTTCCACAGTGTGATAACCTAGTTGAAAAATATCACAGTTCCATGGTATCATGGTATTAGTTGACTATTTAAGAACACATAAGTCAGTGGTGGAAATGGACAAAAAAATGACAACTAAACATTGCCAAAGAAAAAAGATTGTTGTTCCGTTTAGTTCTGGTCAACAATGGCATGTTTTATAGTGTTTGATGGTTGCTGTGTATAGAGTTGGGGTACTCGATCCTGGACTCGAGCACAATTAAGAATGAACATACACAGAAAGCCGCCTTGTTGTGCGATTACCTAAATGAGTTCTCTTTAGAGAACTCATTTATTACGCTTGGATGGTCAAATAAACACACACGCATCATGCCACAATGCAGGTCTTGCCGAGTATTCATGCAAACACAGTCGGTTATGTCTTAAGTGAATGTAAACAGTTGGAAAAAAAATCAGAGGTGTGTCAATACACTATATTGGATCTGTGCATTAGGTCTTAAAGTGACATCAGTCTAATAAACCTGCTGCTGTCTGTGTTATTAATGTTCATCCATCCATCCATACCGCTTATGGTCACTGAGAACCCTGGAGCCTATCCCAGGGAGCATCGGGCACAAGGCGGGGTACACCCTAGACAGGGTGCCAATCCATCGCAGGGCACAATCACATACACACTCACACACCCATTCATACACTACAGACACTTTAGACATGCCAGTCAGCCTACCTAGCATGTCTTTGGACTGGGGGAGGAAACCGGAGTACCCGGAGGAAACCCCTGCAGCACGGGGAGAACATGCAAACGCCACACACACAGGGCCACGGTGGGAATCGAGCCCCGGACCCTGGAGGTGTGAGGCGAACATGCTAACCACTAAGCCACCATGCGTCCTCCATTAATGTTCATCAAACAACAAAAGACAGAGAAAATCACTCACTCACTGACTGAATAACTTCAGTAAATTTAATAAGAATCACTGTATATGGCACACAGTGAAGTCTATTTTATTTTACATTTAATTGCTTTATTCAATTTCCGTAGTATTTCTTACTTGAACACTACTGATAGACCTCCCTGAGAAATAAGATTGTAGTCTTATCGCCCGCCCCTAAACATTAGCATTTGCTGATTCCAGTCTTAATGTAGCAAATATCATAAACTCGGCTGATAGGGATTTTTTTTTTCATTTTAGGAATTAAAATAAAAAATTGTTACAAGAACAGAGCTGTGTTCATAGACAGATTAAAAGCAGTAATAAAGCATGAAGCTTGTTATCATGACATGCTGCTAAATGTAACTCTACTCTGTACTCTCTCTCTCAGCCTATATAACTGTGGGGGAGACGCATCAAATAATTGAAATGTCAACTCAAACTGTAGGACAAAATAAAGTGTGACACAACAAAAAAAATTTTCATTTGCTTCATTTGTATTTTCATACACTGGTAATATAATAAAAGTTTTACATGTACTTCTATATACCTTTTTTGGATACATGTACCATTTTTTGATAGGAAACTAGCTGAGATGCTGATGACATGAAATAAAAAGATTAAATGTCCATGGCAAGATGTAACAGTGGTATTTTTTGTTACATTTATGTTGCCATTGGTTTAAAATAATATTTCAATTTAATTACTTTATGGACTCGGCCGGACTCGACTCGGACTCAGTCATCAAGGACTCAAACTTGAGTCCAACTCGGCCCCTTTTGGACTCGGACTTGATTGGTTAAGGACTTGGTCTCGACTCGAACTCGAGTCGAAAAAGGTGGACTCGGACACAACACTAGCTGTGTATTATAAAGCTATGAGCGTGTGAAGAGTGGCAGCAGATGTTGCAAAGCAGCATGTTTACATGTAACAGATTATACAGCTAAAAAGATTTTGAAATCGAGGCTTTAACAGTCCATATAGGATTTTGCAGTTTGAGGGTTTCTTTTTTGTGATTTTGAGGGTTTTTTTGTGATTGTTGTGGCCAAAAATGCTTGATTTTGCTGGGGATTTTGCAGCGATGTTTACTGATAAATCAGACTCATGTTTGACTCATGTTCGACGCACGTGAATCGAGGAGGGCTTTGACTGAATGCGCGTTGCGATGACGTCACATGACGTGTCTTGGCCCAAATCTGCAGAAAATATTTTTTTCATTTTGAAAAATTGCAAACTCCTCCGAATATTGCAGAGTTAGCTTGATTTTGTGTTCATTTCTACGCTCGCAAAATCCTGGAGGGACTGCTTTAAGTGTCAACATGGCTTATTTGAAAAAAAAGAAGAAGAAAAAGAGAACAAAAAAAAGTCAAAAACAACAACAAAAGAAACCTGACATATACGTTTATTCTCTGCTTTAAGTTCCAAGAATGTGAAGCACCACTACAACACAACAACCACTTCAAATTAACCTACTGACAAAATTAGGTTGGAAGGACAAATAAAATAAACCAACGCAAAAGTTCAATATGAAAGGTCCACCAGAGTGCTAGTCTATTCTCTTACAGCTCAAGAGTGTGCAAACAAATGTTAGTTAAAAATGGCAGTCACTGAAACAGAGGCAGTGAAAGAATGTACGGCGCAACCAGTGCTTAGCTTTAAAAAAACAACTGTCTAAACGTTTTAAAGGTTATGTTTACATTACATCTACAGAGAATAATTTCTTTTGCAGAGTGCAGAGAAAGAAGAGCGGTACAGCAGCCAAGTGGCCTCGTGTTACTAGCAGCTTCTACTTACTAATATTCACTTCATTAGGAACACCTGTACATTTAAGTAGCCAATCATGTGGCAGCAGCAGCATGATGCATAAAATCATGCAGATACAGGTCAAGTCACTGATCTCAGTCACTTTCACTATACTTTGTTGGTGCGATTTTCAGTATTTCAGAAACCGCTGTTCTCATAAGATTTTTACGCACAAGAGAAGAATGGCTAGAACGCATCGAGCTGAAAAGTAACTCAAATAATCCCTCTTTATAATCGTGGTGAGCAGAAAAGCATCTCAGAATGCACAAAACGTTGGACTTTGTTTGAAAAACATCGCCTGGTCTTTTTTCTCCAGTCTTTAACTGTACAGATATACAGTATATACAGTAAGGGTATCTATCATGCAATAGGAATGACATATTATATACGAATGATATCAGTGTGGAGATACAGGTGGCAACACACACACACACACACACACCTGGACTGAACCGCACAAACAAACCAGCTCTGTCTTAAACAATGAATTATTAAAATCAGCTCTGGCTAATTTAGCAGAATTCTGGTAGGTCTGTGCGCCGGAGCTGGGAGGCAGATGTCAGTCAGAGCTGACGTGTGTGACAGGAGTGTGTGTGGGAGCCCTGGGGAGAGTGTCTCTGGTCATTAGGGCAGCGTGAGGCTTGCGCGGGGGCTCTGACGGCTGACACCGGGCCCGTGCTCGGCCCTCTGGAACACTGCACTGAGGCAAACGTGCCACGGCTTTGCATCATCTGACCCCGAGGAGAACTCGGCGCGCTGTTGTTGAGCACAGCTCCCCCTGCAGAGTCACAGCTCTGTGAGTGATGCAACTCCTGTTCAGCTGGGGAGCACGCATGCATACACACGTTAACACATTAACACACAAACAAATACGTGATGTGAACTGTGATGTGATACAGTCCAACGGCTCATGTAATCATCCCGCACTATAATACTGCACACACTTCACATACGCGGGTCAATTGTTCACATGTTGAGAACTTCAAATGCAAATGTTTTATTTTCTAAAAAAAAACAACAATAACAACAATACGGCACTGTCGCTGGAGCATCACTCAAAAGAAAAAGAAAGAAAAAAAAATGTTTGACGTAATACACTGAAAGAACAGGCACAAACAATCGGGCGGCTTAGAAGACAAATTTAGGAATTATTCTCACGGACTGAATGTTTTGTTCTGCAGATAAAGGATTCGGAAAGATTCGTAATTGGTGTTATTTTTGAAAGCGTATTTGCATCACAATGACGAACAGGCAAACACCAGACAACGCTATACATTCACGAAAATATGGACACTGTAATGTAGCGCTGACCTTGCTTTCATTTTGCTTTAATTAATAAATAAGGACTTGTTGGGGAATTAGGAGCAGAAATTAATTCTTTAGTTTGTACAGGTGCATCTCAAAAAATTAGAATATTGTGGAAAAGTATTTTTTTTCCGTAATTTAATTAAAAAAGTGGAACTTTCATATATTCTAGATTTGTTACACATAAAGTGAAATATTTATGTCTAATATAAATACTTTTTTGTTTTAATCTTGATGATTAGATATGACCAAAAATCCAGTATCTCAAAACATTAGAATAAAGAATTTATAATACAGAAATGTTGATCTGAAAATTTATGCACTCACTACTTGGTCGAGGCTTTAATCCTTTTGCATGAATTACTGCACCAATGCGGCGTGGCATGAAGGCGATCAGCCTGTGGCACTGCTGAGGTGTTCTGGAAGCCCAGGTTGCTTTGATAGCGGCCTTCAGCTCATCTGTATTATTGGGTCTGGTGTCTCTCATAGATTCTCTATGGGGTTCAGGTCAGGCGAGTTGGCTGGCCAATCAAGCGCAGTAATACCATGGTCAGCAAACCAGTTACTAGTAGTTTTGGCACTGTGGGCAGGTGCCAAGTCCTGCTGGAAAAGGAAATCAGCATCTCCATAAAGCTCGTCAGCAGATGGAAGCATGAAGTGCTCTAAAATCTCCTGGTAGACGCTGTATTGACTCTCGACTTGAGAAAACACATTGGAGCAACACCAGCAAATGACATGACACCCCAAATCATCACTGACTGTGGAAACTTCAAGCAACTTGGATTCTGTGTCTCTCCACTCTTCCTCCAGACTCTGGGACCTTGATTTCCAAATGAAATGCAAAATTTACTTTCATCTGAAAAGAGGACTTTGGACCACTGAGCAACGGTCCAGTTCTTTTTCTCCTTAGCCCAGGTAAGACGCTTCTGATGTTGTCTCTGGTTCAAGAGTGGCTTGAAACTAGGAATGTGACACTGCGACATTTCTGTATTATAAATTCTTTATTCTATTATTTTGAGATACTGGATTTTTGATTTCCATGAGCTGTAAGCCGTAATCATCAAAATTAAAACAAAAAAGGCTTGAAATATTTCACCTAATGTGTAATGAATCTAGACTATATGAAAGTTCCACTTTTTGAATTAAATTACGGGAAAAAAACAACTTTTCCATGATATTCTAATTTCTTGAGATGCTCCTGTATGTCAATAAATGTGGACGTTTCGTGTGTCTTTTCAAAAGCTTCAAATGGGCACGACACACAATAGACCCTAAAAATCACATAAAGCGTTCCTGAATCGGCTTTAACACTTGTAAGGCTTTAGATACGCTATGAGGACCAGAAAGAAAGAGGTGTGGTTAAAGGAAGGACCCCAACCCAGGTACGCAGGTGGAGCGAATTCATAAAATTGAATCAATACAAAACAGCGTAACAGTAAAAGAAATAACGGACGACATTCTGTGCATGTGCATCGAGTAAATTCAACGTGTCAACACACTATTCTGTTTCCTGACTCGAAAGCAAAAGTTGACGTTTTTCTTCCTAGCTCCAAGGTTCACGAAGCAGATTTTTATCTACGTAAGACGGGTGACGAGAACTCGCACAATGCCGCCAGCAAGCCCGAGAGCGCCCGAACTTACGTCAGCCTCAACTCATTGTCAATTAATGATGATGGAGTGGGCCTGGGAGACATGCGCCATTAAGCCGGAGGAGCGAGGAAGGGTAACGCAGCAAATGGCCGCCATCTCTCACACGCCTCCAATCGACGGCACCGAGCATGACAGGGGTGGGAGAGAGGTATGGAGAGCGGGAGATGGGGAGAGAAGGGAAAGATGAGAGTGTCCCTGAAAGCTGAAGGCTACCACACACAAACACAATGCCATTACCAAGCCTCAGGACCACAGCTCTGAATGATCTCTGAAATTAATCCAAAAAGAATTAAAGAAAGAAATAAAATAAATAAATCACAAAACAGCCAACACAAACAAAGATAATGAGACACACTTTTTTTTTCTTCTAATTTGGCAAGAGAGAACAGCAATAATAAAGAGGACTGTATAATCTGTAGGTAGCAGAAATGTTGTGCGTAAAATGAAGAACATGTTCATTATGCCTCGGCAGTGTTGTGTGTAATTACAGTTGTAGATTCTAAACTTTGATTGCAATCAAGACGTAGTAAGTAAACTTCACATCTGGGAGGCTCTTCTGCCACAATCACACAATCATTTCAGCTCAGGTTTGTTCCTCAGACACACCCGGACTCAACTTGTAGAGGATGGATTCACAAATCAGACATGACCATACAACTGCATTTATCACTCTCTCTCACTCTCTCTCTCTCTCTCTCTCTCTCTCTCTCTCACACACACACACACACACACACACACACCAGATGCAGTATTATGAGCAATAGAACACTCACGACGATCTTATCATTTTTGACGCACTTTGCAGGAAGGAAAATGTGCATGCACAATCATCAATTATTAATTGAAACGTGTAAAATGCTATCATATGGCAATATTGCAAGTTTTTTTCCCCAGTAAAACATGATGAAAGGTAACCACCGCGTTCTCCACGCCTCTCTCTATCCCTCTCTCTTTCTATCTCTCTCGCGCGCTACAGAGGGACACTATAGTTAAAGCTCAGCCTGTTGTCTCGCGCTAGCTCTAATCAGCCCGGTGCGCTTACCTTTCCGTTTCTCCATGCTGTGTGTGTGTGCTCTTTACTCATTCAGCTCTACTGCACATTCCTTTAGCATCTCTCCGCCCGGGCGTTTCCTTTTTCTCTCTCTCTCTCTCACACACACACACACACACGCACTTGCACACTCGCTGTCTTTTTACACACGGGCGCACGAGAGAGAGAGAGAGCGAGAGAGAGAGAGAGAGAGAGAGAGCAAGCAAGCGCGCGCAAGGCTGAAGCTTCGACTTGTCCGCGCTGAGAGTAACGAACAGAAGCAGCGCGCGCTTTATGAGGGGAAAGGCGAGTGAAGCTTGACGCCCAGCTGCACGCGGCGCGCGCGCGCGTGTATGTGTGTGTGTGTGTGTGTGTCAGAGAGAGAGTGTAGGTGAGCTGAGCTCATCGTGTGTGTGTGTCAGTCACGGGTCCTGCCTGACACACAAAGTCCCTGCTCTTATAAATCGATTATTAGTGACTATAAATTGATTATCCATTATAAATCGATAATTATTGACTATAAATAGATTTGTAATAACTATACATCGATTATTATCCATTATTAATTCACTATTACCTATAAATCATTTTAATCCATTATAAATCGATTGTTATTGACTATAAATAGATTATTATTGACTATAAATCGGTTTTTATTGGCTATAAATCGATTATTGTCCTTTATAAATAGATTGTTATTGACTATATATCTATTATTATCCACTATAAATCAATTATTATCCATTGTAAATCAATTGTTATTGACTATAAATCGATTATTATCCATTATAAATCAATTGTTATTGACTATAAATAGATTATTATTGATTATACGTATACGTTTTATTGGCTATAAACCGATTATTATCCATTATAAATCAATTGTTGTTGCCTGTAAATCGATTATTATTCTAAACAGATTATTATCCACTATAAATCGATTATTATCCATTATAAATCAATTGTTATTGACTGTAAATCGATTATTATTGATTATACGTATCCACTGTAAATTGATTATTATCCATTATAAATCAATTGTTGTTGCCTGTAAATCGATTATTAGTCTAAATAGATTATTAACCACTATAAATCGATTATTATCCATTATAAATCGATTGTTCTTGACTATAAATCGATTATTATTACTTATAAATTGATTATTATCCACAAAAATGGGGCAGAGAACTGGTGTGTAAAAATGAAAACAAATCCACATATCTAAACCGATGTGTAAACAGACTAGCAAGCAGATCTGATATTCAAAACAGTCCTTCTCTATGTCATCATTCACAAATTAACTGCAGGGTTAACACCAGATTCTGAACAAAGTTGCTCAGATCAAAGTTGCTCAGATCATCTTAGGGAGTTTTTCCATGCCACCGTCGCCACTGGCTTGATCAATTGGGATAAATTCACACTTTTAAAATCTGAATACTGTGTTTATATATTTCGGTAAAGCTGCTTTGAGACAATGTCTATTGTAAAAAGCGCTATACAAATAAAATTGAATTGAATTGAATTGAATATCGATCGGAGGACACTAAATCTAAATTGTATTTAGATCGTATATCACATCGTAGCAGATTCAGGGGTCAAATATTGAAGCACTGCCATATGAATCAAAATTGCGTAGTAGCAGATTCAGCAATATTGTCAGATATCAAATCATTGCCGTGTGAATCGAAATCATGTAACGCAACGTATCATAGCAGGTTCAGTGATATGGTGAAATATCGGATCACTGCCTTGAATGAATCGAACTTGTATCAGATCATAGCAGGTTCAGTGGGATCGCCAAATTTAGAGTCGTTTCCTTATGGATCAAAATTGTACCACATTACATCATAGAAGATTCCGTGACATCATCATATATCGAATATTGCCTTAAGGATTGAAATCACACCATAACAGATTCCATGATGCTGTCAAATATCAAATATTTCCTTATGAATCAAAATCGCATTGTAATGCAGCCGATTCAGTGACATCATCAAATACCGAAACATTGCCTTCAGGATCGAAATCATATCATATCAGATTCAGTGAAGCGGTCAAATTTTGAACAGTTGCCTTAAGAGCTGAAATCGTATCGTGGAAGATTCAGTGGTATGGCAAAATATCGAACTGTGGCCTTATTAATCAAAATCATATTGTGTCATCTCGTATCTCCAGTGATATTGTCAAATATTGAATCATTGTTTCAGTGGTATCATCAGATATCAACTCATTGCCTTATGACTCAAAGTCATAGTGTATAGTAGACGATTCAGTGATATCATTAAATATCAAATCGTTGCCTTATGAGACTAAGTTGTATCATGTTGTGTCAGATATAGTGGTGTCGTCAAAAAAAGTATTGTTGCCTTATGAATCAAAATCGTACCATATGCTATTATATTGTATTATAGCAGATTTAGTGGCATCATCAAATATCATTTCTTTGCATTATGAATCAAAATGCTATCATGTTCAAGCCTGAGGTTTACACCCTTACAGCTGAGGTCATAAGTTTACATACGCCTTGCAGAAAATGCTAAAACATTTTTTTTTTTTATGTGCATGTTGTTTTTTATTTAGTACTGCCCTGAATAAGCTATTTCACATAACAGATGTTTACAAATAGTCCAATAAATATTGACACCGATCATCCTGTTCAAAAGTTTACATCCCCCTGGCTCTTAATGTATCGTGTTGCCTTCTTGAGCATCAGTGAATGTTTGCACCTTTTGTAATAGTTGTGTCCGAGTCCCTCAGTTGTCTTCAGTGTGAAAAGACAGATCTCAACATCATATAACCACTGTTAAAAGGAAAGGGGTCAAATATGTAGAAGATGGCGGAAAACCAAAGAATGTGCAGGACCTGGAGGATTTTTCTGAAGAACAGTAGGCAGTTTAACAGCTCAGGACAAACAAGGGACTCATGAACAACTATCACAAAACATAAAAACATTCATTGATCATTCAGGTAACACCACACAGTATTAAGAATCAAGCGCATGTAAACATATTACCTCAACTGTATTACTTAATATGAATCTGTGAGGTTTGATACCTGTCCTCTAGTGATAGTAGCATACTAATGTGACGTTATTTAGCATAGTAGAATACCATTTTAGCATGCAGTTTGAGACATAGCGAGGCATATGCCTTTATTTTCACATGCTAACAGTACAGAACAATGTGGAGAGGTAGTGTTTTGACACAATTATTATTATCATTATTATTATTATTATTAAGTAATTATGCATTTTGGGACATGGCTGTGGTAGCAAAGTACCTCCTGTGTCATGTTATTTAATATAATAATAGTATAAAATATACATTAACTGTCCACTTTATTGGGAACACCTATATACCTACATATTTATGCAATTATACAATCAGCCAATCATGTTGCAGCAGAATGTGGCAGGAGAATGGCCAGACTGTTTTCGAGTTGACAGGAACTAAAATAACCACTCTTTACAACCATGCTGAGCAGAAAAGCATCTTCAATAATGATAATAATAAAGTTGACGGTTATTGTGCATAAGTATCCTGTACTGGTGCACTTTTTAGGGTGCTCTAGTGTACTAGAATACATACTATTTAATAATGAGGAATGCAGTTTGAGACCCCCCATGATGTAGTATTTTAGCACAGTATGTAGTATGTAAGTAAGCAGTTTGGGACGTAGACTCTGGGGGAAATAATGTTTGATATGTAGCTTCTATTTTACACACTACTTAGCGCAGTAGTATATTGTTTACGATGTGCCTCCTGTGGTATACCATTTTAGTAAGTGATTGTAATTTAATTTCAGTTGGGTATCTGTATCTGTATCCTTATTGGCCATCAGCTTCACTACAATAGTCAGTATTTTAGAAGTGACATGAAATCACTCATCACGACTGGATGGTCCGTCCAATCACTACGGTCTGTGAGTTAACACGGTTGGTGGATGCCAAAACAATAAATATTAATGCAGTCTTTTGGCAATACATCATTCAGGGCTTAAATATTCTAAACAGGATGTCGATCTATTAAACAATCTATTGTGGCTTAGGTGTAAATTAGAAGTTCTGTGCCTCAAGCGAGGGTAGAATTAATCTTATTCTGATAGAACATGCAGAATTGTCTGTTTTGCCGATACAGAGTACACTTGGATACACTCCTGAGAGGAGAATCATTTATTCTAGTCTATCCTGGGAACACTGGGAGTGAGATGGAGAGCATAATACACCCTGAATGGGATGCCAGTCCATCACATGCACACACATTCATACACTCATACACACCTAGGGGAAATTTCGAGTCACCAGTCCACCCACAGGCATGTTATTGTGAGGTGTAAAGAAAGTGTAGAACCTGAAACCTGACTGGACATGAGGAGAACATGAAACTCCAGATAAAGCTCAGGATTGAACCAGGGACCCTGGAGCTGTGAGGTCAGCAATCCCAGTTTGACACATCACTCACACATCCATTAAACTACAATACGGATGTGCAGCACTGCAAACCAAAGCACATAATATTCATCAGTTTTCAAGACATTTCTAATTATTTCTCATGCTGAAACATTGTGAGGGGAAAAAACCCAAACACAGAGTCAGACAGACAGAAATGTCTGTCTTACAATCTGACTTTAATGGATAGCTTACCCAGCTTTGGTTGTTATCTTTTTTTCTTCCTAATTGCTATTCACCGCACCGTGGGTTCAGTAAATTCTGCCTTATGTGCATAAACAAACAAATGAAACAGTTTTTACTGAGTGACTGATAATAGCCTTAATTCGTTTGTATTATTTGTGGAGTGATATTACCTATTATTGAATTAACAATTATTGTACTATTGTATAGTCCTATATCTGCTTATCTACATCCACACACACAGAGATTTGTCATACTATCCTTGTGAGGACCTTGTATTGACATAATTATTAATGCAGTTTATTAATGCTAATGCATAATCGTTCAGTAACCATCCATCCATCCATTTTCTGTACCGCTTATCCTACACAGGGTTGCAGGGAGCCTGGAGCCTATCCCAGGGAACTTGGGGCACAAGGTGGGGGACAGCCTGGATCGCAGGGCACAATCGCACACACATTCACACAGTACGGACAATTTTGAAATGCGAATCAACCTACAATGCATGTCTTTGGACTGGGGGAGTAAACCGGATAACCTAGAGAACATGCAAACTCTGCACAAAAAGGGTGGAGGCAGAATTCGAACCCCCAACGCCAGAGGTGCGAGGCAAACGTGTTAGCCACTAAGCCAACATGCCCCCATTCAATAACCATTTGTCCCAGTAACCATTTTGTTTATTAAATAAATACTGTACTCAAGTATTAAAAAGTAAATGTTTTTAACTGAAGAAATTGTCATGTTTTCATGTGAAAAATAATTAATTACTTATCCAAAACCGTTATAATCAACTGTGCCATTTTACCTGAAAACATCATTCAATCTCTACTCATATGCATGACTAGCGTTATGTTTGTTAATGAATTAATTAGAAGTAAAATATCCTGGAAATAGCCGGAGTTAGCTAGACAATTAGCTAGAATTTGACTTAACAATTATGTTAGCTCCTGGAATCGATGCTGGTCTAACCTGGCATTAGTAAAGAAAACAGGTTAATTTATAAATATAGGCACATAAAGTTGGCAAATTATCAGCACGCTTTTTTTCAATTTTGGTGGTGTTCATGCCTTCCAGTGAGATAAAGGAGACATCTCATTTAATTCTTTGCTTACTCCAGCACACTGAAACATTTTACTGAGGTAGGGCCAGGGGTGCTCATCTTCAAGTTCAATACTGCATTCCAGTGGCTTATCCATATTCAGACATACAGATGTCTGATGTAACTAGAGTTTTTAGCTATAGAGCTTTTTTGTGATTGTTGTAGCCAAAAATGTTTGATTTTGATGTGGCTTTTTTCAAAATTTGTGATGTAACTTGCAGAGGTTTTTCTGCTTTTTTGCGGAAAACACAAAATTGTTTTGCAGGGTCGTTCACAGTAATGTCTGTTGTTAAATGGGACCTTCCAGCTGTACTCATGTTCGACGCACATGAATCGAAGAGGGCTTTGACTGAATGTGCATTGTAATGATGTCACATGATGCATCGTGGGTCAAATCTGTGGTAAATTTAAAAAATGGCAAAAATTTTGTGTCCAAATATTTCAGCGTTTGCTTGATTCTGCGTTTATTTCTAGTCTAAGTCCTGGAGGGACTGTAGAGTGCTAACTACATTGTGTAGCACGAGTTGTCAAATTGAATTGAAACTTGATCGGATGCTTAAAACTGAAATGTAAATAAAATTTACATTTAATTAAATTTTCTCCAATTATTTTAGAGATATAGTGTGCAGTCATCAGTTGGATAAGAGAAGAATAGACCTTTGAGATTTGTAACAAGTATTCAATTTCAATAGTACTCAAGTGAAGTATACATATGCCAAAATAATACTGTAGTAACATCCATCCATTCATCCATCCATTTTCTGTACCTCTTAACCTTACTGGCCTATCCCAGGGGCATGGGGCACAAGGCAGGAGACACCCTTGACGGCATAATACTAGTAACAAAATGCAAAAATATTGCAGTATGTTGCACCCCTGGATATTTCTATCCTTGTCAGGACATTTTATTTTCACCAAGATACTAAACCATGCCCATGTACAAACATACTACAGAACAATATACTGTAGATAATAGCCAGTAAATATTGTGTGCAAATTTATCAGTGACCAATATTGCAGTTTGTTACATTGTTGTCAGATGGTGCAACTTTTCCACGGCAGGCTTGATGGCACACCTTCCCTTTATATAAACCCTGGCTGGGGAAACAGAAGAAGTGCACTCATTAGGGCCTAATTCAGAGACAAACTGTCTCGCCTCAAACTGTCGCTTTCTTGGCCCGGGTATCTATTTGCTGCACGGTTGTGTCTTGGCTTGCCTGCTTCCAGGAGCCGTGGTATTGTGCTGTGAGATGCTACAAAGCAGGCTGCTCTTCCCACGCGCGGGCATCCGTCCTCATTACCCCAGCACGGCATGCCCGCTCTGTGCCAACGCTCACAAAGAGCCCCTCCGCCCAGAGACTCTGACAAATGCTCAGAGAGCAACAATGGACCAAGAGATGGTTTGTATGTATGTGTTATGTGGTGTGTGTATCTGTGTATGTGTGTGTGTGTGTATGAAACATAGCAAGATATAGAAAGGGCACAACTCAATGCTTTGTTCTTGCCATCACCACCTCTCAAAAATTGTGTACGAAAATGAGTGTGTATTCATATATAGCTTGCCGGCCTTCTGTTCGCCACAGAAACAACGCGACAATGGGCTCCAGTCTCAGGGGAGTGAATGCTGAGATATATATCCACGTGTACTTCTGGAAGCTGGCCTATACCATCAATCTTTTTCTTACATTGACTAAAGAATGGAAGCAGTGTTAAGGGGATGCAACATACTGGAAGGTATGAATTCAGCGCTTGCTTTTGTCTCACGCACAACAACTCTGTTCTGTGGTGTCCTACACATTTCTGGGCTAAATGATCACTTGAGAAGACACACACACACACACACACACAAATTCAAATGTGTGCGCAACACTACAATGTACGTACATGTAATTTAGGAAGTTAGAAGACAAAGGAAATGCATAAATAAAAATATATATCTGCTTGAACTCAAATTTAAGATTTCACTTCTGTTCAAATCAATTCAGTTTTTATCTATATAGTGCTTTTAACAGTAGTCACAAAGCAGTTTTACAGAAATCCACATGTAGATTATCCACTGAAGCACACTACTGTTTTTGGAAAGCAACCATATGGGACCATGCACAGCTATCTTCTTACTGCACCTTTCCTTTAAACTAGCCCTGAACTCAGCTAACTCCTCTTGAATGGCTGATTATCCAAGCGCTAAATTCACAAACTTACTCACTACCTCTGTATGAATAAATATTCAGAGAAAGAAATATGTTTTGGTTTAGTGTTTTTCCAACAGCTTTTAACCTATCATGGAAGATATAGTACCTGGAAATATTTAGCCACAGAACCTAACTAACTTAGCTAATGTTAAAGAGGATTTTTATTTTATTTTATTTTACAATTGTTATGGCACACGCTGAGAGATTTAGATATTGTTAAATAAAACACTGAGAATACTACATGTAAATCGTGCCTCAGATACTGAAAATTTAATGTAAACTTGTATTTACCTGAGGCAAAATTGCACTAGCTTCCTAGCAGTTAACCAGCTAACTAGCTTGCTATAGGGAAGAACATGGAGTGTACAGTAATAATTACTGCCATTTTAGAGTAAAGGTATAAATAGATTTTGTTGTTATGCCATTTTTTGTTTATTAAGGATTAAAAATATTTAATAACATTTTAATAGCTTTACAATAGCACCATGTACAGTATCCAACATCCATCACTTTCCTCCACCTTCTATCAGACACATACACATGTTTTTATCTTAGCTTTTTAAATAAAAGCTGCAGTTTTTAAAGGAACAAAAAACAGAAGAAGAAAAAAATTGCAGAGACCAGCTAAATTGCATTTAGAGAGGGTTACCAAATTTTTTTCCAAGGCATTGGATATACCATGGAACACTGTAAAGACAATAATCAATAAGTGGAGAAAATTTGGCACGACAGTGACACTACTAAGAACAGGACGTCCCTCTAAATTTGATGAGATGATCAGAAGAAAACTGGTCAGGGAAAAAAACAACAAATAAAAACCACCCTCCCAAAAAAAACAAACAAACCCAAAACATCCACGCCAGAATAAACATCCAATCTCCCATAACTATGTGGAATAATGTGTTATGGATCGAAGAGACCAAAGTTGAACTTTTTGGCCATAATACCAAAAGATATGTTTAGTGCAAAAAAAAAAAAAAAAAAAACCCACAAGAAAAAGCAAACACAGCACATGACCAAACGATCACCATCCCCACTGTGATGCATGGTGGTGACAGCATCATTCTTTGAGGCTGCTTTTCTTAAGCTGGAACTGGGCTTTAATCAGGTTGGAGGGCACTCTGGAGCAAAATCTTAAGGCTTCTGCTAAATCACTTATGATGAAGACAAATTTCACCATTCAGAATGACAATGACCTGAAACACACCTCCAAGTCAAAAAAAGGAACGGCTTCACCAAGAGATGCCCGGCTAGTTTCACAGAGTTTGAAGGCTTTTGAAAGAAAGAATGGCAAAATATTGCTAAAGTCAATATGTGCCAAATTGATTGACTCTTCCCCAAAAAGATGGAATGACGTGATACGATTTAAAGATGCTTCAACTAAGTATTAGCTTAGAGGTGTGCACACTTATGCAACCAAGTTATTATACATTTTTTATTTCCCCCCCCAAAATGGTTCTTACTGTTTTTCATTTTAATTTTATTTCACAATAAAGATTGAAAATGTTCTGACATGATTTATCTTGATTTAATTTTTAACAGGGGTGTGTAGACTTTTTATATGCACCGTTTAGACTACCTTACGCTATAATCCTACACACACATACACTGTACGGCACCTTGAATGGTCTCTGATGAAAGACCTCGCTGAATAGTTTATAGGCTCCACTGTAATCCTCCACACTATAATACACACCAGCTCACATGACCTTCATTCAGGTACAGTAAGATAAATGTGCTAAACGTGCACACTCACACACGCTTGCACACACACTGACTAACCACATGGAAACAGCCACTATATAAGTTTCAAATGGCATCATCTATTGTGGATGGATGAGTTCCTGGACAAGCTTATCTATCACTCTAATCCATTCTCTACGCCAGTGTGTGTTCTATCTTCTCTGCTAATGACAAGCAAAGGCCTCAGGTGCTACACCAGCATATCTCCATAATGAAGTAGTTCACCTGTTTGGCTTCATATCTTGCCCGAACAGACCAGACCCTAAATCGCTTAACAGGCATTAATTCATGAAAGGAACAAAAAAGTGCTGCTTGTTTTCAGCATGGTAAATCGAAATGCCAATCAAGCAAGAATCTGACCTTTGTGCGTTAATCCATTGTAAGACAGCACATTTTCAAGCACATCCAAATCAGTCAGAGAAGCAAAATATGAAAGATTAGCAGCATGTCAAAAATAGACTGTAATGTATCTCTTCATTAGTATAATAATAATAATAATAATAATAATAATAATAATAATAATAATAATGACAAATAAGGTACAGCAGGTTCTATATAACAGCGACCACACAGGCTATCGCATAAAGCACAGCCTGGGTGATATGCAAAGTCATCAAAACTCTGGAGTAACACAAATGGAAATATGGGAATTATGTTGTGATAAAAATCCAAAATAAATCTGAATAATTTAGCATTTTAGCATCTTCAAAGTAGGCCCCTTTTTTGCCTAGAATTTCCAGAAATGTATTCTTGGCATTTTCTCAACCAATTTCTTGAGGAATCTCACTGAGATGATTTTTAAACAGTATTAAAGGAGTTCCCACCTAGCACCCTGCACCTAGCTGCACACTTATTGACCGCTTTTTCTGAATATTTCGCTGCAAGTCATCCATTTGAAGAAAAATTTTTTTTTGAAAATAAAATGTTAGTTTTCTAATGAAAGAAATGAATATGTTGGCACAATTCTCTCCATCCAACCTGATGGAGCTTGAGAGGTCCTGCAAAGAAGAATGGGAGAAACTGCCCAAAAATAGGTGTGCCAAGCTTGTAGCATCATTCTCAAAAAGACTTGAGGCTGTAATTAGTGCCAAAGGTGCTTCAACAAAGTATTGAGCAAAGGCTGCGAATACTTATGTGCTTTTTTTGTTTTTTATTTTTAATAAATTTGCAAAGATTTCAAACAAACTTCTTTCATGTTGTCATTATGGGGTATTGTTTGTAGAATTTTGAGGAAAATAATGAATTTAATCCATTTTGGAATAAGGCTGTAACATAACCAAATGTGGGAAAAGTGAAGCGCTGTGAATACTTTCTGGATGCACTGTACGTATATATAGACCTGACTTAAAATTGATTTACAATTGATGTGTTGCATTATCTGAAAAGCATTAGCACCTATTAGCCAATCAGCAACAAATGTACTTGATGGTATTTCCACAACATTAAAAACCAGCAAAAATAGGAATGCCATTACAAAAAAATCCTCCAAAACAAAACAGTTTTTTGCTATAATGATAGCATTTTGACATATCGCCCATCCCTACATGAAGCTATTCTTGCTTGCTAGCCTCTTCCTGACTGTAAGAGAACACCACATGCATTTCCACACGATACATGTCATTTCAGCGCTGCCCTGCTAACAGGACCCTGTGCTATATTTACACCTGTACAGGTATGCCTGACAAATCATTTGCTGACGCGTTAGCTAGCACTTTTCCAGTTTAGTGGTGTTGGAAACATCAGGCATAGGATTGCTTGGTTTCTGTACCTAGAGCTTCCAATTAGCCTATAATAACAACAAGTCCAACTGCATGTATACAGTATGCCATTGATGTTTTAGTGTAGTCAGAAAAAAAATGGATTTCTCACAGATGCAAACAAAAGCAAAGAAGTCACAGTGTTAAGGTTTATTGGTCCGGTATTGAGTCCAGATTAGTTTAGAGGAGAGCCCAAGAGTGACACATAATTATGCTTGGGAGTCATTAATGAATATTAAAATTTTATTCTCATATTAGTAATATGAAAGGTTGCATAACATCCCACTATCACGATCCACACTGTAAATTGTGCTTGATTCAATTCTGTGTAAATTTGTACAGTAAATCATGCATTTATATGATAGTTGTATGATAATATGAAAATTAGGCTAGTAATTTAATAACATATAAGTTAAATTTTACTTTTAGTTAAATGTCACTTGGTTCGTTGCTTAGTTTCTTTGTTTTGTTTCTTAATTTGTAATTTTGCTTTCAGTTATTTTGCTTTCTGTTATTTTGTTAAGTTGCCTTGTTTGTGCTATTTTTTATTTGATTTTACCTTGGTCTTTACCTTGATTTAGTCTGTTAATTTGCTTTGCTACTTCATTAATTTACTGTTACTTTGTTAATTGGCCTTGTTTGTTATTTTTGTTAATTTGTTTTGTTAGTTAGTTTGTATTGCTTCTTTCTGTTCATTTGCTTTGTCTGTAACTTTTGTTTTTCCTTTGTTTTTCACTTTGTTACTTTGATTTCTCTGTTAATTTACTTTGTCACATTATTCAATTACTTTGTTACTTTTTTCTTTGCTTGTTACTTTCACAATTTTCTTTCTTTGTTACTTTGTTCATTTGCTTAGTTTATAACTTGTTTCTTGCTTTGCTTGTTACTTTGATAATTTCTTTTGTTTGTTATATTCCATTCTTTATTACTTTGTTTATTTTCTTTGTTTGTTACTTTGCTACCTTTGTTACTTTGGTTTCTTTGTTACTTTGTTTATTTTCTTTGTTTGTTACTTTGCTTTCTTTGTTACTTTGTTTATTTTCTTTGTTTGCTTCTTCGTTTATTTGCTTTTTTCCTTTGTTCATTTGCATTCTCCTCACCAAGCACCTGCTTGTCAAAAACTCAGACATCTGTTGTAAGCCTGAGTTAGATGACATTCCATAGAAAGAAGTCAGAGGTCATTTTTTTTTTTTTGCAGTATTACATACTGCATATCATTCAATACTGATGAATAATCCATGGGTCTGAATTCTACAAGCATATTAATTTCAGGCTTTCGATCTAACATAGTCAGGGACATTCCACACATTTTCTGGACTATGTGAAAATTCAATATAATAAACATATCTGGCCCAGGCGTAGTATTAAGTCAGCAGTGCTGGTCAGACAGCACTGCATCTTTTATGCCAAACAGCAAGTGTGTTGACTGTGGATGAGTGAGGATATGGATATTCAGTCCAAAATGTCTATATATTCAAGTAGCCCTGGCGTATATGCTGATTTGGCTTACTCTGGCCAGTCTGGGCCATTCTTGGACTGTCATATTTTGCAATGTCTGGACCGAGAGAGATGGCTGAGATTCGGTACCAGAGTTAAAATGAGTCCTGGCCCATGTCCCAGCCAACAAAAAGCATAACTGCTAGCTGAAATTTATTATTAAAGCTATTATGTGTCCCTAATCTGGCAAATCAGTCTGGACCATTCTTAAGCTGTCATTTTACGTAGTATCTGGGCTGAGAGATGGCTGAGATATGGTACCAGAGTTTAAATGGGTTCTGGCCGAAGGACAGGCCAAAAATAAGGATGAGTGCTGGCTGAAATTCTGCACTATCGTGACTATCATCCTGGCACACTGGTTTGGGTCCATGTTGGACCAGCATTCTTTGTGGTGTCTGGGTTGAATAAAAACTGGTCATGTGCGCCAGGACTAGGCCAGAAAGTCTTTTGTGTGGGCTGCAAAGACTTTAATCCAGTACTCCTGAAGTCCCTGTCTACACAGGGTTGTTAACCAGTAAAACATGTCTGGAGTAAATGATTTGATAACCTTGTGGGATTGCATTTATATCTGTGCTTTTCTCAAAGGAAATGTATGCTTATAGGTCTCTATACATTGTATATATAATATTTATGTCTGATAAGCGTAGAAGCAAGCACGTGTAAGATTATTTTCATTGCAATTGTAGATTTGATTCGATTTTTTTTTTACTAAATACAACATGGCAAAGGATACAAAAGCCCAGTGCTTGAGGGCTTTAGCTAGGTTGAGCTTCACACTTCAGCAGCAAAAGAACTCCAAAACAATTTCAGTCTAATTTAAAACTTTCACAGTTTAATGTACAGAGGCTGAAGGATATTTGACTGATAGATCATCTTGGTCTTTTATAAATGTTTAGGCACCTGTGACATCACCTAGATTTTCCTGCATATTTCTCTCCTATAGTTTGAACTCTCCACACCAGGGGTGTAGCTAGACCTTATGACTGTACATTGAGGTAACCAGGTTATACCTAATGACTTTATCGGGGTTGCAATCTAGACTAGGGCAGCAAACATAACATTAGGCTATGCCTTATGAAGTACACTAATACTACGAATTTAATATTGTTAGCTAAAGGCAGCTAAAAACCAGATTAAATAAATATAATAAAATGTAATTTTATTGTTTGTTGTGGTCAGTTGGGCCAGGACATAGTTTCCTTCTGTTGTAGTTGTAGTTCGCTGTTGGACAATGATAAAATAAACTTTAATTCCCATTGTTATTCAAACTAGCCAATCACAGCGATATTTACTAAGTCATCCAGTTTTCCATCATTGACACTGGCAACCGTACTGACTAATAAATCATAATATCTTATATAATGTAAAATAATATAATAACATATCCCAGCTTATTAGGAAGCAGGGGTCAAGGCACAGAGTCAGGCATGATACAGTGTCCCTGGGGCAGATATGGTTAAGGGACCAACAGTGGCACCTTGTGCTAGGACTTGAACCCCTGATCTTCTAGTCAATAACCCAGAGCCTTAACCATTGAACCACTGTCACCAACAACTACCCCCTATTGTCCACTTTCGAACACATTCACTAGGGTAGCACTGGCCACCCATGACCATGTCTTAGCCCATGTTCCACATTATTATCCAAATTATTTTAGAATTCAACCACTGGATACCAGTACAGTAGTGTGGAGATTCAATACTTATTGAAAACAAACAAAAAAACAAACAAATAAACAAACTTGTAATTACATACTTAACTCTGAGTAGTAGCGCTATATAGCTGCGGATAAGCAGATAATCAGTAATTATGGATGCGTCATCATTTAAAATTCAGCATGCGGGCATATAGGCTTTAATGAGAAGATCTTCAAAATGATGAAGGATAAGTTAAGCTGTTCCTCCCTTTTGCTGGCTGCCATCAATCTTTGTGCCTCCACATGGAGAGTGTGCTCTCTTTCTCTCTTTCCTTTCTGCACTTCTCTCTGCTCTGGACTTGCGCGTCCCTCCTAATCACCTCTCTTGTCACCATCACCTGCTGTCTCCTACTCCGTACTGTCCAGACTTTCAAACACATTCACATTCACTTTCCCGCTTCCCGTATCCCTTCCTCTGGTAGAAAGAAAGGAGGGAGGGAAGAAGAGGTGACACCAGTGACTGGTTTGTTTTTGGTAGGTGCCTTTCACCACGATGTGTCACTTCCTGTTTAAGTTCTCGTTATCTGCCTTCTCCTTCCGTGCCACTTCCAATCTCCTTTCTTCTTTGTTTTTTTTTCTTTTAGAGGTCGCACTGCCTTATTTCTGTTTGGCGAACTAATTTCTCCTTTTTGTCCTCCCCAGCTATGGTCTTTCATGCTGAGAACCATCCCCCCAATCAAAATGCTACTACAAAGGCATTTTTTTGGTAAATGGAATCTTTACACACTGCTGGGTGGCTGATAAACAGATCTAATTTTGTCTCTTGCTGCTCATCCCATAATGAAGTCAAAATGCAATTATCAGTAATGTTTCAGAAAAGTACAGAGAGGGCAGAATAGAGGCACAGCATGCACATCCAAGCGCTCTCTCTCTCTCTCTCTCTCTCTCTCTCGCACACACACACACACACACACACACACACACACATTTTGCCATTTGGCCTGAGTGGGGTTACTGAGTCTGCAAATGATAAACAAGTCGGAAAGAAACGACCGTTGCGAGCACGCAGCTCGCTCTTTGGGAGGCATTTTCGAGCAATGCCTTGCAGTTTCTCATACACTGCAGCTCTGTTTGCTACTTAACACTTCTTTTGTGATGACAGTGAGAGGGAAGCAATTATTCAGGCCATTTTAAAAGTGGCTGCGTTGAATTTGCAAACCGCCAGGTGCTGAAAACTTTGTGGAGATTTGCGTGCCACCCAAGCTGATAAAATGCTACAGTTAGGCTGTTTGTGTCATTTTTTCCATTTTTTTCTCTGTTAAAAAAACTGCTTTATGCGAGACTTTTTTTAAAAATACATCCATGCTAACAATGATTCCAGAGCAGTCAAAATGTGCAAGCCGCAGGAGAAGTTGGGGTGCTTTTGTAACAGTGGCATTTGCATCACAAGTCGGGGCAATGTAGTGCATTAGCTGCAAACAATTAAAAATTGCTAGTCAGTCTGGAAGGCCATTGTGTCAGCTGTATCTATTGAAATTCAGGAAGCAAATGGTTCATTAGGGTGGTATGGTGGCGCAGCAGGCAGCATCGCTACCTCACACATCCAAGGTCTATGGTTCGATCCTGAACTAAGGTTACTGTCTGTGATGAGTTCTCTCTGTGTTCATGTGTGGTTATGTGCTGGTACGTGGATTGGTTATGCTAAATACTGTACATACGTGTGAATGTAATGGTGTCCTGTGATGGACTGGCGTTCCAATTGGGATGAAGTCTTGCGCCCAGTGTTCCCTGGATTGCCTCCAGGCCCTGAAGATTGGTTAATCAATCTTCAGTAGTAACTATCTTGGGTGAATCTCTGAAACAGTAGGCGCAAGGCAGGAACACACTCTGGATGGGACACCAAGCCACTGCAGGGCATTACACACAACATAAATCAAACTTACACCTAAGGGACTTGTAACATGCTTTTGAATGTGGAAGAAAACTGGGGAACCCAGAGGAAACCCAAATGGACAATAAATAGAGCTCGGGATCAAACACCCAAGCGGAGAAAGGGTCTAATATCATCAAAAGTTCAAATCCTGACAACACCACATCGTTTGTGGGTGGGAGTCGAAGACAGAATATCTGTCTCTGCATTCTGTGATGGTATTTTGAACTTCCCGGTCGATCAGAATGACACCAAAGAATCACAGGTGTATGTTATCTCATGTATGTGGAAGAGAGCAGGTAGTGTTCTGTGATGCTATATGAGCAAAAGAAGAAAAGACTAAGTGGCTTTACATGTCTCAGAGGAAGCACATTCTAGCCTTTGACCTCCCAGGTTGGCAGATGTCGTGCAATAAGGGAAAAGGAAATGGCAGGGGATAAATTGGTAGAACATTGGGCAACAATCCCAAAAAGGGATTAAACAATACCAAAACAAAACAACAAAACCATTTCCAACTTGTCTTCCTAAATACAATCCCACTGCAACCCAAAAATATTTCATAAGGACTAGTGTGGTGTTATTCAATTTTTAGAGTCTGTTTACTCCTCCAGTTGTCCCCAAGCCGAATGGTGAGCTGAAGGGACAATTTCTGCTGTCATCCCTTGTTTCAAATCTCTAGGGCTCCCGGTCCAGAGCTCTCACCGTGAAGTAGGTGTCCCAGCTCATTCGATTTCATGTCGGGGAGGACAGGCACAGACGCAGGGCAGGTGTGGAGAGGGAGTTGGGGAAGGAAGAGAAAGTGTCGAAGCAAAATCTCGCTGATAGACAGCCTCAGCACCTCGGTCCCCTATCTTATTAGGGGAAAAGAAATAAGGAGGTAGATAGACAGATAGACATAGAGATTGTGTGTGTAAGCATAGTGGATGGATAGAACTGGCTGAGAGTGAGCCTTAGGGACAACAGAGGGCAGGAGAGGGCAAGTGTGTTTTGTGTGTGTGTGTGTGTATGTGTGTGTGTGTGTGTGTGCAGCCTGCGTCAAGCTACTGAGGAGATTGCCGAGGCTCCCAGTAGATGCAGGGTTAAAGGTCTACACTAGGGACCTGAGAGACTTGTAAGTTAAACTATAGCTACTTCCACATTGGTAACTGCTGCATCCAGAGGGCTGGCCACTGGCAACCAGATACAAAAAACAGAAAAAGAAAAAGGAAGGATAAAACAAAGCTGTGTATCTAGCCTAAAGATTAGCAAGGTGTATTTATCCCCAAAGTAAAGCAACACCTCCATACAAGACGCTCTCTTTTAGAAGTGTTGTTCTACAGTATATCATTCTCTCGCAGCAGGGGGAGAAAAGAGAGTTTGTTTTTTTTCATGCTGCTCCCGGCTGACAGCAAAATGCTCCGAGTCATTAGGCCAGGGTAATCTAATGCCTTCCATTGAGCCTCAGCTCTCACTTAGAGCATTAATTGGTGAGTGAGTCACCTCACCTTTCCACGTCTAAAGAGGAAAGTGCTGAGAGGGTTCCTTTGAGTTTACCATAATTAATTACTCTGACAACCAAGGTGTGGAAAAAAAACACAAGCAAATCCTTAAGATCTACAGCACGCCAAGCTTGGCTAAAGGTTGGGCAAAGTGATAGTTGATGCTACTACATGCAGGATCGTTACAGGTTTAATGCTTGAGTTTAATGGATGCCAGAAATCTGTTTGAAGAGACGTTAAAAGGCTATCAAAGCCAGAACTGTCCATTTCCTGGCAGGCAGAAGAAGAAACACTCCGAAATACTGCTAAGCCATGAAAAATGCAGTGTCGCTAGATACAGACTTTCTCTCTAATTTGGAGTTCATTTGCATCGTATTCAAATGAACACGCAGAGAATTGTGAGCGATTTTTTTCCTTCGCAGAGGAACTACTTAACATGATATTATGAGAGCAGGTTATGGTCAGTAGTTATGGAATGGGCTGACATGTCAGTCATATGGTATGAATGGACGACGTGCATGCTGGCTGCGCTTTGTAATCTCAGCAACATATCTACGGGAACAGCTTATGAAAATGCGTTGTGTTATGCAAAAATATGCAGATACAAGAGACCACTCGCAGCAGGGAAATCTGGGTTACATTGGAGTTAATGGCACATTTTTACATTTTACATTTTCACACCCTCAGAAGCAAAGTGCACATGTGCGTGTACTCACACGCACACACACACACACGCACTCTGTTCTTGGGGGTGATCAGGAGAGTGGGGAGAGGCACACTGTAGAGAATCCGATTACTCTCGCTCCAGAGTACGGTCCATCTCCACCATTATCCCATTACTGCATCGTGTCCTCTCTCCACTGCAATTAAGGCAAACCTTCAGAGACATGAGAGGCCCATCTCTTTTTGGCAAACGCCATCCATCATATGTTTAGGGTAATGTCGAGGGAGAGCAATAGATGCCTCTGATTAGTGTTTGAGCTTTGCTCGGAGAGGCCTGATGGATTGGGACTGGACGGAGAACAGGAATGAGAGTATAATGGAGGAGCTGTGGGCATCTCTAATGTACAAGGGTGTGGGGAGCCTGAACGGAGAGCCAGGTCTGGTCCAAACAGTCCCTCTGGGGCTAAATGAGAGGAGGGGGTCAAATGGCAGGGCTGATGAAACAGGATGTGATATGTCCTTGCCAGTTGTGGAAGTTTAATTAAAACCTGGAGTCCCGCCACAGAGGGAGTGTCAAAGAGCGAGAGAGATAAAAGTACAGGAGAAAGGGAACGACATAGTGCAAAGAAGAAATTTAGAGATCCATCCAAACAAACAGTTAATGAGAAGACAAGAATAATGACATTTACACTAATAACAAATAGTGTGTTGCTAGGTTGGGGTGGGGTGGTTGGGGGGGGGTGGCTAACCACAGCATGCTGAGGCTAGTGATTTACAGCTCATGTCTCTGGCTCTTGACTATGGAGTGTTAATGAGAGGCTGTGATGGGGCTTGTTAGCGGGTAACGAGCCGTGGCTCTGATGCCACCCCTTGGACTGAGACAGGAGAAGGAGGGGGCAGATGGGTAAATGCTCCACCACTCCAGACACTATCACAAAATTCATTGGTGATGTCCTGACGTGTTCCTTTTTTACCTCCTTTCTATGGCATGAACAATAGTATACAACTAATTGTATAACTACTGTATACATAACGACATATAAACTTCTATATATTGTATCACTGATTGTTACAATGGAAACAGGAAAGCACTTAAGAGACAAATATAACATTAATTATAATTTTATATAATGCATATATAAATACATAACTAATGATAAATTATTCACTATTGATCAAAATGAATTAAAACTATAATTATGTATAAAAATTAAAAATATATGAAAATATAGTGTATAATGTAAATATAATTCATTATATGTATAATTATAATTAATAATAATTATACTTGTAATATCTATTATTATGTTTATAATATCTAATATAATTATATTTATATAATATCTACAATGTCTATCCAATATTAATGCCTTTTTATATTGGACAATTTATTGATTATACTGACAAGCAGCTTCATATCATTTATTTTGTTTGTTTGATTATTTACTTATAACACTTTTCAATTTGAGACCAGAATATCAATGCGCTTTACATACAAAAGATTAAATGTTCACAACTAGGTATTTATAATGTAATATAAAGCACATTAAAGAACCAGTTTACCAGTTTACCAATTTACATAATATAATTCATGTAAAATGACGCTTAGATTTTGGAGAAATACCAGGTGATATTTTTCCGATCTTCACCTCAGATTCCTGTTCTTGATTGACAGGAGTGGAACCTGATGCGACCTTCTGCTGTTGGAAGCCCATCTGTCTTACGACTCGACGTTTAGTGTGTTCTCAGATGCTTTTCTGCCCACCACGGTTGTAAAGAGTGATTATTTGAGTAAGTATAGCCTTCCTGTCAGCTTGAACCAATCTCATCATTTTCCTCTTCCCTCTCTCATCAACGGGGTGTTCACGCCTGTAGAATTGCTGCTCACTGGATGTTTTTTGTTTTTCACGCCGTTCTGTGTAAACTCTAGAGATGGGTGTGCATGAAAATCCCAGGAGATCAGCCGTTTCTGAAATACTCAAACCAGCCCATCAGGCACCAACAGCCATGCCATGGACCAAAATACCTGAGATCACATTTCTCTCCATTCTGATGTTTGATGTGAACATTAACTGAAGCTCTTGACCTGTATCTGCATGGTTTTGTACATCGTGCTGCTGCCACATGATTAGCTAATTGGATGATTTGTAATATATGGTCATTATATTTCTCCATATAATTTCATAATGTGTAAAATATATCTGCTTGTCACTATAATCCATATATTCTCTTGTATTCATACAGCACTTCGTCCTTTATTGAGCATAGAATAGTTGAAAAAAGTGCCAATAATCTCTGGCATGAAGATGGTTAACTGCTTAATGAAGCCTGACAAGTAAAATCCAATCAGCCACATTTCTCCAACAACACAATATGAGAAATATCCTGCTGGTAAATAAAAGTAAAAGGCTGTCACATGTGAAAGGAGTGAGAGTGAGGCTGCCAGTGTGTGAAGCGGCATTTCGCCACAATAAACAACAACAACATGTCGAAATCTCCTTCTGTCACTTTACTCTCCTGCTCCGATATGTCTCCTCCCTTGCGTTCTTGCTTCGCTCAAGATGGAGAGATAGACAGGAAATAGATCGAGCAAGCAAGAAAAAAAGGTGACAAACAGTACACGAGCATGTACGTGATCTTTTCTATTTATGGTGTAACACTTAATCTGTGGGATATGAAAAGAATCACAGAGATTCATTTAGGAGGAAAGTCTTCAGAGGACAGAGCCATCGGTGATGAAAGGCCACGCTCTTGCTCAGGAAAGAGAATACGCCGTCTCTGGAAACAAAAACCCCACTCTAATAAGAGAGGTGGCCTATCGATTGTCTGGTGGGAAGAAGAAGAGATGACACAGAGCTAAGAGAAGGATGATGTCGGCTTTTCAGGGACAGACAGACAGAAAAACCAGACGGTTGCACAATAACAAAGTCCTGATCCAATCCAAATGAGAGCAGTCATAAATAATCCCAAAGAGCGAGCCTCAGATGTACAAACTGACAATTTCCAACTCAGACAATCTGTGCTTTTCAAGCATCACACAACAGAGAAGATGCTGTGCAATGTTTAAAATGAGATTCTTTAAAATGTTTAAAATGAAGTCAACAAAACAAAAGGCATCATTAGCTCTTTCATGGATCTAGACTGTCTGGTTTACGAAGCATGTTGCGACAAATTTTCAACAGGATTTAAAATTAATGCATGTTAAAAAAAAAACAGTAATATCAAATATGGTATCTTTGAAGTTTAGGTAACATACCCTATAAATTAAACAAGTAAGTAAGTGAGTGAATAAATAAATAAATAGAATTGAATAATAATGAGATATCTAAATATAGAAAATTTAACACAATAAACATATAGATTAATATAAAAATGTTTTTGTGAGTAATTAATTTAAGATCAAATATGAAAATATAAAAACTGAGTCAATATATCATTGAATTATATCTTAGTTAACATCTTTAAAAGTATCTATTTCTTTAACTAATTGATTTAACTGATTTAACCTAATGGTTAGACATAAAAGTTGATCACATTATAATTTTTGCATATATATATTCTCATGGAACACTGTATATGTATATGTAGTATAAACTTGCCATATTTAAGAAAACAAACAAATAAACAACCAAAAAAACAAAACAAACAAAAAAAAAACCCTGATAAATATAAGCTGATAAAGTGAACTAATAATCTGTTCCAAATTCTGTCTTTAAGCTGTGAAGTAAGCTGCACAATGATTTATGATTCATTATGGAAAGATAAAAATGTTACATTCTTACTTGAAAAATAATAAATACAACAAAAATGTATATTATCTGTAGTTAAAAAAAAACTAGCATAAACGTTTTTTTTAAGTAAAATATTTCTATGAATAATTGTCAATTTCATTTTACTGTTCACTTTTACTTGACTAAAATGAGCTGACAAATGTGCTATAACATGTTCACTGAAAGTAAAATCTGCGTTAAACACAGACATTAGCACAGGCTATAGAAGACATTGGCCATGCAGAAGTAACAAGAATGCTCTCATTATTTTTGCTGATGCTTAGTTTGTGTCAAGGAGACAGATAGAGCGAGGAGAGCAGACAGAGCGAGGAGAACGTCCCACTCACTTGTGCTTCCCTTGCTGGACTTCTGAGGGAGAAAGAGTGATGAAGGTGAAACTGAAGGATCTGACAGTTCAGTGTCTCTTGTGACTTCCATCCTCTGTGTGTTTAGCTTCATCAATTATGCATTGAATTATGAATCTGAGTTTTTACTTCTCTGAGACGAGCTCTGTTCTTCACGTGTTCATGCTATAGTGTAGGCCTTTACTGTACAACGCACAACACCTTCATGAATAAATAATGAGCAGTAATACATTCATTAATGAACTTAACTATGTTAGGGAAAAAAGCAGGTGTCAGGAAGATCTGTGCACATATTCATACTCATTTCATATTCATGCTCGTGTTCATACAGGTAGGTAAGCCATTAGCTAGCTAAGTGAGTTAGACTAGCTAGCTGGATGTTTTGATGTTATACAGTATTAAATCTCTGTATTAAACTTAAAATATTACTTCGATATTCAGTAGCAATTTCCTGTTTTGTGTTAAATATATCTAAGTGCTGCTATAGTCTATATGTAACTCTATTTTTTTTGCTAGCTAGAAACATGTATGAATGAACATGAGCTAGCTAGCTAGATAATGACCCTAGGAAGCTACCCAAACCCCAACAGCATTTGGCTAGCCAGCTAATGTTACCTTTCTTTATATACTGCTGATAATGGGTGGTGTTCATTTCAGCATAGCTGTGGGCTAGTTAACATAATGGAAAAAAAATTGTTTAAATACAGAATGTTTTTGGATTAGATGTGCCAACTGCAGTAAAAAAAAAAAAAAAAAAGTAAAAAAAAAAGTGTTTCACCAGATGACTTATTTACTCTTCTTTTACTCCTTTTCTCTGCCAAGCCCTGCAACCCACGAAATACAATTTTCTTCAGGTTCTGGACCATTCCTTTAGCGTGTTCATTTATCATTCTATACAGTTTATAGGACAGTTTTCTGACAGAACTCTAACACTAATTCTTGTCATATTGTATCTCGAGGATGTTTGCGATGTTCGAGCCTCTCATAATCTCACTCTTCCTCCTTTTACTGTAAGTCCACTATCCAGCATCAATCATAGTATGGGGTTGATGTGTGGGGGAGTCTGGAGCCTTTCCCAGGGAACTCTGGGCACAAGATGGGGGACACCGTGAACAGGTTGTGCCAAGCCATCGCGGGCACACTCACACACCCATTCATACACTATGGACAGTTTGGAAATGCCAACAACGCATGTCTTTGGACTGTGGGAGGAAACTCCCATGGCACGTGGAAAACATGCAAATTGCACGCACACCGGGCGAAGGCGGGAATCAAACCCCCAAACTCGTACGATGGATTGATCCAAATCGTCCAAATTGTTCAGCATTAGTGGTGAGATAATATTTAATAAAAATGAAGCATGTACGTATTCAGTCCTCAGATTTAACTACAGACTGAACTACTAACTCTCTCCAAAAAAAAGAAGCGTATCAAGCACAATATTTCACCATGAGTTACATGTTTTAGGCAGCATAATTTCACAAACAAAAATGATAGTATACCATTTGCGGGTGATATTTTATATATAGAAATATTAAGTTTTGAAATATTCAGTGGTTGTGTTGCCACCTCACAGCTCCAGGGTGTTAATTCTGACCTCGAATAACTGTCTGTGTGGAGTTTCTCATTTTTCTGGACCCCTCCTCCAACCCAACCTCACACAACCTGGACTCTGTGTGTGTGTGTGTGTGTGTGTGTGTGTGTGTGTGTGTGTGTGTGTGTGTGTGTGTGTGTGTGTGTGTGTGTGTGTGTGTGTGTGTGTGTGTTTGGTGCCTTGCGATACAATGGTGTCTCATCCAGGGTGTGTTTCCAGTGCAGTGTATTCCCAGCGTTCCCAGGACAGACTTTGGATCCAGTGCAACACTGACCAGGATTAAATGGTTACTGAAGAATGGATGAATGAATTAAAAGATTAAAAGATATTTTTCATGCACTGGAAATTCTCAAGGAGCGAATTTGATATAGCGAGTTAATTATTTTAATAAAATTATGAACTACACTTATTTAAATCAAAAATCATGTATATAACACCATAATCATGAGAAGGACTATTAATAACAATTCACAACATATTCACACTTTTAGATGTTCCACACTATTTCAGTTTGTCTGATCTGAGTTTAAGTCTAAATTGTATTTTTATAATCTCTTGTGCCTCATCATATTGCACTCGATAACAAATAGACACTCAGTGTTTTTATCGACTGGTGTTTTGGAGAATGCTGTCTGACACATTAGTCCGAATTCTCCGGGAAGCCTACGGGGGGTGCACAGTGGCTCAGTGGTTTTTATCCTTACACTTTTTTTTAAAACAGCTTTAAAACAAGTGCCTGATTTAAAGCGGATGGAGAGTC
Organism: Ictalurus furcatus; assembly: GCF_023375685.1. Classification (NCBI taxonomy): domain Eukaryota; kingdom Metazoa; phylum Chordata; class Actinopteri; order Siluriformes; family Ictaluridae; genus Ictalurus; species Ictalurus furcatus. Next base: position 11,854,824 of record NC_071272.1, read on the forward strand.
TAGACCCCTGCCAGGAGAATGATGCCCAGAATACCCATATAAGCATTTGACTAATCAGTTTTATCCTGAAGGGGTGGTCTCTTGCAGGATGACTCCACCCCCATCTTATGACATGGCCTTAATAGTCACCAGATCTCAATCCAGTTGAACACCATCCATCCATCCATTTTCTGTACCGCTTATCCTACACAGGGTTGTGTAGAGGGACTCGGGGCACAAGGCGAGGGACACCAACTCATCACAGTGCACTAATGCACACACACATTTGGAAATGCCAATCCTACAACGACTGCCTGAGGAACCCGGAGTACCCTGAGGAAACCCCTGAAGCACAGGGAGAACATGCAAGCTCTGTGTGTACTGGGTGGGAGGGGGGATTCGAATCCCCCAACCCAAGAGGCGCGAGGCAAACGTGCTAACCACTGAGCACTGTGCACCCCCCGAAGGCTTATGAGAGAATTCGGACTAACGTGTCGGACATCGTTCTCCAAAACACCACTTGAGGTTAGTGGTGGTTCGACACCTTACTAACACACTTTATGATGTCTTTTCTTTTAACCTGTCATTCATCTATTACCTGATGCATTACAGCGCTTGGAAATATGACAACGTAATATGTATATCGCAGTAAATAAGGTCACAATACACATTTCTGAGATGTGTAGATTTAAAACTCTGCTCCACTAACAGGTCGTGATCTGACATTAAAATCTGTTTTCGTATTCATTCTTCCATTTGTTCCCTCATGTCCTAATGGGAATTGGCCTAATGGTTTCCATTAATTATTTCCCTCTCAGTATCTAATGATTAGAATGCTTAATGGAAATCAATAGATGAATTCTTATTAGTGTTTTTGTTAGCAGGGACATCTTTGTGTATTCTTGTGCACGTACACATAAAATCACTTAGACCATACTTTATTTTAAGTCAATTCAATTCAATGTATTTATTTATGTGGCATTACTGTTTTTTGTTGTTGCTGGAACCTAAATTCTATATAGTATCTTGTACTTTAAAAAGGTCTTGAGCTACTGTTTTGTGATATTTTTGACATATCGCCATAGGTTTTCCCACACCCGGGCCTGCTAATATTTATAATGCACCCTGACCATCTCTAACTGGTTTTATCTGACACCCTCGGTGTCCATCATGTGTATCCTCACACATTGAAAGCCATACCGCTCTCATCAGCCCATTGATCTCTCCTCTCACTCATCAGAGACAGGCCATTCGAAGAACGTGCCTGGCAATTAAAGCCAGGCTGGAGCCAGGGCTAATGAGATTGCGGAGCCATACTCTCTCTCCCCAACACTTCGCCAAGGTTATCAGCTATCCTACTCGCCAAACGCATGGCTCCCAGCGGGTCAAGTGCAGCAGCTCTCTGGTTGGGGGGAAAAAAAAGTAGAGCCAGAATTAGGAGCAGCTCCTTTCACGTGCAACCGGCTGGATTTCATCTTTGTTCAGCAGGGAAGGACGGACGAGGGGAAAGGGAGAGAGAGTCAGAGTGCGGGTTCCCGGCCTCATTAGAATGCGGTTTTCCTGTCGCATCCTATTCCGTTCACACCACGTTTACACGCCGAGGAGGAAAGTAGCGATGGAAAATCACCTTGAGTTTGTCAAACCCTGTTCCCGAGTCAAAGCTGTAGAGCAACAGCTCTCAGCCAGGCTTTCTACACGCTGCTCTCTTCCACTCCCCCTCCTTTTCCCACCCTTATTAATAATGCATGTTGATTTTAAAATATAATATCCTGTCATTCACAATCACATTACAAAAACACAGTGCTGAGAGGCTAGGGAATAATATTTGCCATAATTTACTGTTCACATATTTATGCAAGTCGGTCAAAACAGATTACATCACACGCAAGGCCACATGGGGTAATGAGTGCATTCATTTTATATATATATATATATATATATATATATATATATATATATATATATATATATATATTAAATATTGCAATATTTATTCCAGGACAAAAAAAGAAAAACTCACGTAAACAAACAGAGGCGTGTCAGAGGAAAGCAGCTTCAGGGCGCAGAGTCCCAGTCTGTCCAGATTCACTGTGTGATACATCAAACCCAGAAAATATATCCACTGAAGGCCACTCCTCAAAGCGCTCTCTCTCTCTCGGCTTCTCAGAGCCTCTTCACGCTGAGAAAGTGGGCTTGCTAGGGGCTGCCGACTACCGAGAGCAGCTAATCATTCTTAGCCTGCAAACTTCCTGTTACAAGAACGCATCCAAGAGAGAAATGAAAAGGTGTTTAGATGTGTTGTGGATAATGAGGGCTACTTGAAGCAGTCAAATGGTTTTAGATGTAAAAAGCTAAACAAACAAAGCTTTAATAATGCAGATATTGTATATAAAATAAAAAGAAGCAGCCTTTTCTCTGTACAGTGGTGCTTGAAAGTTTGTGAAGCCTTTAGAATTTTCTATATTTCTGCATAAATATAATGAGTCTTTATTGGTCACATATACATTATAGCACAGTGAAATTCCTTTTTTCACATATCCCGGCATGTTAGGAAGCTGGGGTCAGAGTGCAGGGTCAGCCATGATACAGCACCCCTGGAGCAGAGAGGGTTAAGGGCCTTGCTCAAGGGCCCAACAGTGGCAGCCTGGCAGCTCTGGGGCTTGAACCCCCGACCTTCTGATCAGTACCCAGAGCCTGGGAGTGCTTGGGCTTAAACCACCGACCTTCTGATCAGTAACCCAGAGCCTGGGAGTGCTGGGGCTTGAACCCCCGACCTTCCAATCAGTAACCCAGAGCCTTAACCGTCAAGCTGCCACTGCCCCAAATATGACTTAAATCATCATCAGATTTTCACACAAGTCCTAAAAATATTATACTTGTGCATTTATTTATTGAGGAAAATGATCCATTACATATCTGTGAGTGACAAAAGTATGTGGACCTCTAGGTTTAGCAGTTCATTTGAAGGCGAAATTAGAGTCATGTGTTTTCAATTAATGGGATGACAGTCAGGTGTGAGTGAGCAAGCTGTATTATTTAAAGAACAGGGATCTGTCAGACTCTGGTCTTCACAACACATGTTTGTGGAAGTGTATCATTGCACGAACAAAGGAGATTTTTGAGGACCTCAGTGTTACTTCGTTTCTGATAACAGCACGCCCTGATGTAAGGAATTAAATACTTCAGGGCGTGCTGTTATCAGAAACGAAGTAACAATGTAGATTGATTTTCTTTTAACATGACATCCTGAAGTGTTCTTTTTATATTACAGTAATTTGCTGACGATTAGGATTTTTAATTAATTAATAAACGATATGTTGCCCTTTTATCCGTTTGTAGTTATGTTTAAAGTCTGTGAGACAAATTATCATCTACGTTAAACACCTATAAAAAAACATTCCTTCATCAGCCTCTCGTTTTGGCAAAAAAAAGCAATTCAGCCTGTCTCGCTATTAAATATAAAGTGCCAAATGTTTCCTGAAGACTTTCCCACGGTGGAAAACTTCTTGAACATTACAAAGTGCTGACACTGTAGACTCCTTCCTTATGTTAAATAAATGTCTCCTTACAGAAACTTCACCGTATCAACAATTATACATCTTTTAATACATTTTTCTGTTTATTACTGGGTTTAGATTGTGTAGTGTCTGCCCATACAAGTCCATGTGTAAGCTGTTACTATAGAAACGATATCATACAGTATTAGAACAAGCGCATGAATGAAAGTCTGAGCTGCTGTTTAAGAAAATGAATCATGAATCACCTTCTGACCAATCAGACTGGAGAATCTAATAGCACTGTGGCAAACAAGCTACAGGAAATTACTAAACAGGTAGTCAAAGAAAGTGGTTGGTGTGTGAATTTGAATATTTTCCGAATTATGCCCTGGGTTAATATTGGCAACCGTGCTTTTTATTGTCCAAATCTGAACATGAGTAAGAACCTGTCAACTGAATGCAAACTTTAGGATGCAAATCCACTTGGTCAGTGATCCACCCAAAACAACAAAACAACACATTGCTCTCAATGAGGCAGAAAAAAAAGGTAGAAAAGTTGTGACCTAGGCATCACACCAACATAACACTTTTCAATCTGAACCCACCCTGTTCTTCTCTCTTCACAATTGGGAACAAAAACCCATGCTCTGAAAGATAAGGCTGATAGAAAGGTTTATTATGCAATCGAACAAAGGAGTGAATCAGCCCCTCTCACGCGCCGCGACTGCTTAACAAAAAACCGCTCGACAAAAGAGCGTTCTGCTCTGACAGGCCCTGTTCACCTTCATTGTGGCTTATTTGAATATTACCATCATGCTTCATTTCAGGGTTCGGGCAGGTGGGAGAAGGGTAAACCTAAACACTTCCAAATGAGAGGCTTTCTAATGCACGCTAAGAGATCTCACTTATTTTCATATTTCACACTGGCCTGTGACTCTGCGCACACAATTTGCATTAAATAGAAGAGTGCGCCTAATGCTGCCTAAGTGTCGGCTTTAATTCCTTTTCATTTAAACACAGCCATTGTTACCAAATCTCTTGTGAAGTCCTAGTCCCGAGTATGGTTGGATACGCCTGATATATTCATTTAGCCATCTATCTCTCTTTACCACACCGCTGGGAAGTTATACACCTCACCCCCCCCAAACACCCCCCCCCCCACACCCCTCATGGGACTGGGTTCTAATTGAGCTCGCTGCAAAATAGCAGATCCCTCTGATTCTGTCACATTCATTTCCTGCTCCTGCCTCACAGGAGAATTCCAATTACACCTGCCGCCTCTCTGGCAGCCTTCAGCTCCGCCGTGCTCACCGCATACATAGGAAAAGTGCTCACACCAAGAGAAAAAGCAGTGGCTTTAATTAAGAGAGCATGCAAAAAAGTGATCGCTGAACCCACTGGTGACGTGGCAGTTGGGCAAAGCGTTGGACAGGCAACACAAATCAATAATAGCTTAAGGGCATGCAAGAGGAAATGGAGATATCTTTCAGAGAATCAGGAAGGTGTGTGGATTTCAAGGATAATGTTCTGTAATATATCAAGAAAAAAGTAATCATATCTGATATTATAAGGAAAAAATGCAGTCATTCGAGAATAAAATGATCGCAATATTTTGAAAACAAAGTTGTATTTATTTAGAGAAAAGTCATAATTTATCAAAATATATGACATTATGAGAAATAAGTTGCAATATTTCAAGAATAAAATAATATTTATACAAAACATTTTGTCATATCATATTAAGAGAAAAATCATAATATTTTGAGAATAAAGCACAATTTTTTTGTGTGATATAACAAAAAATTAATAATATTTTCAGATTAAAGTTGTATTACTTTGAGAAAAAAGTCACAATTTATCATAAGAAGTTGCAATATCTGATATTATAAGAAACAAAAAATTACAATATTAAAAAAGTCTTAATATTTAATGAATAAAATGAATAAGAAAATGTACACTTTATTGAGAAAAAAAAGTATTTAAAAAAGTATATAAAAAGAAAAAAGTATATAAAAATAATACTGTGAGAAAATGATCATCAGAGCAATGTTCATGATTTGGTGAAGTTCTTGTCTCTCTTTAGTTGAAGGATAAATCTCAGGAAGGAAGTGATCTTCAAGGCTATCGATGGTTATATCTCAATGCCATTCACAGAGGATCCTGAAGGAGAGGAACTCCGTCACGCTCAGCGTCGAGGCCCCTGTGTGTTCTAGCATATGGACTAGTACGGAAAACGTAAGCGCTATGGTGAGTCCATCTGCAATAACACACTATGTGCTGGATTGCAATTTCTCCTTCAACAAAAAAAAAACAATTTCCTCCAAGTCTGTGTGCTTCTTCCTTCTAATCTTGTGCTGATGCATTTCCTTATTGTTGCGTTGCTCAAACATGTACCATTCTCTCATAGTATTATGATAATATTCTGCAAATATTGCAACTTTTTTGTTACGACTTTATTGTTGAAATAATTTTTTAAACAGAAGAGATCAAAAAGAACATATTACCACATTATGCATACTTGACTATAACATTCTTTCTAACATTTTTAGATTCATTTCTAACAACGTCACTTGGCTGTAGATATTTCTCCTCTTGGCATGTCTTGGTGTCTTGGCACCCTCAGATCCGAGGTGCAAACTAGCAGATAAGTGTTCTTTAATGGCGCCGTTCTTCCTATGGTCTCATTGTCATGCGTGGCCGAGTTAAGGGATTCCCGCGCATGTGGCCGAAGCAGCAGACTGTAAAATAAAGCTTCTTCACTCAAACTGTGGGTTAATCGGATGTCGCTGAAACAATATGGCTTCCTGCAACTCAGCTGAGACAAAAGGCTAAGCTCTTTTAAGCCAAACCAACCAATGGCTGTGAGAAAAAAACAAAAAACAAAACAACAGCAACAAAACATCACCTGGAACATCACTTGATTGGGTTTGTGGTCATGATTTTTTTTTGAGACGCTAGCTGTCATGGTAATGTAATGGAAAATGGTGGCACCAAATAGAGTCGAGGACCAGAACAGGCCGAACTTCCTTAATATCGACAGGAGCAAAAGTGTGCTCGACCCAAACTGAATCCCACATCAGGCTCCAGCGGTCAAAGTAAACAAATCTACCACTTAAACATGGCATGGCAATTAAACCAGTGTTAAACACTATGCCTCCACACAATACACTGTCATGTTACAGAATGATGAATGTTATTATTCTATGTACAGTATCTCACAAAAGTGAGTACACCCCTCACATTTTTGTAAATATTTGATTATATCTTTTCATGTGAAAACACTGAAGAAATGACACTTTGCTACAATGCAAAGTAGTGAGTATACCGCTTGTATAACAGTGTAAATTTGCTGTCCTCTCAAAATAACTCAACACACAGCCACTGGAGTCCTCTTCCACTCCTCCATGACGACATCACGGAGCTGGTGGATGTTAGAGACCTTGTGCTCCTCCACCTTCCGTTTGAGGATGCCCCACAGATGCTCAATAGGGTTTAGGTCTGGAGACATGCTAGGCCAGTCCATCACCTTCACCCTCAGCTTCTTTAGCAAGGCAAAAGGCATTATCATGCTGGAATACTCCCTGTGGCCCAGTCTCCGAAGGGAGGGGATCATGCTCTGATTCAGTATGTCACAGTACACGTTGGTATTCATGGTTCCCTCAATAACTGTAGCTCCCCAGTGCCGGCAGCAATCATGCAGCCCCAGACCATGACACTCCCACCACCATGCTTGACTGTAGGCAAGACACACTTGTCTTTGTACTCCTCACCTCGTTGCCGCCACACACGCTTGACACCATCTGAACCAAATAAGTTTATCTTGGTCTCATCAGACCACAGGACATGGTTCCAGTAATCCATGTCCTTAGTCTGCTTGTCTTCAGCAAACTGTTTGCGGGCTTTCTTGTGCATCATCTTTAGAAGAGGCTTCCTTCTGGGACGACAGCCATGCAGACCAATTTGATGCAGTGTGCAGCGTATGGTCTGAGCACTGACAGGCTGACCCCCCACCACTTCAACCTCTGCAGCAATGCTGGCAGCACTCATACGTCTATTTCCCAAAGACAACCTCTGGATATGACGCTCAGCACGTGCACTCAACTTCTTTGGTCGACCATGGCGAGGCCTGTTCTGAGTGGAACCTGTCCTGTTAAACTGCTGTATGGTCTTGGCCACCGTGCTACAGCTTAGAGTCAGGTTCTTGAAAATCTGCTTATAGCCTAGGCCATCTTTATGTAGAGAAACAATTCTTTTTTTCAGATCCTCACAGAGTTCTTTACCATGAGGTGCCATGTTGAACTTCCAGTGACCAGTATGAGGGAGTGTGAGAGCGATGACACCAAATTTAACACACCTGCTCCCCATTCACACCTGAGACCTTGTAACACTAACAAGTCACATGACACCGGGGAGGGAAAATATCTAATTGGGCCCAATTTAGACATTTTCACTTAGGGGTGTACTCACTTTTGTTGCCAGCGGTTTAGACATTAATAGCTGTCTGTTGAGTTATTTTGAGGGGACAGCAAATTTACACTGTCATACAAGCTGTACACTCACTACTTAACATTGTGGCAAAGTGTCATTTCTTCAGTGTTGTCACATGAAAAGATATAATCAAATATTTATAAAAATGTGAGGGGTGTACTCACTTTTGTGAGATACTCTATGTGTTGCATGTATTTCAATAATAAAGACTGAAATGAACATCATTACATCATCTCAATGGGCTTATTTCCATGCACAAAAATGGCCGTGTTCTTCTTAGCATGGCTCCTATGTTTTCCGGTTCTTTCATTACACTCCTCTTGACAGTATTTTACACTCATTGTCTGTAAGAGGTCCCAAAGATAAACAACAGTGATATTCACCAGATACAGTATGTAAGAACACTTGCAAAGCCCCTTCTAACCAGCTGAAGAAAGGCATCAAACTGAACGATAATGACATGTTCATCTTATCAGACGATATATGGACATGACCTTGATCATTTTGGCTGACCTCGATATCACCCATGTTTACATGCGTGTTTGTTTACATAACAAATGTATGAATGAATGTACGAATGAATGTCACCAACATTTTAGCCGTTCGCGCTGCTTCTGTTCTCTCGTCTGCTCTAGGGCTGTCAAATTAAAATCCAAACGTCGTATAATCTTCGAATTTAAGATAAAAATGCACATTCAAATGCAAAAACTGTGTGCATACAAATTTAATATGTGTAGAAAGCACTCACACCGATTTTAATTAAAACGTACTGTTGAAAAAAATTATACAAAATATTGACAATGAACTAACAATGTTTTTTGAAGAAGAAAAATCTAGAAAGAATAGTTCTTGTCTATCAAATAATCCAGTCAATCATAATCAATAATGTTGGGGATGGAGCCGCTTAAACTGTGTGAGCTGAAGCTGAACAGTGAATGAACAGCGGTAAACTGAAGCGCTTTACTAGTGGATAATTAACTCCTCCAAACACATCCTGTACACATATGAGATTAATCAAACATCTACATAACATAAACCTAATATTACAGCTTGCTTCTGCACAAAATGACATGAATTCACGAGTGAACTTGAACTTAGTAACACTTACTATTCCAGCAGTTTGTTGCCCTCGTCCCAACTTTTTTGAGACATGTTGTGGCCATCACATTCAAAATTACCTTATTTTTTCCTTAAAATGGTACATTTCCTCAGTTTGAACATTTAATATGCTTTCTATGTTCTATTGTGAATAACATATGGGTTTATGAGATTTGCAAATCATTGCATTCTGTTTTTTATTTACATTTTACACAGAGTTCCAACTTTTTTGGAATTGGGGTTGTAAATCTGTTAATGTGGGGCATCTGCAATGCAAGTCCCTGTGTAAGTTGTTACTAGAGAAATGATAATGGATCAGAACAAGCACATAAATATAAACCGTGAAGTTGGCACTACTCTCAGAGCTGCTGTTATCGAAAATGAATCAACACTTTCTGACCAATCAGAACTGGGGATTCAACCGCACTGCGGTATGACGTGGCTGAAAAAATTGCCTGTGTGTACTTTTAGTGAAACATAGTCCCAGGTTGGAAAAATCAGTGCTGCATTTTTTATAAGAAAATTAATTAATTTATGTATTTATTTATGTATTTATAATAAGCAGTGTATGTATAATATGTATAATGTATGTATAGTGTATGCAGCAATAATAATAATAATAATAATAATAATAATCATCATCATCATCATCATCATCATTTAAATTGAATAATCAAATAATAATTTGTTTATTCTCATATTGACTGAACGGAAGTGCAGAGCGCAAACCAGGATTTTCTTAAACCAACCTGATTTTCCCTTCACAGCATTCGCCTTATCATCGCTTCTCTGTATTTGGAATTTTCATAAATAAATTCAACCTTGATTTATGCCGCACACGCATTTTTGGATTTCTAAATGAATCTGAACTGTCACAGATCACAACATCAAGAGGAGACTGTATTTTAAATGACTGTGCTGTAGTTTAATTCGACAAAAATCTAACAGAAAGTCTTTGTTTAAAAAAAAAAAATGTTGTTATCAGTATTCATGTTGTCCTTTTCATGCTATGTTGTTTAAAGGGTGTGATGTAGGCATGTTTGAGCGCATATTGTGAAGTTTAACACAGACGAAATGTGCAGACCTTTGACTCCTCCAGTCCTCCCAAGGCATCACTGAAATTTTATGGTTGCAATCCCTCATTGTAACTACACTATTAGCCCTATATGAGGCCCTAAATATCAACACTACTGTATTACTTAAAGTGCTTGGAGCGCTGTTACTGTTGTGTCTACTGTATATAATCCGGGACCTTTTCCTTTCCTGTGCACTTGCTGGATCACTTCTCGCTTTGCTTTCCAGTACCTCGTGTGTTACAAAGGCATAAACACTTTAGGAGTATAACCATAATCATTACTGAACCTAGAAGCACTAAACACAAAACTTTTTCCACATTCTTACAAAGTGGTAAGTCGGAATCTAGCCAGAAAATTGTAATGAGTGACGTATATTTAAAGTGTAAAGTCAGCGTCACAGATTTGTATGTTGATTGATCTAAAGCAAATACTTGCATATGCAGTACAGTACAACTTATTTTAAAACAAAGCTATTTTGTTTACTGTTGACGTTGTGGGCAGCCATTTTGATTTGATTGAAACCACTTGCTAAACTGAGGAACACCACCCTGGGTTTATGAGTAGGAATTCTGAGTCGAGGGGGCCTTTTTTTCTAGTCGGAGGCCAGGAATTCCAAGTTATAAGTTACATTCGAATGCAGCACTGTCCTCAAGTGAAGACTTAAAAGCAAAAACTACATAAGAATGGTAACTCTCTGCAGCTGAAAATCTCCGTCTATGAATAACAAGGCTGGAATCGTTAAATTAGCCTCGGTGCGCTGCGTGGTGCGAACGGCAATCTCCCAAATCTTCTTCCCACACCTCTTTTCATATTACAAAGAGCTAAGAAGGTTCTGGAGGGAACCGATTGCACAGATTGCATTTTCATTTTATAGCCCCCCACCCCCCACTTCAAAAGATACATTATTTACACAGACAAACATGAACGCGCGCATACACACACACACACACATACACACACACTCCTCCCCATGAGGCCAGTTAGGAGGAGTAGGGCAGACAAAGCGGCTCAGGTAATTAAACTCTGTTCATGCTGACAGGGAGGATCAATAACACCAGCTCCCTCTAAACCACACAGTGTGCTGTTCTGGTTCTTTGCTCCAGCGCCAGGGCCAGCCGGGCCAGAATATTAAAAACATGACAAATAGCCTCTATAAATACTTGCTCCATCTCTAGCAGACACACGCGCACACACACATGTGCGCGCACACACACACACACACACACACACACACAGCTAACACAGGCGCTTCACGGTGACCGGATGTCAAACGCATATTAGAGGCATGCAATCGTGTCTCCTGGAACTGAGCAGTTCCAGCTGTGCTTCAGAGGTGGCGTGAGAGAAGAAAGCAGAGACGCAGCCCCTGACTGGGTACGAGCAGGGGGCATCGATGCCCTGCGGGTCATCGCCAGCGTGACGCCAGCTGACAAAGCGCCAGGGCAGTGTGTGTTCTCTGCTACCCTGCCATGCTCCTGTGAAACAGAGTGCACATGGATGTCAGAAGCAGCTTTACAGAGATAAGACCACCTGTTCCAGCAGCAGAGGCACGTGGCAGAGAACGCACCGAGACTGTTAAAGCTGAACACCACTATAAAGACTACGAGGAGGAGGAGGAGGAGGACCGATTCAATCATAATTAAACAAAGTCCCTAGCATTTCAACTAATTAGATCTGAAGACCTGTTGGCATGGAAACATGACAGTGCGCACACCCGCCCGCACCACCTCCCCCTCCCACCCCACATGGCTTGGACGGAAATTGGCAAACGGAGGACGCCGCACAGTGCCAACACATATTCTGATCTCAGGTTTAATAGAGTGTAACGCATGCACTATTAGTTTATTTCCTTATACTATTCTTCTCATATTAAAATATATTAGTGTATATTACAGCATATGTTACTATGTTTGTTATGCCAATACCATATTAAATTCCACATAAGCAGGGACAGGAAATATTTCTGATACATGGTCTGTGATTTAGTACTATACAATTTTTAGCTGTTCTGATTTTTTTTAAATACAGAAATGACTTTGGTGGGTTTAAAATGTTTTAAAATACAGAAAATACTAAGGCAGGTTTAAAATATTTTTGTAATTCAGAAAATACTTTAGTAGGTTTTCCGTTTGTTTTAAATACAGAAAACACTTTGGTGGGTTTGAAATGTTTCTTAAATACAGAAAATGGTGGTTTAAAAATCTTTTAAATAGGCAAATTATTTTACTGGGTTTTACATTAAAAAAATACAGAAAATACTTTGGTGGGTTTAAATTTTTTTAATACAGAAAATTTTAAAAATTCTCTGGTGGGTCTGTACACCTTGCTTTCATTTGTATAATATATTTTAAAAAACAGATGATACAATGGTGGGTTTTACTTTTTTTTTTTTTTTTAAATACAGAAAACACGTTTCTTTAATAGTGTCTAAATGTTTGAATCTAAACCTGTGTACACAACATACCGTAATTTGTTTACATAAAAGATGTAATGAAATTATGATCAACAGATCCAGAAATAAATCTTGGGTTACAAAAATTTTCTTAAATAGCAGCAGCTGCTGATTATTTCAGCCGCCATTCCGTCCTCCTTTACCATTACCCTCTTGTTGTTTTTAAAAAGCATGCAGTGATCCATATCAGCAGTACATCAGGCACTAACTTCAATCTTTAAACCACACTCTTCTTGCTACTAGCTAGCCAGTAATTTTTTTTCCTCTAAAAACAACAACAACAAACGAGCAAACTGTTCACAGACCATGGTGACCAAAGACTTTTCAAAGGCAGCGTTAGTGTGTAAAAAGTTATATCATTGAATGAGTCTTATGTTTATGCTTAAATTGTCTTGTTTATGGCATATGGTTTATGGTATATAGTGTTTCAGTTCATTTATTTTTTGTTCTTTGATTTTTTAGGGGGGATTAAAGACAAGTGCTTGTGTTTTAAGATGGTGGTAGATACTATTGAAAAACATCGTCTTGGCACCTCTAGTCAAGAAAAATCTGGCAAGGGCTCCCGAGTGGCTCAATAAAATATCATTCACGCTATCATCGAGAGTTTGAGTCCTGATGATGGTACAGTCATCATCTGTACAACATGGTGCAGTCCTGATGATGGTACAGCAAAATAAGTTTGCTTTATTGGCTGGTAGCCAATAAAGCAAAATTGGCCATGCTGTCTGGGTAGGAGGGATGATATAATCTCCGCTGTCAATCACAGTGACACTATCCAATCATAGCTGACTGTGATCTCATGTATGTAGAAGAGGGCGAATAGCTCGTTCCTCTAAGTGTGTTACGTCGCTCTGTGACGTGTCATGAGCAGCAGTTAAAAAATATGCAGTTGGTTGTCTCGAAGCAAACATGTGTTAGGCAACCCTCACCCCCATTCCCACCCGCCACCCCGTTTTTGATAGTTGACATATGCTAGAGGTGAGTTGTTGGATAATGAAACTGAGGTAGGAAAATGGAGGGCATAAACAATCTGGCAACCTCAGCAACATGAACTAGATGTAGGCAATTTCATAAACACTCCCAGAATATGAACTTGAGCACCTATGTAGCTTGAGTATGCATACGAAGGACTTTCCACATGTAAATATTGACATATCTTTTGAACTCAATTCGCAGAATATGATTTCGGCCCTTAGTAAATGATGGTTGCCATTTTTTTCACATGACAGCCCGTACTTTTCACTTGCCATCTTCTTTAACTGACATCCGTGCTGCTGATTGTCCTCGCCCCCTCACCGCCCTCAATCACATCACTCATGCACCTATACTTAATTCTGACAACACTCTGAAAATCAAATATGAAGAATTACGCTGGATAAGTGGCACGAGCATTATCACAATTACGGATGAGTCTCGAGCACAGCTGCAGACACTCCCTCAAAATGAAACGCTATTTTTTATGCATCGCAGTGAACATGCTGTGTGCTTGGAAATGACATGCATTGGAAAAAAAAGAGCAACAAAATCTGAGTGGCTGATTTCTGCTGGGAATTGGGGAGCCATAAAGCAGCCTGGATGCCATCTCAAACCTCAGATGCTAGATGTCATACAGATGTAATGACTGATATCATCTGTGTCTGTCTTCCTCTCCTCTTTCTCCATTGATTTGTTTGAAACCCACAGCCATCATCAAACCCTCCCCAAACAAGTCCCCAGTATGTCTGAGAGCAGCGAGAGCCAAGTCTGAGTCCTGCTGAAGGGCAATGTCAGTCTCCATCACTGAGACGTATGAAGTGGAAAGCCTAGTATTGCCGTTCCACTGAAAAGCAAGATGTGAAAGAGCCATTTAAGACTTTGTGTGTAGTGTGTGCGTGCTCTCGTGATGGATGGGGACGGCTACCTTGCTTTCGTCTGCTCTTCACCAAAGTTTACTGCTGCTGATTTGTCATTGCTGTCAGAGGGCAGATGCTGCCGCTATAAAAGTGAGCCCCACTTTATCACTGTCCCCAAAACAAGGTGAGGGTGCTTCTAGCAAATCGCTCCAAATGCCCTCTTCACAGCCACTACATCCTCACACATCTGGAACCTAATATAAGCTACAGCACCAGTTCCCAAAAAGCCCAGTAACTAATAAATTAATAGTAACTAACAGGGAATTCCACTTTACAGATTTGTTTTCTCTAAATTTATGCATCACTTGTCAAGAAGTAAACAACTTCATTCTGATTGCCAGGAACACTGACAGGAATCAGCTTCTAAAACTTCAGTATCTTGGAGCAAAACGTCCTCTCATCAATTCCATCACAAACACCGCAAAGAATCCAGCTAGGGCCATTTCTCTAGAATGGACTATTTTTCTTGAAAACACACTTCATGACATTGTTTACTTCTCGTTGAGTGTATTATGCAGATGATTATGTTGAAAAATCGGTGGAATTTCACTTTAAAGAGATTATGAAATCAAAATGGATGTTCTGGAGCTTTTTGTACAAGTCTAATGGGGCAACAGACACTCATATACAAGTCTATATTGAAAAAAAAAATTCTGTTTTGGATATTGTTGTTTTTTATCTTTAGAATTTATAATTGCTGCATGATGCATGCTGTGCTCTAAAGTAGATACTTGCAATTTTAATCTAACCATGACACAGTAACAACCCTCCTCCAAAACCAAAAACCGTGATAGTCCATGTGCTACAACAAACAATTGTTATCCAGCAAAGTGTGTGTATGATGCAGTGAGCAAGCAAGCATTTAGAGATATTGAGTCAAGCCCTTCGACATGCTTCCTCCCTGATTTCCGCTTTTAAAGAAATGTCAACATATAGAATTGAATTATGCCTCTCAATCCACTGCAGGGCCATTGTGCTTTTATCCCACCCTCTGTCAGCTGCTCAAATGATGCTCAAAACAACTCTGGGGCGTATGATAAAAGAAATATTTAGAAGTCTCAAGAATGTTGACCTATTCGATGAAAAGCTCTGTCATCATACAATATCCACCTGTCAGATGAAACAATATTCTTTTGAATTATGTCAGCCCAATCCTCACTGATCCAGAATATTTGCTGTGCAAATATTATTTGATAAAGTAAATAAGAAGGAGGTTTACTTGAGACACTTAGCTGAAATTCAGTTGAGCATGGAGGCAGAGAAAGAGAGAGCAAGTTCAGGCATGTTCACACACAATAGACTTGGTTTAACACCAGTGTCACCTCACATGGAGGCCCACCCAAAGTCTTAATCCAGACTGGTCTGGAGAAACAGAGGACCAGACATCCACAAATGGAATGGTATCTTCGAGTTTCTAGACAGTGTCTAGCTTTCATGCAGTTTCAATACTGCTGAAATAAAAATCTAATAAAATAGACACTTTGTCAGGTAAGTTGAAGGTCAGATGTCTGAGATGATAACACAGCATCATACTTTTACAGACCAAACCTCTTAATCTTAAGACTAGAACAAATCCATCTTTCTTGATGCTCAATTATCTTTGGTAACAGCACTTGGGGCTACCAATTAAACATAAGTCAAATACCAGATTCTCAAACAGTGTACAACAGGAACCCTCCAGAAAGATGAAAGAAAAAAATATTACACTCTTTTTACTTACCCAAAATACAGTCATTCAGCCAAGAAAATATTTGGTGTCCACCATTTTATTTTTTATTTTTGCTATGAGACTGATGTAGCTAACACAGAAGTCAAGTCTTTCTCACCCAAAAGTCTTTGGAAATGTAACTCAATATATTTCCCATTTGCTAAGTACCAATTGCAGAGCAGGAAGTGCCTCCTTATAGTAAATGCCATTCAACTTTATAACTATCTTCTGGGCAGCAGAAAGGGGAGTGCAAGGTGGTCTGTAAATGTAAAACAACAGCAAAAACACCACATCAAAACAAAAACACAACATCAAAACTGAAATCACAACAGCTGAACAAAAAACATAACAGCAAAACCATAAACAGAACATCAAAACAAAAAAAAAACCCAATAAAAACTAAAAACACAACAGCAGAACGTTTGGGTTACTCTGTTCCTTGAGAAGTGAACGAGACATTACGTGAGCTTCACACTGTGGGAAGCTCCCTCGCGCGTGACCAGTATCTGAAGCTTGTGTAACATCATGCCTATTTATAGGCCTGCTGTGATCAGGCAACGTGGCAATTAAGTGCGTCACGTGATATAAAAACGGCACCTGAGAACCGCACTGTCAGCCTATATTATCTGATGCGAAGACACAATTCACAGGAATGCTCCAGCATGACAAAGCTACGCAACGTCTCCTTCCCTTCTCAGGGAACAGAGTTACATGTGTAACCAAGACGTTCTCTTTCAAAGGGAACTCAATGTTGTGTGAGCATCACTATACAGGAACAAGAATACCCACTTCACAGGGCATGGCCTGTTCAAAAGATCCGAGCCTGAGGGTCACTGCAAGACACTAGAGCCCGGGGTGGAATGTATATCCAGGTTGTAATATTGAATGAATGTGTGCGGCATAGACCACCCTGCCACAGTACATGCATCCTTTAAGGGTATCCCTTTAGACAAAGCCTTTGAGGAGGTGACCCCCATTGTGGAATGAGCCCTTATGCCCAGAGGTGTAGCGAGACCATGCGCCTCATAAGCGATAGAGATTGCTTTGACACAGAATCACCTCTACTGTTGCTGCCAAAGCAGACCAGCAGCTGCTTCAACTTCAACCTCAGTTGCCTGACACCATGCATAAACCTCAATGTTAGAGGATGTTGCCCCACAGAGGCTCCATCAATAGGGGCGTGGTTGGCCAAAATGGCAACCACGTAGACCCTGATTGTAGAAGGAGCCAACCCTGCTGAGAAATGTCTTTGGAAGAACTCCAGGACTGTAGTTATTGTGCAGTTCACTGGGTCTTGCTGACGTTCCTTACACCACAAAGCAAAAAGTCGCCACTTGAGCGCATACAATTTCCTCAGGGGTGGTGCTCTAGCGTTCAACATGGTCTCTACAACCTCAGTTGTGAGACCAGAATCTATGAGCTAGTGCCCCTCAGGGGCCAGACCCAAAGTTTCCATAGTTCTGGCCGAGAGTGATAAATCAGCCCTCCGGCTTGAGACAGTAGATCCCTGTGAACGGGAATCTCCCAAGGAGTGCCATCTAGCAGGGATATTATCTCTGAGAACCATATTCGAGATGGCCAATAAGGTGCTACTAGCGGCAGGCATAGATGGTCTTGGTGAACTCTCGTGAGAACTTGTGGGAGCAGAGCAATCAGGGGAAAAGCATACAGACGTGACATCAGCCACATGTGCACCATGGCATCCAGCCTCAGAGGTGCGGGAGGAGTGAGGGCAAACCACGGCAAGCAGTGTGTTGTCTCCTCAGAGGCAAACACTTCCACTTCCACTTGGCCGAACCTCCACCATATGGACTTCACCACTTGTGACAGGACTTCTGCCACCACATTTCGGAAGCCCAGAATGAAACTCTGTCCAGAGAAGCATTAGTTGCACCTCCCTGAACAGGGGGTGCAAATGTAACCCTCCCTGATGGTTGATATATGAAACCATAGCTGTGTTTTCTGTCAAAACAATTGAGGAAGAAAGAATTTCAGTGCTAAAAATATGGCCCGCATTTCTAGGCGATTTATATGCCACTCCAGATGAGGACCACTATAGAGACCTTGAGCTGGACAGCCATCTAAGACCGCGCCCCAGCCCATGAGGGAGGCGTCTGTCATTACCGTCTTGCAATAAGGAGACGCCCCTAGAGTGTGACCTAAGGCTAGAAACCAGGGAGACCTTAAAATTCTCAGAGCACATAGGCATCGCCACATGACACTGATTACTCTCAGAGGTTTCGTCCTCTGACGAAATCCCCAACTTTTCAGCCACCACTGAAATGGTCTCATGATCAATAGCCCGACGGTATGATGTTGGCTGCTGCTGCCATAAGCCCCAACAGTCTCTTGTAGAGACTGGAGGGGATGCCCAGATCCAGCTTTATCTTGCTCAGTGTTGATAGGATTGATAGGATAGGAATGTTGTTGGGAATAGAAACGCCCTTATCGTAATAGAATCCCATATAACCCCTAGAAAAGTTGTCCTCTGCACTGAAGAAAGCATACTTTGGAGGTTCAACCTTTATGTTGGTGAGAACAACATCTGAATGTTGAATTGCCAGTTCCCTGGATCATGCTAGAATTAACCAGTCGTCCAGGTAGTTTAGTACATGGAGGCCCTGGAATTGAAAGGGAGCCAGAAGAGCATCCATGTACTTTGTGAAGGTGCAAGGGGATAATGGTAGCCCGCAGGGAAGAACAGATATGGGTACGCATTGCCTCAAAACATGAACCTCGGGAACTTCCTGTGATGGGGCGATATTTCTATGTGGACATATGTGTCTTTTAGATCTATTGTCACAAAACAAAAAAGTTTGAACATCAGCATCTTGAACCTGTATGTCCAAAGAGTACGGTTCAGATAATCCGTCCATCCATCTTCAACCGCTTACTCCTTTTCAGGGTCACAGGGAACCTGGAGCCTATCCCAGGGAGCATTGGGGTACACCACCTTGTGCCCGGGTGACAGGGTGCCAGTCCATCGCAGGGCACACAATCACACATACATTACCACACTACGGACGCTTTAGACACACCAATCAGCCTACCATGCATGTCTTTGGACTGGGGGAGGAAACCGGAGTACCTGGAGGAAACCCCCGCAGCACGGGGAGAACATGCAAACTCCGCACACACAGAGCCGCAGGAATCGAACCCAGACCCTGGCGGTGTGAGGCGAACGTGCTAACCACTAAGAGACCGGAACAGGGTACATGTTCTTTGGGTCCTTTGTCCAAGAGGGAACTTACTTCCTGTTTTAACGTCGGGCTCTGCTCTGTGCTGACTACTGTGATGAGCACACCTCTGAACCGGGGGTGATCAAGCTCTGAACTGGACCCAGTAACCCTTTTCTATGGTAGACAGAACCCACAGAGACACATTTGGTAGTAGTTTCCATGTTGCCAGATGGGCTTTTAGTGACATTAACTCTTCCACATTCTGTTGGAGGGAAAGCATCAGATTTTCGTTGACATGTGACAGCTCACTGACCAGAGAAGACTGAAAACTTGGGACAGTCTTGGCTAGGGGAGGTCCGACAGTAGTACTAGCCCTAACAACCTCACATCCCCTGATATGTCCCTCTGTGGCCCCTCAGGACTGCTTCTACGTTGTTTGCTTGTCTGCTTGATAATTCTCAGATCAGGCCAATTAGCAGGCTGCAACTGTGGCCGGTCCCCCTGGCTCTCCACACTCACCTTCTGTGCCTCCCTCACACTAGCGCTGGCCTGGGCTCCACTTGTGGATGCCTGTGCAAAATCGACATGAGGGGGAAGGAACTGGCGCCGTTTGCTGTTCTGCCTCCCAAAACATGTTGGCGATGGCGTTAACCGCACCACCAAAAATGCCAAAAAGTTCAACAAGGGCGTCCAGAAGAAATCCCTTATTCTTATCCCCCATGGCCAAGTGGTTGAGCCATAGGTGCCTCTCCGACCCACTAAACGGTAGATATGACGGGCCGTTTGCTTGGTCGGCCGAAGAGAAAAATGAGTTACCCAGTGAAGCTCTACCACTGCCTCAGGCCCAATTCCCTATCCACTGTCGAGCTCATTTAGCAGTTCTGCCTGGTAAGCCTTCAACACTGCCACTGTATGAAGTGACCCACCCGTGAGACCCACTGCCACATAGGCTTGGCCAACCAATGCCGAGGTAGTCTTACACTACTTGAATGGCAAAGCCGGCCCCCCTAATTTCACTGCCATTGATGGAGAGAGGCAGCTCACAAGTGCCTTGCTCGACCTTTCGGCATAGCAAAATATGTGTACTGTTAATTCCCCATGATGGCCAAATAATCCGATGTCGCAGGGTTATAAACACGGGTGGTGTACGGCTTTCCCCAGAAGCACGATATTTCATCATGCACTTCTCGAAAAAACTGGATATTTCTGTGCTGTGAAGGAGAATTTTTTTCACTGGGAAGAAAGAGCTCGTCCAGCCCTAGTGATCACTTCGAGCAGCCCTTTATAGGAACGCGAGCGCCAAAATCTGCAAGTGGAGAGTCGGAGCCGGAGGAAAGAACAAGAGATAAATCAGTACTCTGCTCTGGTTCCCCCTCTAGATCCATACAGCACCCCCAGGATCTTACCCAGCTGGCTGCCTTGACAGCAGAGTTCCGAAAGAGTTTGACAGAGTTCCGAAACCCATCTCGCTTCGGCTGAGAAGCAAGAGAGCCAGGAGCGGAGCTACATCATTGTGAAGCATTCACAATGAGTACAGTCAGCCCCCTCAAGGGCTGCCGCAGCAAGCTCCACTCCCATACACTTCACACAAAAAATGTGTCATCCCCCTCTGTAATAAAATGAGAGAAAGGAGTAACACACTTTCTGAACTCTCTAAGGCTCATATATATATATATATATATATATATATATATATATATATATATATATATATATATATATATGTTCTTTTGAAAATACAGAGAAGTGAAAAGTTTTAGGAATGTTCACACAAACTGAAGACAAAAAAGATGAAGACGTGGTTTACAGGCGCCGTTTTGTAGTCACGCAGCGTGCAAAATGAGACGTCACCTGACCACGGCAGGCCTATAAATAGGCGTAATTTTAGATCAGACTTCAGATAAAGGTCACATGCGAGGGTGCTTCCCATAGCGTGAAGCTCACACAGTGACTACGTTTACATGGACAGCATTAATCTAATTATTGACCTTACTCTGATTAAGATAATAATGTGATTAAGGTGTTTACATGAGTTGCTTTTAGAATACTCCTGTTATGTTCCCATTTTACATGTTTTAGAACATAATTAGATTAACAGCCCGCGTCATTACGTCACCGCGCCACGCCGTCCGACATCCCTCCAGAATTTCACGTATCAACATACAGTTCCTCTTCGTTATGGTACCGTATACAGATTTGGGTGTTTTTATTATTTTTTTTTTAAGGACGCTTTAAGTGCAGTTAATTATTTGTCATGTTATATGTGCTAATACACAACTGCTTGAAGCCGTGTGTGTGTCCCAAATCGCGTAGTTACCATCTATATAGTAGCCGAGATGCATGTATTTTTCCCCACTACAGGCCTATAGTAGGAAAGTATGCGATTTGGGACGCGGCCGAACTCTCTTGTTCACCGTAAAACTGTTGTGTGTGATCGTGTCCTGTCGCAAAATGCGGCGAAAACTCCCACACGATGTTCATAATGTGATTAAGGTGTTTACATGTCTGTAATACACGTCCATAATGCGCTTAAAACAGGAGTACTCCACCTGTCTTAATTCGATTATTGCTTACTTTGACTATGACCTTAATTAGATTAAGGTAAGTAAAAATTGCTGTTTACATGGTAGTTTCTTAATTAGAGTATGGTCTTAATCTGATTAAGAGTGGATTATTGTTGTCCATGTAAACGCAGCTAATGTCTCATTCCCTTCTCAGGGTCTGGTCCTTACTGAACATCATATGCTCATTGTTGATTGGCTACAGGGTGTGTCAGTCTAACGCACTATCCGGACAGGACTAGTTTTCCAGGGGGATGTTAGAGAACTTCGTGTTTCACAGACGTGCTTCGTGATTTTAAACCACGAATCTGCCAAGTCTGTCTATTTCTCAGACAACCTCTGTAAAAATTCAGGCACAAATTACTTACTGTTTTTTGGCTAACTCAGTGATCCTCTGGGAAATCTAATCCCATCCGAATGCGAATGTCTGTGATTGCCAATAATATTTTTTCACAACGCTTTTCCTTGGCCAACGTAAACTACTGTATAAGGTCTTATGCATGCATTTTCTGCTTGCTGCGTTCAATTCAGTATGGATGTACATGTATTTGCTACCTGGTGAAGAACTAAAAAAATAAAATCAACAACAAGAGCCAAATCATGTAAATCGTTAAGAATGGCCACTGTAATATCAGTGTCAGGTGATTACTCGCCTTCATTTCTGCTCTCAATTATATAATGTTTTAATTACATAGGAAATCACATCTTTATTTCAGTGGGTTTATTGTAAGCAGACAGTTCTATAAAATCACGTGAAGTTTATTTTAGTAAGTTTTTTTAATAAGTCTATCCATCCATCTATTTTCTATATCGCTTATCGCATCGGGCACAAGGCTGGGTACACCCTGGAGGGGGTGCTAAACCATCGCAGGGCACACTCACACACTATGGGCACACCAATCAGCCTACCATGCATGTCTTTGGACTGGGGGAGGAAACCCCCCGCAGCACAGGGAGAACATGCAAGCTCCGCACAGACAGGGCTGCAGCGGGAATCAAACCCCCAACCCTGGAAGTGTGAGGCGAATGTGCTACCCACCGTGCACCCTTTTTTAGATAAGTAATTTTAATAAATTAAAATTAAATCAACAAATTAAGAAATTTTACTTTTTAAAATGCATCCATCCAGAGCACGTGATCTTCTGTAATGCCCAGATGTACAAAACAGACACTCCCACCTCTGTAATAAACACGGAGACGTTAGTCCTGTCTGAATCGGTGCATGGAATCACAGATGTTGGGTGATAAGAACTGTAACTCAAACTACATTTAGAAAACTAGTCCCATCCAAACAGTGTTTAAGAGACTGTGGAAAATGGTGAGCTAGATGTTTGAGCCTAAATGAATTGTTTCTATTTTGTTTTGTTTTGGATTTTGGTGTTGTGTTCTTGATTTTGCGGTTGTGTCCTTGCTTTTTGCTGTTGTGATTTTCGTTTTCTTGTAGCAACCCACCATTCTAAAATATTTTTTTTGTGATTTCCACCACAGTAGCCCCCCTGGCTATGGGTCCCATACATGACTACAGATGCAAAACCTTGAAAACAATTCTGTAGATTTGAATTGGTATTGAAACTTCCACTGATATATTATTTTCTTTCTTATGACTTGCTGTGAGCTCTATCAATCAAAAAATTTTACTAAAGTAGATCATTACTTGTCACTTTGGTGCACCTTTAGTGTTTTTTTATTTTTTGGAAAAAGTGAATGTAGTTTGCCTTTACAATTCTTGTAATGTCTATAATTATACCCTTAAGAACCACACTGGTACCTTAAATGAGTGTTAAAGGCACACGACTTTCACATTCATATTGCTACATAACACTCTTGGACTTTAACGGGGAAAAATGGGGAATGTGTGTGTGTGTGTGTGCGTGTGTGTGTGTGTGTGTGTCCATGGGAACACTTACCAATTTACAGAATCTTTGTGCACCAACTCAATTAAGATGATACTGATGAGAAATTGCATATACACTGAAGACCCCAACAAATTAACAAATTATTGGCTTGTTAAAACAATAATAGATTTCACTTAGTTGCTCAATTCCCCTCGACTCTAACGAGATGAGAACGAGTGGCCCTTGTCCACAAGGTTAATGGATTCCATATTTTTTCCATTTAAACATTTCCCATGTTTCCGACACACACAAAAAGCAATCCAGGAGACAAGTGGAGATAATTAGGTTCTGCAGACACAAAGAAGCTTAAACAGGCTGATGAACACAGTGCTGTTGCTCAGTTTTAGACATGCCACACCCTGTTTTCACACTGTCCTGGAACCAGCTTGACCTGGTAACATGGCGATTTGGTTAAAATTAGCAAAAACATTTCTGGAAAACTTGTGCTTTTTGCATTAGCCACTGAAAACAATGAAAAGTGAATGATGCTTGGGGGGTGGGGCTAGTATCACAATTTGTTACTGATTGGTTATTAACATGGTGTTGCCGTATACACAACGGATTTTTATGCCGCAAACATGGAAATATTTTAATTTTCTTAGAATATAGAGTGAACGTCTTGCAGGTACCATTACATATGTCTGTAAAATGGTATTTTTGCTTCCATCCAGATTTAATGTGTTGGTATCATTGCAGAGAAAATTTTGTTAGTTGCTAATAATATGAGCGGGTCAGATAGTATCCCATAATGATATCAGTTTAGTGATTTCTGATGCTCACGTGCCCATTGTAGGTGCTTTCGGCGGTGGACAATTCAATTCAATTCAATTCAATTTTATTTGTATAGCGCTTTTTACAATAGACATTGTCTCAAAGCAGCTTTACAGAAATATCAACATGGTATACAGATATTAAAGGTGCGAATTTATCCCAACTGAGCAAGCCACTGAGTGGCGACGGTGGCAAGGAAAAACTCCCTAAGATGTTTTAAGAGGAAGAAACCTTGAGAGGAACCCGACTCAGAAGGGAACCCATCCTCATCTGGGTAACAACAGATAGTGTGAAAAAGTTCATTATGGATTTATATGAAGTCTGTATGGCCTTAGGAGCAGCCGTAGTCCCAGCAGTCTGGAATTAAAGAAGATTTGAGCTCCATCCAGAGGCAGAAAGGATCTGGATCTCTAGTATCTCCATAAATTCATGTGGGGCTCGGCGAAAGGAGAGAGGGAGAAAAAAGATTATTATGACTGCGAAGTAGTAGAACAGAATCTAGTCAGGGTAGGCTTGAGTAAAAAAATACGTTTTAATCCTAGACTTAAACACTGAGACTGTGTCTGAGTCCCGAACACTAATAGGAAGACTGTTCCATAACTGTGGGGCTCTATAAGAGAAAGCTCTTCCCCCTGCTGTAGCCTTCACTATTCGAGGTACCGTCAAATAGCCTGCATCTTTTGATCTAAGTGGGCGTGGCGGATTATATAAAACCAAAAGGTCGCTTAGATATTGTGGCGCGAGACCATTTAGTGCTTTATAGGTTAATAAAAGTATTTTATAGTTAATGCGAGATTTTACTGGGAGCCAATGCAGTATTGATAATATCGGTGTGATATGGTCGTACCTTCTAGTTCTAGTTAGGACTCTAGCAGCTGCATTCAGAGGTCAGCATGGGCACATGGGCACCCCATATGCAGCAAGCTGTGATGCACTGTGTGTTCTGACACCTTTCTATCATAGCCGGCATTAACTTTTTCAGCAATTTGTAGTAGCTTTTCAATTTTATGGGATTTGTCCACACAGGTTAGATTTCACTCCCCACGTACATCAATGACCCTGTTGCAGGTTCACTTGTTTTCCTTTCTTGGACCACTTTTGGTAGGTACTAACCACTGCATACCACGAACACCCCACAAGACCTGCTGTTTTGGGCACGCTATGACCCAGTCGTCTAGCCATCACAATTTGGGGCTTGCCCATTTTTCCTGCTTCTAACACATCAACTTCGAGAACTGACTGTTCACTTGTTGCCTAAAATATCCCACCCCCTGACGGGTAACATTGTAATGAAATAATCAACATTATACACTTCACCTGTCAGTGGTGCATAAGTAGAGGTGAGACATGAACATAAGTAGTGGTGAAAGACAGCTAAAATTGAACAAAGGTAGGCAAAAAAAAATTACATTACAGAGTTAATAATAATAAACTGTTCATGTAAATATCTATAATGTCTATATGTTAACTAAAACAGCAGCTTTTCAGCAGTGTTGGTTGTGTATGTAAATACTTGTATATACACATGCAGCAATTGTAGGGCAAAACACAATGTTTAAGCCTTATTAATTTGTGGCGGTAGTTAATTTTCTCATTCTCTTGCATTACTATGTCATGGCACTGCTTAATTATCTTGATGATGGCATATAAAGTGGTGGCTATGCATCCGGATCTCATTCTCATGGACGCACGTTATTTTTTTTAAACTACAGAATGTCACCAGTGGGGCTCTGTAGATATTTAGATATAAGTACAGTAACAATGTAACTTTTCACCTGTACATTGCTGGCACCTTCTAGTCATCTCTCAAAATTGTATAAAATGATATCAGCTAAAACCGATTCTGTTCTGGTCAGTTCTTGTTTCAACCTCTACTCCAGGGCTCATGCTATATATAAAAATATACACCAAACTCCAAATGGCAGCGGTGGATCAGACTGGATCATATGTTTGAGAAGCACAGCATGTCCTGTCATGAAGTTGGACATAGGTGAAGGACGGGGGCGAGAGGCGTCTGGATCGAGCCTGACAGCTTGTGAATAGGAGGGCGGACCAGGCTGCTACTAATCACACATGCTGGACGGGAGTGTCTGAGTCTGGGAGAGCTTTTCAATCACGCAGCTCCTCTTCCTCCCACTCAGAAGGGCATCTCGGCTCTTTATGAGGCCTGGGCTGAGGCAGACTGCTTTGTGTTTGTCTAATTTGTAGGTGTTTTGGAGAAGGAGAAATACATGGCAAGCTCCTTAACTTCTGCAGAAGGCTGCAACTATTTTACACAGGGGAGGAAAGTTCTGGAAAGAGTCTGGGCCTACACTGGCACGAGTGTGTTTTTATCTCACTGGGCATGTTTCTGTGTCTCTCTCTGTCTCTCTGTGTCTCTCTCTCTCTCTCTCTCTCTCTCTCACACACACACACACACACACACACACAACCTTCTGGCCTGGTCTTGAACACAAGCATTTAATTTAATTTCAAGCCTTGAGGCAATCTATCTATCATCACTCCTCTCTCTCTCTCTGTTCTCACCTGCCTCACATTTCATGCAGGGGGAAAAAAAACCCCACCTGCTAATTGCACATATGGGAGTTTTAAAGTTTTCATTTTTAATTTGACTGCCATGATTTTAGTGAGCAAACAGTACAACACAGCGTAAAGGTTTTCAGTCTAAAATAATTGTTCTGCAGGAAAAGTGTAAATAATATGTTGTATCAGTTACTGTATAACACACTTTTACCCTTCAGGGTACAACTTAATTCATTATTTTCATTATTATTAGTTCAATATAATTATAATATTATAATATTTAAAAATATTTTTTTCCCTTCTAACTTAGTAAACCAGCAATACAATTTGGACAGATCATTATCTTAATATGATAAGCTCCTATCTGAGTTAAGACTGACTCAGGTCAGGCGATCGGGAAACAGGCATACACAGGGTTAAACATGAATCAAGGTCGTGGTCACGGAAAACAGGGTCAATAAACAAAACGAGAAACATGAACTATGACGAGGAACCGGGAGCGGATAATTCAGCGTGAACTAACTCTAAACATGGAACGTGACTATGACTACTAAACGAACTAATCTAACTCTACGATAATCTTCCGCGTTGTATGCTGGGTGCGGTATATACGTAGACATGATCAGCGTCTAAACTGCTAGCAGCTGAGGGCAATACAGACACACATGAAATCCCAGCCAATGACAGAACAGGGAGGAGACATGACAAAAACATAAACAAAACACACGTGTCCAGATGTCACTACTGTCAACAATGGAAAAGCAGGTGCTCGTGCCTTCGTGCTTAGAGCACGCTGCTTCAAGGGGGAATCATATAAGAACCCCCCCCCCAAAGGCAATCCTCCTGGAGTGCCATGAGTCATCCCATTTCATTGTCCCAAGCAGAGCCAGGAAACCGCACGGTGTTCTTGGCGGCGCAGGGAAGCGGAGCGACGTCCCTGGCTGAACAGGGAGGCAGAGTAACGACCACAGCTGGGCAGACAGGCTGAGCGACGTCCTCGGCGGAGCATGAAAGCGGAGCAACGTCCTCGGCGGAGCAGGACGGCGGAGTGACGTCTTCGGAGGAGCAGAACGGTGGAGCGACGTCCTTGGCGGAGCAGGACGGCGGAGCGACGTCTTTGGAGGAGCAGGACGGCGGAGCGACGTCCTCGGCGGAGCAGGACTGCGGAGCGACGTCCCTGGCTGAACAGGGAGGCAGAGTAACGACCACAGCCGGGCAGACAGGCTGAGCAAAGTCCTCGGCAGAGAATGAAGGCAGAGCGACGTCCTCGGCGGAGCAGGAAAGCAGAGCGACGTCCTCGGCTGAACAGGGAAACACAGCGCTGTACTCTGCAGAGCAGGGAAGCAGGGCGACGTCCTCGTCGGAGCATGAAAGCGGAGTGATGTCCCAGGCTGAACAGGTAGGCAGAGCAACAACCACAGCCGGGCAAACAGGCTGAGCGAAGTCCTTGGCGGAGCATGAAGGCAGAGCGACGTCCTCGGCGGAGCAGGAAAGCAGAGCGACGTCCTCGGCTGAACAGGGAAACAGAGCGACGACCACAGCCAGGCAGACAGACTGAGCGACTTTCTCGGCGGAGCAGGAAAGCAGAGCGACGTCCTCGGCTGAACAGGGAAACACAGCGCTGTACTCAGCAGAGCAGGGAAGCAGGGCGACGTCCTCGTCGGAGCATGAAAGCGGAGTGACGTCCCCGGCTGAACAGGTAGGCAGAGCAACAACCACAGCCGAGCAAACAGGCTGAGCGAAGTCCTCGGCGGAGCATGAAGGCAGAGCAACGTCCTCGGCGGAGCAGGAAAGCAGAGCGACGTCCTCGGCTGAATAGGGAAACAGAGCGACGACCACAGCCAGGCAGACAGACTGAGCGACTTTCTCGGCGGAGCAGGAAAGCAGAGCGATGTCCCCTGTAAGGCCAGGGAGAGGAGCGTGGGTCCCCTCGAAGCAGGAGGGGGGAACGATGTTCGTCATGGAGCAGGAAGGCTGAGCGACGACCTCAGCCGAGCAGGGAGACTGAATGACGACCTCAGCTGAACAGGGAGGCTGAGCGATGACCTCAGCTGAGCATGAAAGCAGAGCGACATTCACAGCAGGGCAGGCGGGCTAAGCGAAGTCCTCTGCAGAGCATGAAGGCAGAGCGACATCCTCGGCGGAGCAGGAAAGTAGAGCAACATCCTCGGCTGAACAGGAAAACAGAGCGCTGTACTCAGCAGAGCAGGGAAGCAGGGCGACGTCCTCGTCGGAGCATGAAAGCGGAGCGACGTCCCCGGCTAAACTGGAAGGCAGAGCGACGTCCTCAGCTGAACAGGAAGGCAGAGCGACGTCCTCGGCTGAGCAGGAAGGCAGAGCGACGTACTCAGCGGAGCCTGCAAGCTGAACTTGGCTGGTCACGTCAGCCGACTGGGATGTGAGCAGAGCTTGGTTGTCCGTGTCAACAGACACTTGGTTGTGCATGTCAGCAGACGTGGACGTGAGCAGAGCTTGGTTGTCCCCGTCAGCTGACTTGGGCGTGAACATAACTTGGCTGTGCGTGTCAGCAGATTCAGGTGTGAGCAGAACTTGGCTGTGCGTGTCAGCAGACTCAGGTGTGAACATAACTTGGTTGGTTGGGTCATCAGACGGGAACATGAGCAGAACTTGGTTGTTTGTTTCAACAGACACTTGGTTGTGCATGTCAGCAGACATGGACGTGAGCAGAGCTTGATTGTCCGTGTCAGCAGACTCGGGCGTGAGCAGAACTTGGCTGTGCATGTCAGCAGACTCGGGCTTTGGCAGAACTTGGGTGGTCGTGTCGGTAGACTTGGGCGTGGGCTGAACTTGGGTGACCGGGTCGGTAGACTTGGGCGTGGGCTGAACTTGGGTGACCAGGTTGGTAGACTTGGGCGTGGGCTGAACTTGGGCGACTGGGTCGGTAGACTCGGGCTTGAGCAGAACGTGGTCGGCCGTGTTGTTAGACTTGGGTGTGAGCAGAACTTGGTCGGCCGTATCAGTAGACTCAGGCGTGAGCAGAACTTGGTCGGCCATATCAGTAGACTCAGGCATGAGCAGAACTTGGTCGGCCATATCAGTAGACTTGGGCTTGAGCAGAACTTGGTTGGCCGTATCAGTAAACTTGGGTGTGAGCAGAACGTGGTCGGCCATGTCAGTAGACTTGGGCGTGAGCAGAACTTGGTTGGTAGGCTTAGATATTAGCGGAACTTGGTCAACTGGATCAGCAGGCTTGGACGTGACATCAGGAACTTGAGACTTGACTTGGACTTCAGAGACTGGAGACTTGACTTGGACCTCAGGGACTTGAGACTTGACTTGGACTTGGACCTCAGGGACTTGAGACTTGACTTGGATTTCAGAGACTTGAGACTTGACTTGGACCTCAGGGACTTGAGACTTGACTTGGACCTCAGGGACTTGAGACTTGACTTGGATTTCAGAGACTGGAGACTTGACTTGGACTTCAGAGACTTGACTTGGACTTGGACCTCAGGGACTTGAGACTTGACTTGGATTTCAGAGACTTGGGACTTGACTTGGACTTCAGAGACTGGAGACTGGACTTGGACCTCAGGGTTGAGCTCTGGTGTTGGAGCCTCCCTGTTGACCTCTAGCTGGAGCTCGGCAGGTGAGCCCACCTCGTGGGTCTCAGGTTCGAGCTCTGAGGTCACCAGGTTAACCTCCGGCTGTGGCTCTGATGCTGGGGCCGCCCTGTTGACCTCTAGCTGGAGCTCGGCAGGTGAGCCCACCTTGTGGGTCTCAGGTTCGAGCTCAGAGGTCGCCAGGTTAACCTCCGGCTGGGGCTCTGATGCTGGAGCCTCCCTGTTGACCTCTAGCTGGAGCTCGGCAGGTGAGCCCACCTCGTGGGTCTCAGGTTCGAGCTCAGAGGTCGCCAGGTTAACCTCCGGCTGGGGCTCTGATGCTGGAGCCTCCCTGTTGACCTCTAGCTGGAGCTCGGCAGGTGAGCCCACCTCGTGGGTCTCAGGTTCGAGCTCAGAGGTCGCCAGGTTAATCTCCGGCTGGGGCTCTGCATGAGTTTGCCTGTAGTAGTGGGTAAACAGCAGGGCAGGTTTGCCTGCCAGACTTACCCCCCCGAAAAGTTGTTCTAGCTCGACCCTCGCCTTCGGACTCCCGAACCGCATCATGAACTCCCCCACAAACTGTTCTACATTGTCCAGGTTCCTACAGTGCTTATCCAGTTGGAGCTGCACCCACTGACGGGCCGGTCCAAAGAACCGGGACCACATGAATCGGAGCCATTACTTCTCCTCTGGCTTAGGGTCCAACAGGCCGGAGAAATAGAATTGACAGTCTACCAGAAAATATTCTGGGGCACCGAAAAATCCGTCAAATGGATCAGGAAGCTCCATAAATGTCCATTGTGGGAATTGGACTGAGTCCATAGCGGGGATGGTTGGCGTCGACTTCCGGGTTCTGCGTTTTCTCCGTTCTCCTGCTGCATCCATGTTTTGGCGGAAGATTCTGTCACGTATCGTGACAGAGCGGAGATAGGACGGATGCAAGTGCAGTATGAACAGTGTTTATTTTAAAGGAGAGACAGGCAGACAAATCTAAAACGTGATCCATAAACGTAATCCACAACAGGCGAAGGTCAGGCGATCGGGAAACAGGCATACACAGGGTTAAACATGAATCAAGGTCGTGGTCACGGAAAACAGGGTCAATAAACAAAACGAGAAACATGAACTATGACGAGGAACTGGGAGCGGATAATCCAGCGTGAACTAAGTCTAAACATGGAACGTGACTATGACTACTAAACGAACTAATCTAACTCTACGATAATCTTCCGCGTTGTGTGCTGGGAGGCGCGCGGTATATATGTAGACATGATCAGCGTCTAAACTGCTAGCAGCTGAGGGCAATACAGACACACGTGAAATCCCAGCCAATGACAGAACAGGGAGGAGACATGACAGAAACATAAACAAAACACACGTGTCCAGATGTCACTACTGTCAACAATGGAAAAGCAGGTGCTCGCGCCTTCGCGCTTAGAGCACGCTGCTTCAAGGGGGAATCATGAGATGAATGTCAAAATTCTGCTGAATTCTTCAATATGATTGGTCAAAAGGTGTTGATTAGTTTTCTACAAGACAAATCTGCAATTCAAATATTCAAGTTTATATAAATGTGCTCATTCTAATATTGTATTAACAATTCATATGTCTATCATATGTCCACGGCTAATAATAAACAGATTAAATTTTGCAATAGCAGAAATTAACGCAAAATCAAGCAAACACTGCAGTATTCGGAGGTGCTTGCAATTTTTCTAAATCACTGCAGATTTCCAGGAGATGTGGAACAAGACATCAACACAATGTGCATTTTTGACTGCAACAATCACAAAAATATGCATACACAAAAACACTGCATACTCCTGTAGGAACTGTAAAATGTGTTGTTATTTAAAATGTAAAGAAAAATATAATCATTGATGTGATGAAGATTTCTGTATGAAAACATTTGTTTAAGATTTAGGGAAGGAGTCTCCAGTATCAGTAGATTTTCTGCCTTGACAGAAAGAGTTTTATGGTTTTCTTGGTAACATGAAAAGCTACAGCATGTTTGTTCACCAGAGAACCTGACGATGGAAACTATTATTTATACCTACTGAAACACAAGTGATAACAGGAACTTACTTGTCTCTTGAATGTTCCACAACATTAAATGGAACTATAACCAGTTAAAAAGCATAATGCTGTTCATTAATAAATTCAAATTTGTAATCACTGACAAATTGCTGGGGCATAAGAGGAAGAAAACTTTTCGAGATGTGCTATTCTGGGAAAAGAATCAAATTCGGGGTTGTAAAAGTAACGCCACTTTGACTCAGGCCACATTACATCACCATGTTGTTAATTATTTTCTTAAAACAGAATGCCACGTAGTGTGCTACTCCTTACATAATGCTAAGAGTCATTGGGAAGACTTTAAAAACATACAACAACCCTAAGCAGCATTGTTTAATTAGGCACTTGAAATGAATATCTTCTCTCCACACCAAACTATTTACTTATGGACGTAATTTTTATTCACCCATTGTGAGAAAAGACAGATAAAAGATACTCGCTCACACCTGAAGTATTTTTGCTGTCCCAGTCGTATGATAGTATTATCATGATTCAATGTTGAATTTAAGCTGTTTTTATTCCACAATATTTTGGACACATAATATTCCAGGCCATTAGGAGGATTCTGAACAATCGATGGCCGGCAAACCATCAACCCAATCTGGCAAAAATGGCTGTGCCCCTGCAAAAGCCTCGGAGGACATCTGAACAGCACAAAGGGTGCCAACAAAACAGAAACAGACTGCAATTAATTAGCACCAATGTTTATGACATGCTCAAGAAGAAAGGATTTTCACAGAAGAAAACAATCCGATGAATACCCAGGCTGGGGCTTCACTTTAATGAGTACAACTAGGTTAATTAAGGACACATAAACAAATGCAAGGATTTAAAGATATTGTTTACACTGGAGATGCAAAATCATTGTATCGGATTCTGTTGAAGGAAGAGTTTGTTACGAATTATATTTATTTATACACACACACACACACACACATACACACATATATATATATATATATATATATATATATATATATATATATATATATATATATATATATAAGTTTCAGCTGTTACTGAGTGTGGAGTTTGGTGTCACCAATTCCCTCTCTCGTTTTATGTTTTGTTTTTTCCATAATTTGTTTTTTTTTTTTACGTTGTGAAGTCTTTTCGACCCTTTTGTCCGTAAATCAGAGGCTTGTTCTCTGCTTCCATGTTTCTGAATGTGTGTCCTTCAAAACACGTGAAGCCAACCACTGTGCATTTTCAAACTGCTGCTCATGCTGCATCACTCGGACAAAAAAAATGCTATCCACCCTCTTCTGCATACATGAGCTCATATACACTATCGATTGTCTAGTGTCACTGTGATTGACAGGGGACACCACTGCGAAAGACCGTGGAAAACAATTTCGTGCAAATCGAGGAGTGTTCCACAAAATACTCTGCAAATTGTATCGCAAATTTTGAAAAAAGGAGCAGCAAAATCAAGCAATTTTGGCCACAGCAATCACAAAAAAACTTGTGAAATCCTGTACAGACTGGCTTGTGGTACTATTGGGATTTGAACTGATGATCTGATGTTTTTCTGCTGCCTCATCCTTGTGTGATGTTGCCTCCTGTGCTCTGACCCCTACTATGGACTTTAATAGCCCTTAATAAATATCGTGCCATGTTTATGTTTTTATGCACTTGTGACCTGAATGTAACAATCGTATGTTACATTTGGCTTATTAGATGGACTTCTTCCAGGATGATGATGGTTTAAAACTTATACAGAGAAATTTGAATGAACGTGGACTTCTGTATAACTAAGAAAAACCAATAATGGCTAAACAAATTGTATCACGAAAAGGCACAAGAGTGTGATTAAAACTTGGTGAAATGAGCTAGCAGCATGACCTCTCAATGAGTTACATGTAAATTAAAGGGAACCTCCCCCCAAAAAAATATTCAAACAACTTGGACTGAACACGTGTAGGTAAATAATAGCTTGGAAATTCTCTAATGGGAATACCACACTTCTGAATATTCTATTGAAATCCTTGAACTGTCTACATTATTCTAAAAGAAAAAGAAATCGCTTCTTTCAAGATGTAGTGAAGGTTAGACACTGTCGCAGAAGATTTTTTTTCTCAGTGGTATGGAGGCGCGAGATTGAATGCTAGATTTGTAGCACACCTCAGTGTCTCTTTTTTCGGGCGCATGGCAGATGCTCAGAGCTCGGCCTGGCTGAGAGAAATGTGGGACGTGGCAGAGAGCGATCATAAGGGAAATAACAGGGAGGCAAAGCGAGAACTTGACTTGAGTTTGTGCGTGAAATGTGGAGACAAGTTGGAATGGTAAATTTTTTGTTGATCTTGATCCAGTTCCTTCGCGGACGCCATTAGCATTACAAAAAAGCAGCATGGAAGTTAGCAATCTGACAGTATTTGGATGACAGTTGTTATGTAGGTGCTCAGGTGCCTGCCATATGATCCTCAGAAACTGTCATAGCTACTGAGAAATTAGATCCACAGCACCTTGCCATTTGTGACGGACATGGGTAGAGGCAGAAGCGGCCAACAATCCTGTGAAGCTCCAAGCTGCCACTCTGTCACTCGATGGCCACCGGGCTCCAAGTGACCAGTGAGGACCTGCTGCTCTCATTCCTCTACCATATGGGTGCTTCCTGTTCCTACAGGGTACCGCCCAGATCAGGGCTGTGGGCTCCCCGCTACCAGTTGCCCTTTTGTCCTGGTCTTAGGCTTCCCATATCTAAATATGAAACATAAAAGATGTAACTGAAGTGATGCAACATTCTCACACCAGCAATGCAAGAGCAAAAACAACAAACCAAGGAACATACAGCGAGGGCTTTCACCTCACTTCTATATACAGATGATCAGCTTCCATCTCCTGGTGCTACTTATCTATATTTAACCCACAGTCTATATAAGGCACTGATGAACATCAAGTGTACTGTAGGCTTTTTATTTGTAAGTGGTTACCGATCCCCAGAGCAACCAAGAACATTTATAGCTCTTCACACATCTTCAACTGATAGGTTTTTTTTTTTTTCTGAGGTACAGAAAATATACAGGACTCTTTTATACATAATATGCATTTTAAACCCTTTTTTTTCTTTTTAAGTAATGTCTCACAACAGACTCCATAACAGATATTTTGGTAATGTTTTATAACAGATTCCATAACAGATATTATGACATGTTCACAATGTTAAAAAAAAAAAAAATCATGCTTTCATTTATACTGGATGGTTTACCAAGCTTTTCTGTGTCAAGTTTTTCTGTGACTGTTGTACCCAAAAAGACTTGATTTTGCTGAAGCTTTTTTCAAAATTTGCAATGCACCTTGCAGAATTTTTGGTGCTTTTTTGCACAAATTCTTATTCTTATTAATCCATATTTGATGGTGAACGATGCGGTGATATCATAAACATCATAGAAATTTAGGAAATTACTTTTACAATATATGTTGTGCTCCCCCCTCTGCAGAACCTATGACAAGTAAAATATGAAAGGCCTAGGCATGCATGTCGATATAAACCTTTGAGCTAACAACATAATGGATTAATAAAGAAGCTATATAAAAGCCTCTGATGTAGAAACACGCATTTAACCTTCAGCTCCACCTATTTCTGTCTTTGGTTATAGGAGAGAGGTGGGCTAAATAATTAACCCTGTATATTTTAGCCCTACATTAGGCATTAAGCACAATGTTATGGCTAATCGGTATAGAAAAATAATCAACACCTTCAGACTAGTAAGGCATAAATAGTGCTTGCTTCAATCAAGCCTCAGAGAACATTTTATAAAATGGTTGTTACATTACCATTATCTATAACGATTATAACTACAATACTATAATAAATGATTTAAGAATTAATTATGTACAATGAATCAAAGACATTAAACTGAAATAAAATCTAAGTATTTAAATTAAGATCAGAATTATGAAATAATAATAATAAAAAAAGTAAAGTATGTAAGTTCAGAAAAAGTAATTAGGTAAATAATGGCAGGTTTATGTTAAACTCATTAAACAGAAATACATGCATTTACAAACTTAATTTATTGTAGCAAAATAGACATTATATCAATATGTAAAAGCTACACAAGGCCTCAATCATGTTTCTACTAATACAGCACACGTCATCTAATACTGGCTTATAAATCCTCTTTATGGCATCATATTTAAACTACATATTTATAATTCTTTATCATTTATTACTTTTCCTTTCTTTTTAATTCTCTAATATTTGTGCAGCTCGTTCACTTCAGAGGTTTGTCTCTACCAGACAAGCTTTTTTTTTGTGCACAACTTTTGTTCGGCCACTTTTAAAAAGGAAGAAACTTTACGCACTCCAAATCGTCAGCTCAACACATTTCCTACCTTGTTGTTTCAAACAAAACTCCTTTGTCATTTTTTTTGCGAGCACTGCAAGAAAGCAGAGCTTAAAAAAAAGATGCTGTGCCAACCATGTCCTTCTACAAAAAGATAATAAAGTCCAGAATGGCGTCTATTGAATTCTGGAAGGTGCAGGGACAAACACAGGTTTGAGTAAGAGATATATTTCTGCCTGTGTTTTTCTACAGTTGATGCAGTGGGCATAATTTCTGTGATCAGAACACGCAATGTCTAATCTTATTTTATGATGTGGTGACAAGTCTAATCTTATCTTATGATGTGGTGACTAGTAGAAGAAAGAATGAGTAGAATGCTTTAAACAGGCATTAATTAATCTCTAACTAAAAATATAATGAATTTTGATGTTTGAGATATTTCCTCACAGTGATTTTTGTTGTTGTTGTTTAATTACTGAAAATCTTTTCATGAATACTATATGACATAACCTTAAATTTGAAATATAATTTAAGTTTAACTACAATCATACATGTAGTTTTTACTCTTTTTAAATGATATATAGGAGCACAGTTGGAATCAAAGTCTAATCTTGTGCCTCCATCCAGGTTGGTGCAGTGAAAAAAAGTTTTGTTGTGCCTTGTAAATACTATTAAACCTGAACATGTCATGTACTCAGAAATCTACAATTCCATTCCTTTTTATTTTCCTCTGTGCAAAGATTTGATCAAATGGCCACTGCAATTTATCTCTTTTGTATGGAACAAATGTCTGAAGCAGAAAGGAAGTTCAGGCAGGTGAGAACAAAGCCCAAAACAATAACAGGAATCTCAAAATGGAATGAAACGATGAATAGATGCAGTTTGCTGAGTGACGAGATGAAAACAATTGTTGTTGATTTCTTGGTGCTAAACCTAAACTGTATTTTCACTCTTCCATACATAAACTAGTGGTTAGAGATCTGTAGGTGAGTGATTGCATGTTCTTTTCTTATGATTACAATCAGAAACTGTCAATTATTAATACGGCGTGAAGCCTTATATTCACAAACCTGTGTACTACACGTCCTCTAGGTTTGGTATGTGGATATGTTATTGAGATCACAATGGAAATAAATTGAGTAATTTGATATTGGGTTAAGAGGCTAAGCCTAGTCATGCCTCTGCACTCAGGACTGAATTTCATGTGGGGGTGAGGAAATATGCTAAATAAAATCACAGCATGATGTACAATTAAACAGATAAGTGTGACACGCTTACGCACTTTGAGTGCATGTCAGATAGTAGTAGAAGTGCTGGTGGTGTCATTTAATTACCGTCAATCAAGCATGCCATATTAATAACGTTAATAGGTGTAGGAAATAAAATACCTCAGACCTTTATGACAGTGTCACTGAAAATGATTAGAGGAAAAATGACAACTTATAAAATCAGTCTACCTTTCTTTTTATACTTCTACATTAAACCTTCAGTACTTCAGCGACTGTCACCTTGATATCTCTATCCTCATAGTGTAGTTAGTTGGCTAGAATCATACAGAAACTAACCGGATATTCCTGTTCCCTTTCAAAGGGAATCCAACTTTGTGTGAGCTTCACGCTGTGGGAAGCGTCCGCGCGTGTGACTGGTACCTGAAGCTTGTGTAACATCATGCCTATTTATAGGCCTGCTGTGATCAGGTGACATGGCAATTAAGCACGTCATGTGCTATAAAAACGGCACCTGTGAACCACACTGTCAGCCTTATTAACTTCATTATGTTGGTCATTTGTGTAACGTTCACAAGAAGACTCTTCATTTCCTCTCTATAATTTCAAAAAAAAAAAAGAAAAATCTTTTGACTTTTCTGTCCCTTTAAAAAAAAAGTGAAAAGTATGAGTGAGAGAGAATTCATGAAGTGTGTCACGCCTTGCTCCTGTTTCATTATGGGGGGGAAACTTTCTATGTGAAGTTTCTAGGGGTGGAACATGCCAGGGCAGCTCTCGAGAGGTCTGATTGTGCGTATTGTGAAAGCCTTACAATTAGGCAGCTCCGCTCTCTTCTTGGCCAAACAGAGTTGGGTTTCAGAGCCTTGCGGATCTGGGCTGGCTGGCTAAGGTCCTGGGAATCTTGTTTGGATCTGGAAGAGGAGCCAGAGACGAGCGCTGCTCTATCTCTTGCTCTGTCTTCCAGGTCTGGCTCTCGGCCGGATTTTGGACCTCGCATTGCAACTCCTCCTTCCACAATGGAAAGCAAAAAAAAAACCCCTCTATGACTCCAAGGAGCCAGAAAGGGGTGCCAAAAACAGAGAGCAGCCCTCAAGCATATAAAGAGCTGCTTGAGGTGATTACTAAGGCAGTCGAAAAACTAAATCTAGACTGGCCCGGGGAACAGGAAGTGGCTCGTAGCAGGCTGGACGAGTGGTTACTCCCCAGTGAAAATAAATCTCCCTCACACCGCAGAAAACTCCTCTTTTTTCCAGAAGGGCATGATGAAATATCACGCATCTGGGGAAAACCATACACTAGCTATATTTATAACTCGTGATGTCGGATTATTCAACCATCGTGGGGAATGAACTGCACGGCTATTTAGCTATGCTGAAGGTGGAGGAGGGAAGTATAAGGGGATGTGAGATTGTTAGGGCAGTTAGCCTCTAGTACTACTGTAGGGCCTCCCACAGAATGTGGAAGAGTTAACGTCACTAAAAGACCATCTGGCAGCATGGAAAACTACTGCCAAATGTATCTCCATGGGTTCTGTCCACCACAGAAAAGGGTTACCGGATCCAGTTCAGAGCTTGACCCCCCGGTTCAGATCTGTGCTCACCACAGTAGTCAGCACAGAGCAGAGACCGATGTTAGCACAGGAAGTAAGATCCCTATTTGACAAAGGGGCCATAGAACATGTACCCCGTTCCCTGAGGGAGGGAGGTATTCACAGCCGTTATTTCCTGATCTGCAAAAAAGATGGGAGTATGTGGCCAATTGTAGATCTGTCTCATCTGAACCATACTCTCTGAACATATAGGTTCACGATGCTGAAGCTCAAACATATTGTTCTACAGATACAGTTCGAGGACTAGTTTGTGATGCTACATCTAAAAGACGCATATTTCCACATAGAATTATCTCCCCGTCACAGTTCCTGAGGTTCGCGTTTGGAGGCAATGCATATAAATATTTGGTTCTTCCCTTCGGGCTAACTTTATCCCCTTGCATCTTCACAAAGTACATGGATGTCATTCTGGCTCCCTTGTGACTCCAGGGCATTTGTGAAGTAAACTACCTGGACAACTGGTTAATTCTATCATGATCCAGTAAACTGGCTATTCAACATCGAGATGTAGTTCTCGCCCACATGAAGAGCTTGGGGCTCAGGTTGAACCTCAACAAAAGTATGCTTTCTCCAATGCAGAGGACAACTTATCTAGGGGTTATATGGGATTCTGCTACCATGAGGGCGTTTTTTTTATCCCCAACATGCATAGGGTCAATTGAGCAAGATAAAGCTGGATCAGGGCATTCCCTCTAGTCTATGAGAAACTGTTGAGGCTTATGGCAGCAGCAGCCAACGTCATACCGTTGGGACTATTGCTCATGAGACCATTTTAGTGGAGGTTGAAAAGTCAGGGGATTCATCTGAGAATGAAACCTCTGGGAGTAATGAGTGTCATGCGGCGATCCCTATTTGCTCTGAGAATTTGGAGGTGTCCCCGGTTTCTAGCCTCAGGTCACACTTTATGGGCATCTCCTTATCGCAAGATGGCTGTCCAGCTCATGGTCTCTGGAGCCACCCTCATCTGGAGCGGCATATAAATCGCCTAGAAATGTGGGTCATTTTTCTAACACTGAAATTCTTTCTTCCTCAATCGAGAGGTCATCATGTGTTAGTTGTGACAGACAACACAGTGGTGGTCTCATATATCAACCAACAGGGAGGGTTACGCTCGCACCCCCTGTTCAGGCAGGTACAACAAATTCTGCTCTGGGTGGAGGGAAAGTTTTTGTCAGTGAGTGCAATGTACATGCAACCGGAATCAAGGCAGGGGCTGAGGCCCGGGGATTGGAAGCTCTATCCACAATTGGTGTAGTCCATATAGTGGAGGTTATGGATGTGTGCATGTGTTCGCCACCAAGGAGACAACACACTGCCCGCTGTGGTTTGCCCTCACTCCTCCTGCACCATTGGGGCTGGACGCCATGGTGCACACATGGCCAAGGTCACATCTGTACACTCTTCCCCCAATTGCTCTGCTCCCACAATTCTAGTGAGAGTTGGCCAAGACCACCTACATCTGCTGCTAGTAGCACCTTATTGGCCAGCTCAAATATGGTTCTCAAAGATGATATCCCTGCTAGATGGCATTCCTTGGAAGATTCCCATCCGCAAGGATCTACTGTCTCAAGCCGGAGGGTTGATTTCTGACCCTTGGCTGGAACTATGGAAACTGTGGGTCTGGCCCCTGAGGGGTACCAGCTCATAGATTCTGGTTTCACAACTGAGGTTGTAGAGACATAGAGACCATGTTGAATGTTAAAGCACCATCCACAAGGAAATTATATGTGGCGACTCAAGTGGCGACTTTTTGTCTTGTGGGGTGAGCTAGACATCAGCTAGACACAGCAATCTGCACAACTGCTACAGTCCTGGAGTTCTTACAAGGACGTTTCTCAGGAGGGTTGGCTCCTTCTACAATCAGGGTCTACATGGCTGCCATTTCAGCCAGCCATGCCCCTATTGAGGGAGCCTCTGTGGGGCAACATCCTCTAACTTCGAGTTTTATGTGTGGTGTCAGGTGGCTGAGGCCCATCTGCAGACCATACATACCTTCCTGGGACCTTTCTGTGGTCCTGGAAGGTCTGTCTTTTGAACCCCTAGAGTCTTCTGACTCTAATGGTAACTCTTCTGCTGGCCCTGACATCTCTCAAGCAAGTAGGAGATCTACAAGCTCTCTCTGTTGCCCCTTCCTGCTGTAACTTTGCCCCTGGATTAGCCAAGGCCTTCCTATATCCTAGGCTGAATTATATTCCTAAAGTGCCTACGTCTGCTGCCCAGCCGGTAGTGTTGCAGGCTTTCTGATCTCCTCCGTTCCTCAAACCGGAACAAGAGAAATTGCACCTGCTGTGTCCAGTAAGGGCTCTCTGTACTTGCGTCCACTGCTCTGGCCAGCAGCGTAAGTTGAAGCAGCTGCTTTGGCTGCAACAGTAGAGGTGATTCTGTGTCAAAGCAATCTCTATCACTTGTGAGGCGCATGGTCTCGCTACACCTCTGGATAAGGGCTCATTCCACAATGGGGGTCGCCTTTGTCCAAAGGCTTTGTCCAAAGGGATACCCTTACAGGATGTGTGTACTGTGGCAGGGTGGTCTAGGCCACAGACATTCATTCAATATTACAACCTGGATATACATTCCACCCCGGGCTCTAGTGTCTTGCAGTGACCCTCAGGCTCGGATCTTTTGAACAGGCAATGCCCTGTATGACGGAGTGGGTATTCTCGTTCCTATATAGTGACGCTCACACAACATTGAGTTCCCTTTTAAAGGGAACATCTGGGTGGCGCATGTAACCCTGTTACATGAGAAGGGAACGAGATGTTGCATAGCTTTGTCATACTGGGGCATACCTGTGAATTTCTTCTTTGCTTCAGATAATAGAGGCTGACGATGCAGTTCACAGGTGCCGTTTTTATATCATGCAACGTGCTTAATTGCCACATCACCTGATCACGGCAGGCCTATAAATAGGCATGATGTTGCACCAGCTTCGGATACTGGTCACGTGCGAGGGTAACTTCCACAGTGTAAAGCTCACGCAATGTCTCGTTCCCTTCTCAGGGAACAGGGTTACATGCGTAACCCAGGTGTTTCTCAAAATAGCAGCTAGTAGCCAATAGAATGTTATTAAACATCAGGAGATCACAAGTTCGAATCCTGACAATGTCACAGCCATCCATACCCAGGAGCCCAGTGAGTAAAAATATAATGAATGTTAAAGTCAAAGTCGCCAATTGTGGACATCTGTGAGCTGTGGCCATATGTATGTGGAAGAGGGTGGACAACGGTTTCCTCTGAGTGTATTATGCAGCCCTGTGACGCAGCATGAGCAGCAGTTCAAAAAGATATTGTTGGTTGACTTCAGGTGTCTGAGAGTGAGCATATGTTAGCTTTCACCCTCCCAGGTAGTAGCTGTCATATGATGGAGAGAGATGGCTGCTGGGTGGAAACTGACAGGTGACCAAATTTGGGATGAAAAAAGTTATTAAAGAAGAAAAATGTATTCATTTGATGTCTGCAATGGTTAAATTTAGAAGAATCATAATAATAACTCATAATGGGCTTCCTCAAGTCCTCTCATGGACTCATGTCTAATTTTGCTACATTTGCTGTACTGACTTGAATTTTTTCTCTGAATAATCAGCAAATGTACTATAACTGGACTTGCCACAGTCTTATACATTGGTCTTGCTAAATGTCATCTTGGTCTCAACTGAGAATTTGTAAAAAATAATGTTCATGTTATCTTTTCAAACACAAGTTTGACAAGAAGTCATTCTTTGTTCTAGAAAACAAAGCCTAGTCATTGGTGCAATGCAAGAACAAGGCCAACGAGGTCTGCAGTCTTGATCTTAACTTCATTTGGACTCAACCCCCTCCTGGCTAGTCCTGGTCTTGGACTTAACAATGACAGTCTTGACTACAGCCCTACTTCTTATAGCGCTACTACAGCCTCTTCATCTTCATTCATCTTCTGTAAGCGCCTTATCATGGTCAGGGTTGTTGTGAATCTGGAGTCTATTGAGTCAAGTCAAGTCAAGTGGGTTTTTATTGTAATTCCTCTATATAGCTTGCATACATTGGAACGATATGACATTTCTTCAGGACCATGGTGCAACACGGAACAGTATGCAAGATTACATAAAGTGCAAATACACAACAGTGTGAGACAAGTGTGAGACAGTGTCTTGACTAGGCAGGTGGTGTTGAGAGTCCAGGAGAGGTCCCCAGTCATGTGCCCACTAAGAAACCTGGAGCTTTTGACTCTCTCCACAGTTGTTCCGTTGATGTGCAGTGGTGAGTGGTCCACTTGGCTCTCCTGAAGTTGACAATCATCTCTTTAGTCTTATCAACATTAAGAGATAGCTTGTTGTCTCTACACCATTCTGCGAGCTGGTTCACCTCCTCCATGTGCGCTGACTCATCATTGAGACCACTGGGTGTGAAGTGGGAGTACTTCCTGGCCAGGACGACAGTCCATCCCAGGGTCTGATTCCATCATCATGGGCAAATGCAGTCACTTGATATCAAGAGTGCACTACATCAGACATGAATTTAAATCAATAATCTAACATGTTAAACTGTTTTGGACTCAGAATGTTAGGCATTCACACTTGGACTTGGTCTCTAATTACAGTATTTGTCTCAACTGAGAGTTTGTATAAATAATGATTGTGTTGTCTTTTTTTCACATGCACAAAGTTTGACAAGAAATAATTCCTTCTTCTAGAAAACAAAGCCTAATTATTGTTGCAATGCATAATCAAAGCCAACTAGTTCAGGGTTGTGGTGGATCCAGAGCCAATCACAAGAACTACATATAGGGAATACTCTCTGAATGGGATG
This sequence comes from Ictalurus furcatus, assembly GCF_023375685.1. Classification (NCBI taxonomy): domain Eukaryota; kingdom Metazoa; phylum Chordata; class Actinopteri; order Siluriformes; family Ictaluridae; genus Ictalurus; species Ictalurus furcatus. The sequence continues at coordinate 11,899,491 of NC_071272.1, forward strand.
CCAGTCCATTGCAGGGCTTGTTTCCATCACCATGGGCAAATACAGTCAAAGGAAATCAAGGGTGCACTGTATCAGACATGAATTTAATCTGATAATCAAATGTGTAAAAGTGTTTATTTGTCTCCAAATTTGACATAAAACAGTATGTGGTAAAAACCCAAGAAAAGCCTAGAAATTATGTCAGAGTAGGAGCTTCATTCCATTCCGTGCCTATCCCTTTCCCCTGCAGGCTGTCACATGGATTGGTTAATAACTGCACAGGTTTGTGCCTCTGGCTCATGTGGACCAGCTCTACTTCTGTTTCCTGGCTTAGTCGAGTCATCTAGTTGCAGGCTATTTTCTGGATATTAACCTGTGCCAATTACAATCAGTTACACACTCATCCTGCCCTCAGAATTCCCATGCATGAAGTATCTCTTTCCTCCAGCGTTATTTCCTTGCTTTGCATTCTTCTAATTAAGCTCAGAACAGAACAGAGAATCCCCTGTCTTGCTATACCATTGTGCCAAGGGCTATCTGTAAAACTAGCTCATCTTGGCATGTTACATCGTTGCTAGCCAAGAGATTGAATGTCCTCACACATAGTCAATTACTTCCAACTTGCCAGTGGCAAAAGTCCTGTAGAAGTGAATCAGCGCCATAGTTATTTGCACACATAATTAGAATTTCTGCACATTTCTTCTATCTTAAAAGCAATAAATGTTTCAAAAGATGGCACAATTCATTAGCAGCCCAATAATGTTTTTTGTAAAACTCCCCAGCAGCAATATGGAAAAAAAAGTAGCAACCCCATAAAAATGTGTAGCGAAAAAAATTATACACTTTCTTTCTTTCTTTCTTTTTTTTTTACTGTATAAAGAAGTATCCGCATCAGTTCTTCACAATTCATTACAGAACTATTGCAAAGAAGGGAAAATTAATTCTTTACCCACTTTCAGTTATGTCGTATGTAAAGATCTCTCACTGGGAAAAAAAAATGTCACAATGTCACAAAAATGTGCTTTGCTGAATAATCATCCATTAAAGACAGAATTTCAATTTCATCAAGGAGACTGTGAAATTCATACTCACCAGAAGAGAGAGGGAAAAAACAACCCTGATAAAATATTCCCTTTTCTACAGACAGACCAAAGACTATCAGTGCTTCTTAAGCCATCTTTAATATTATTTCACATCCAGTGTCCTCTCTTTTATATGAGACATAACATGCACACTCATTAGGATGTGAGAAAAAAACAGGCATGGGTCAATCAGATAAACACTATATTTAAATTATCAAACCATCTCCATTTGCCTTGGGCTTTAGCTAAATGCTATTTCAAAACTGAAAACTGTGAAAATCCTAATCACTAACCTCCAAAGATGCTACAGTGATCATTGTGGAAATGCCACATGTACCAGCAAGTGTTTGCGCTATCTTTTAACCTCTTTACTCAAACACAGCAAACAATTTCAGCCTTCACATCCAACAGATATTCATCTCTTGCTTTCAATTATTTTTTTCCATTTTGATTCGTGAAATTCAATGGTTCTAACACCTTCATCACATCTCCCAGGCTCATTGGCATACCCCATCCTGTCCCATCACAGGCACAACAACCCCCCCCCCCCGCCCCCGGCGAGTGATTAATCTCCTAACTCTAATTACATACTTACTAATTAGCATCTGACATATGAGGGGAGGAATAAAAACATTTGCACGAGGCCATGGATGGCTGCAGACTCCAACACTAAACCCGTACATTCAGAAACGTAGTCAAAACAAAAAGTCAGAGACAGCGTCTTTAAAATGGAGCCAAGTATGAATGTGGAAGATGCATTAGCTATAAACATGCAGATATGCCAGTTGTCTGGCAAAAGGTGCCACCAATACTTCCAGACTCTGCCATAGCTTCAGCTTCTCCCTCAAATCAACCCAATTCAAATCAGCCCAACCCAACATAACTCAAATCACCCCAGTCTCAATAAACTCAAATCAACCCAAATCAAATAAGTTCAGCTCAAATCAACTCAAATCAATCCAACTCAAATCAACACAAATTAAATCAATTCAACTCAGCTCAACTCAAATAAAATTAACTACACTGAATTTGATTCAAGTCCAATCAAACCAACAGAAAATAAAATGTACTCAACTGAGATCAAATAAACTACATGTTAGAATAACTAAACTTTACTCAGATAAAATGAACTCAACTAAAAATTAATCACATCAACTCAGCGCTAATAAAATGAACTCAATTTAACGTAACTCAAATCAACCCAAGTCAAATAAACTTAATTCAACTCAAATTAACTCAACAGAAAGTAAAATTTACTAAACTTAGCTTAACTCAAATAAATTCAGATCAAATAAAATAAATTCAACTCGGATAAACTTAAATCAAATTAACTATACTTCACTCATATAAAATGAACTCAACTCAAAATTAACTCATCAACTCAGCTCTAATAAAATGAACTCAACACAAATCTACTCAACCCAAATAAAATAAAACTCAAATGAGTTAGAATGTTTTTGTTAGGTTTGGTTTATGCAAACATTTACACACAATTTTACTAAAAAGGTAGATAAAAGATAAATGAAGCCCAATATTCAGTGAGTTACTCTGCCATGCCATATGCACAGTCAGTCTGCTCAGCTGCGGTTCTGTGTATACTCTTAGAAAAAAAGGGTTCCTTAAGGATTCTTTGTTTGTTTAAAGGTTCTAGCTTTCTAAAGGCGCTCTACTTGGAACCTTATCTGAAAGGAACACCCTTTGATTTTAGATTCCTTCAGATGAGCAAACCAAAGTACCCTTTAGGACAATTACTGGCACTTTCTTTTCTGATGGATGTGTGTTGGTGGTGTCGTGACATGCAATATATGTGTATGTATCTCACTATTCTTGCTGCCAAGGCCACCTTGCACAACTTACACTCTCAGAAAGGGTACTAAACTGTACCTTTCCTCGTTGATGATGTAGTAATATGTATTTTTCTGGGAATATGGATATAGTCTACATTTAAAAAATATTTAAAGTACTTAATTGGACTATAATTTCTGTTTAGAGTAAAGCTTTAAAGGCACATTATGAATCTTTCCAGGTAATATACATGTTGTAAAGGTACAAAAGGTTTATTCCTGAGAGTACCACTCCAACAACCATCCAAATTTAGTACCCATTATTTTCTAAAGGTGTACACTTGTCACCCTATTTGCACTATATGTAGTTGTACGTACAAATCTCATGCATGGCCTATAATGCTTGAATCACTGAGTCAGGATAGTGTTGTGTGATCAGTTATTACCTCCTATGTGTTCTAAACCTTATTAAATCATGCTGATTTCTCCTCTAAAACATCAGGAGGAATCGATGACTCAGGTGATTATTCACTTCCTTGTCATCTCCAAAGTTGACTTCTGCAACTCCCTTCCTAGCTGGTGTTCCTGCATGAGTCATTAGTTCCTCGAAGCTGATTTAAAACACATTAACCCAACTTGTTTTCAATCTTCTTAAGTTCTCCCATGTCCCTCCACTGGTGATTTACTTCCACTGACATCCAGCAGCTGCCAATATTAGATTTAAAACCCATGCTTACTTGCAAAACCCAAAATGGAGCATCCATCCCCAAGCACTTCAAGCCAGTACGAATTAACACAAATCACGTACTTAAAAAGGCACTTGGACTCTGTGCTGAAGTACCTCTGAACTCTAAAAAGTCATATTAAAGGTGCATTACAACAGATTAGGTCAAGATTCTAATTCACATTTTTTCCCATTTCCATTTACACCTGGGAAACCCTGAGGTATGCTATGACATCTTGCTAACCTAAACAACGTTTTTTGATAAATCAAAAAAGGGTTAGGGTTAATTTTGACAGCCTTTTACACATAATAAACACAGCAGTATTCTACATACAGTTAGCTCTGGCCCACTAATTTCATTGGTCTATATTTCCTATAACCACACTGGGACATTTCACTGTGTGTATCTCTCCGCTCGTCTGTGTTCGCTACGTAAAGTTCCACTTCCTAGTTTGAAACCATTACTACAGTAGAGATAGTGACATCAGCAGTCATGGAGAATACTTTTCAGGCATACCACTTTTGGCTTAAAATATGAAAGCTTGTCAGATGACGATGAAACAGAAAAATAGACGCCAATTTTACCGGAAGCTCCTTTAACTGGAATATACAAATCAATGGAAGCTAGCTAGCCAGCTAGCCATGGGCTATAAAGTGAGTGTGGCTTCTTTGGGATCTACAGTATTTCCACTAGCAGAACAACAATAAACAGAACATCTGGCCATATAGGTTTGATATTGCTTAAATAATTAACTTCTCAGTGCAACAGCTGGCATGTGAGAATGAAAATGACCATGAAGAAAATAAGCAAAGCGAAAATAATCCATAATTTTATGAAACACTAACTTCACAAGCTAATATTTTGTTCATTTTCATGATTGTTTGGACTGCGGTGCTGTTTACAGTCTCAGGCCTACCTTTAATGCCTGAATTCCGGGCCAAAGGTCTGTCCACTCAAGTGGAATTTGAATAAACCATGTTAGTGATAAGATACATCGTGGCCTCAGTATTCTAAAGGTTCTAAAGGCCATTCATTTTGAATCCAGATAGAACCTTATAATGCTAAGGTCATGAGCTTAATTTTTTCTTCGGAGTCAATAGAGTGACTCAGCCAGTTAAAACTAATTCCGCTTCATTTAAAATTAATGTAATATCAATAGGTCCATTGATATCTATTATGGACAGGGGTTTGTTTGATATTTCCCTAATTCTAATGGTTTCTTAGATTACAGTGTCGTGAAACTTGGCCTTGCATTTGCCAACATTGTGATAATAATTACTTTCTGTCACTTGACCTTGATGAAAAGAATCGAAAGGAGAAAGGAAGTTGAATGATTATGATCACAGTATGGTCTGTGGTACTCTTGCTGTGTGTGGTACACACAGTCACAGACGTTCTCTCATTTCATGCTCTTTGCATGCATAAGTATGATTTGACACCACATAATGTGTTGAAATGTGGGACCTGTGTTTGACGTCAAGCCCTGAGTCATTGCGCTGCTGATTACGCAACATATATCATATATTCAGTAGGTTACAGTAGTTCTGTTGAATTTTAGCTGTGAATAGCATGAAGATAGACATTTGAGACATCTGTGAACCTTTCACTGTGCAAAATCACACTTTTCTAAATAACATTTGCCAGGCCGTGGACGGCTACCCACCCCCTCTCCACAGAAGCTCTCGCCTCCTGAAGATGCTTCTAGTGAGGAGCTTAATTAACCAGCGAGATTCAGTGACACATTTCAGTGTGGCTGCAAATCATTAGCAGTATATCGAGGGTCTCTCAAGTCAAATTTGCAGTGCTTGTTTACAGTGGCTGTACCCCCACGCCATGTGACAAGCAGCTTGTCCCAGCACCCGCTGTAGTAAGGGCTTACAGATGACATTTGGTTATGCGAGGCTCCTCACATCTTATATTGAAAGAGTAATATAAGTGGGGACAGATTAAACATAATGTCACTGTTTGATCTGCTTTCATGAGTGTTCTGCCCATTACTTACAGTAAGTGAGGAATGGTCATTTACAGATGTCACTGCAAAGGACAAAGGAAAGTAATTGCTTTGTGAAAATGATTTTTTCCCCCTAAGATTTCCAAATTTATCTATTTTCCATACCGCTTATCCTACACCGGATCACAGGGAGCCTGGAGGCTATCCCAGTTGACTTGGGGCACAAGGACACCCTGGATGGGATGCCAACCCATCACAGGGCAGTCACACACTACGGACAATTTAGAGATACCAGTGCATGTCTTTGGACTGGGGGAGGAAACTGGAGTACTGAAGGAATCTTCAGAAGCATGGGGAGAACATGCAAGCTCCGCACACACAGGGTGGTGGTGGGAATTGAATCCCCAACAAAGAGGTGTGAGGCAAACGTGCTAACCACTAAGTCACCGTGCCCCCTAAATTTCATAATATAGCTCTGAATTACCATGTAGATACATTTTTTTTTCATTATCAATTGAATAACTCATTTAAACAAGCACATTTTGCAGTTTGCTGCCACAACATGCAGTGTATTGTGCATTCTAAGATGCTTTTCTGTGTACCACAGTTGTAAAGAGTGGCTATTCCTGTGTGCTCAAACTAATCTAGTGATTCTCCTGTAACCTCTCTCATCAATAAGGCATTTCTGCCTGCAGATCTGCTGCTCAGTGGATGTTTTTTCACAGCTTTCTGTGTAAACTGTTGTGTGTGTGAAAATCCCAGGAAATCAGCATCTGCTGAAATACTCAAACCAGCCTGTCTGGTACCAAATAACCATGCCATGCTCAAAGTCACAGCAATCACACTGCAATTTTTTTTTTGTCATACTGAAGCTTGATGTGAACATTAACTGAAAGCTTGACCTGTTGTATAATGCTTTTATACACACATCGCTCAATAATTCTCAAATCTGACTGATCAGAAGGCATTCATTTTCGATAACAATAATTCTGACATTACTGCTGGCTACAAGACAAATCAAAGATAAGTTTATATTATTATTCTTCTAATACAGTATGGTTTAATACAGCAACTAGAGATGCACCAAAATTTCGGCCACCGAAAATGCCATTTTAGGTTTTTGGCCGAAAGAGAAAAAAGGCAGAAAATTTCAGCTGAAAATATGAGGCGAAAATATATGCCGCCATGCCCCGCCCGGCTCAGCATTCAGATTTCACACTTGAACTAGCCGACTGTTAACACGGCGTTACCCGGTAAAGGGCGATCATGTCAGCGGTTTGGAAATACTTCAAAAATTTCTGATAAAGACATCAAATTTGTAATCTGCAGTGTTTGTTCTGCAGAAATTTCAAGACGGGGTACGGTGCCAAAGCACTTTTGATATACCACCTAAAATGACATCCCGTTCAATATGCAGAGCACAGCAAAACAACAGAATAGAGGCCCTCTGCCATTCTGTGTTCTGCCTGTTGTTTTCATTTAAATGGTTGTGTAGCATATTTAAACTTTTTGTATTTGTAAGATGCTTAGAGCAGCTAAGTTCATTACTTGACTGCTGTTTTTCATATCATAATAATGTTACATTATTTGGATAATTGGATAAAAAAAAATCTGTTGAATGTGATTGTTACAGAACTGAATGAAGAATATTAGATTTAATAGTGTTTTTGTTTTGGTGTGTTAATTTCAATAAAATTGTGATCATTTTATTGGTTTGTAGTTTTTCAATTCAGATTAATTAAAATCATGAAATGAATTAAAAAGACTAATATCAACACAATTATACAAAAAAAAACTATTTTAAAATAGGTTTTTAATAAAATATTCATTTTATTTATTTGATTTCGGTTTCAGTTTTCAGTCAAGTGCATCCTGAATTTTCGGTTTCAGCCCAGAATTTTCCTTTCGGTGCATCACTAATAACTAGCAGCTAATTCAGACGGATATGTGTGGTGGATGCCCCACGTAAAGGTATTCAAAAAATGTGCAATCGTTGACATGGTGAAGGAGACATTCAGAATTTTGGAAGAAGACTCCAGTTTCAGTTCTAGTTTTCATGTTTTCAGTCTTTGCGATTTCTCAGTAACCTGACAAGCTGCATTTATTATTCTCTTATTAACTTCAAGAGAAGGTAAGAAAAGAGGCTGGTGAGAGTCTGATGTGTCGTTCTTCAGTGAATGAATATTGTTAGGACTGGCAAATTGCTGTGATATAAGAGAAATTAAACACCACCCCATCATTGATTATTTTCCTATAGAGCATACCTTGTTGTGTATTTTATATTTCTAAGATACACTTCCAGTGTATGAGGTATGTATAAATATGAGGTAACACACAGGACAAATTCCCTTAGTCATTCAGAACAATGGGTTAGACCAAAGAACATAGCTGTGATGTGCAGCAAAAGGTTGTTGAGCTTCACAAAATGGAAAGTGGCTATAAGAAAACAGCACAAGAATTGAAAATGCCCATTTCCACCATCAGGGCAATAATTAAGAAGTTCCAGTCAACTGGAAATGTTATGAATGAACCTGGAATTGGACGCGTGTCTATAGTGTCTCAACACACTGTGAAGAGGATGGTTCGAGTGGCCAAAAAATCTTCAAGGATCACAGCTGGAGAATTGCAGAAGTTATTTGCGTCTTGGGGTCATAAAGTCTTCAAAACTACAATCCGAAGTCACCTACATCACCACAAGTTGTTTGGAAGGGTTTCAAGAACAAAGCCTCTACTCTCATCCAAAAACAAACTTGGGTGTCTTCAGTTTGCCAGACACTACTGGAACTTCAAATGGGATCGGGTTCTATGGTCAGATGAAACCATCTGGTGTTTGTTGCTTTTTGATAATCAACACCAGAGGTGGTTTTGGCACACACAGAGAGGTAGCCATATGGAAAATTACCTCATGCCCACGGTTAAATATGGTGGTGGCTCTTTAATGTTTTGGGCCTGTTTTTCTGCCAGAGGACCTGGACATTTTGTTAGGATACATGGCATGGACTCTATCAAATATCAACAGAAATCCGGACTGCCTCTGCCATGGTTGGATTTTCCAGCAGGACAATGATCCAAAACATACATCAAAATCAACACAAAAGTGTTTTACTGACCACAAAATCAAGGTCCTGCCATGGCCATCCCAGTCCACTGACATGAAACCCATAGAAAACCTGTGGGGTGAACTGAACAGGAGAGTCCATCAGTGTGGACCTGGAAATGTGAAGGTTCTGTAGAGACTATGTATGGAGGAATGGTCTCAGATCCCTCACCATGTATTCTCCAACCTCATCAGGCACTATAGGTGAAGACTCTGAGCTGTTATCTTGGCAAAGGGAAGTAGCAAGTATTGACTAAACGGGTGCCAATAATTGTTGCACACCTATATATAACAAAGATTTTTTTTTTTTGATAAACCTGTCGTGTTTGCAATTGTTTGAAATCCATGAGAGCAGAGTATTTTTGTGAATTTTTTTAACCAAAAAAAAGTAACAAAAGGTTAAACAACAAAGACAATTTTTCACAGCCTTCTTTGCTCATATTTACTAAGGGTGCCAATATTAGTGGAGGGCATTGTATATTGGTGTTTGTCAACAGCTATGAAGAGCAAAACAAACTGGGAGAAAAATTTAAATTACAGACAATACAATCCAACTCAGTAGTTGGATGAGTTATGAAACAATAAACCATACAGACATCACAAGAAATCACCATTTACATATCTGGCTTTCCCTCACCTTTTTGGTGTATGTTCATTTCAATCCTTGCCTACAGTATTATGAAATACTAAGCTTGGAAAGTATTATTATATGTGGCTCATGGATCAGTGCTCAGTTCTTCAGACAATGTTTCTGTTTCATAGATGATATACAATCCATACAAAGATTATTGCCCATAAGAAGCTGAAGTACTTTATCATTCCGGTTCCAGTTGGTAATATTGTAGATATGACAGTAGAAAACTATAGAAAAAAGAAAATATTATTTTATATTTTTTATCCAAACGGGCCTTAGACCATCTCAGCATCTCATTATGTTATTGTAGGCAGGGTGGGACGGGACATTAATGAAAAGAGTTTACATTAATGAAGAAACTTAACAAAGGCATTACGGGTGTAACGATACAGCATAACATATCATACAGTTCAATACAAGGCTCTTGATGTGATATTTCTGCATATTTTAAAACAGATTTCCAGGTTAAAGACAACACCAGGGCGATTGGTAAGTTCATATCTGAAAATATGCGATCCTACTTGGTAAAAAGGAGAATGCAGGATTCAAAAATACATCTGAGCTTTTGATCTAGAGCTGCATGACTCAGGACCCCCCTTGAGATTCACACCAGGAAGGTTGCCCGAGTTTTTATGCCAAATTGGGAAAGTTTGGAAGCGAGGTTGTGGGTGGAAAAGTCGGTTAAGGTGCAAATACTGAGAAAAACAAGAAAAAACATGTCAATTCTTGAACATTTTGGGCTACATTCAGAGTTTTCTGTGGCTTTTGTGATGTGAAAATGTTGACCCAGTGAAAGCCTGGCCAGAGAGCTAATGTTTTAATTTTGTTACATTTAAATTTTGTTTCGTTATATGCTGCTAAGTGTCTCAGTGGATCACATGAACACTGTGTCATGATGAAGCTTCAATTATCCTGCTTTTATACTCTATATAAAAGCTGTGCATAACAGTGACAAATTTCTTGTCACTATTATACACTTTCTGGCTGCTACAGCAATAACTGCTATGTCCATATTTGGGATAAGCTTATCTGCTGAATACAACAGTAAGTCATAGCATGTTTACATTTATACCATTTTTAAATTATGTTGTTACTCTTTGGCACCTATCTTTTTGCACTACCTGTTATATCGGACACTTCCACACTAAATCTGTGCTGTTCGGCGCTACATTGTCACTTACTGTGCCTGTTGTCCTGTTTTAGTAGTACTGTACTGTCCTGTGTTGTTAGCACACGTTTGCACGTGCACGTTATGTAAAAATGTGTAGATCTTATTTAGTTCTGTGTCATCTCATGTGATTAGTGTGTTTTATGTAGCATCATAGTCCTGGAGGAACGTTGTTTTGTTTCACTGTGTACTGTACCAGCTGTACAATGTTGAAATGACAATAAAGCCACTTGAACTTGGAATGGAACCCTAAGACACAGATTCAGAAAATTCTTATTGTTGCTCTTTCCAAAATTTTTCATATATTGTATTTAATTTAAATACTGGGTACCTCTAGTGTGTGTGTGTGTGTGTGTGTGTGTGTGTGTGTGTGTGTGTGACCAAACTTGAATACCACTATATATTTTAGGGGATGTTTTTTTTCTCCCCTCCTAGTCCTGGAAACACATTGTTGCAAACATCAGTGATAAACCACAGAGGTACCCTTGCAGAAAATCAATAATTCATAGGTAACGATCAGATTTCCTCTCTTCCCGTCGTCAAGGTGAGGCAGGCAGAGTCGGCCGGGTTTCTGAGCCGAGGCAGCGTTCTGACAGCGCGACTTGTCAGAGAAAAACGTCCGCCGTCAGAGTCTGTCTGTGTAATGATGCGCATGCGTATGTGTCTGAATCTGTGCGCGTCCGTCCTGTGTGCGGCGTGTGACTGACAGACTCTCTCTCTGGCAGTGACACTAAGAGCTCCACAGGCTGCTTCACGTCTCCCATAGCAGGGCACGTCTAGACCAGAGTGCTGTAGCAGTGATGACCCTCTCTACACACTTCTTTACACGCTTCTGAACAAAATAAACTAACCAGCCGGACTCCTACTAGCCAAAGCACTTGGACATTAGCATAGACTGATTTCATTCAGATTTGAAATTAGCATAGCTTAAAATCCAAGATGACAAGATGTTTTGCTTAGCCGAATTGAAAAAAATAAGGGGTGATGAAAATTATTATTATCTGAAAAAATGGATACCATAACTAAGTATACCAAATGCCTAAGAATGAATAGTTTTTTTCAGTTAAATAACATAGTGGATCAAATTTTAAGCATCCAAAACACAAACTACTTTTGCTGTGAAAAAAACAACATTGTTTACAACAATAATTTAACACCTGAAGAAAAAAGAGAAATCTGTTCAACTGAGTGCCAGTTAGCTAATGTGCTAAGATAATAGCCAGTTAGCCAGCTAAACTACTGTTCAGATGAAAAAAATAAAGAAGAAAAATGTCCTAGTTTGTATGTAATGTTAGATTACTGCAGATAACTGTAGTTCTAAGCTACCTAGCTAGGTTAACTGACTGCTAAATGATTGCACTAAGCTAAGCTCTAGTGTTGTGCTACTCAAGCTAGCTAGCTAACTAGATTAGATAAACCTTATAAAGGCTGCATTAATTAAGGTTGTATGTATAAGGTTATTGTTGTGGCTTAAACTTTGAAGTTAGGTTTTCTTATTCTTTTTTTTGCTCAAACATGTTCTGTAGATTTTACAGAAGACGTGTAAATGAGAGATGGAGCTGACGGTCGATAGAGGGATAGTGACTGGGCATTTTTATTGTTATTGTGACATTAATTTCTGTGATAAATCCTGAATGGCTGCGATAAGTAGCGAGAACTGATGTGAGGAGAAGCGGGTACTGGAAATACCTCAGTTTTATGTAAAACATGTCTATCATTTTAATTTATAAAATGTACTTGTTAGAGTAGTTTTATTGGAGATTACTTTTTAATTTTATTCTAGTAAATACATGAATATTAAAAAACAAAACAAAACAAAAAACCTTATAAAACAGTTAGTCCTGGTCCACTAATTTATTTAGCTACTCACGTTCGTTACATTTCCAGACATGCAAGTAACCTTGTTATAATATATGTATGTTATATAGTCAGTAAAGGCACGATGCCAAACAGATTGAGAGGGCAGAAAATGAAAGAAAAACGGAAGAAGGAAGCAGCAAAAGGGACATCTTCCTTATCAACATAGGTGAAAAAAGGTGAGATAATTTGAGACAGATTGTTGCTAAAGAGGCATCATATGTTTACAGAGTTAGGCTTACTGCAATAGTCGCTGTTACAGTGTTATGTTCGGCCATACACTGATTACCCTCGCCCCCAACTGAATCGCGCCCACTGTCGTCTTGGTTTTTTAATAGCAATAAAAAGCATTTAGTTCAGTTGGAGAACATTCAACGGATGCTGTAATTATAAACTGAAAACGTCTGCTGCATTCATCATTATAGCATATATATATATATATATATATATATATATATACATACAGTATCTCACAAAAGTGAGTACACCCCTCACATTTTTGTAAATATTTGATTATATCTTTTCATGTGACAACACTGACAACATAACACTGTGACACTTTGCTACAATGTAAAGTAGTGAGTGTACAGCTTGTATAACAGTGTAAATTTGCTGTCCCCTCAAAATAACTCAACACACAGCCATTAATGTTTAAACCGCTGGCAACAAAAGTGAAAATGTCTAAATTGGGCCAGAAGTGTCAATATTTTGTGTGGCCACCATTATTTTCCAGCACTGCCTTAACCATCTTGGGCATGTTCACCAGAGCTTCACAGGTTACCACTGGAGTCCTCTTCCACTCCTCCATGACGACATCACGGAGCTGGTGGATGTTAGAGACCTTGTGCTCCTCCACCTTCCGTTTGAGGATGCCCCACAGATACTCAATAAGGTTTAGGTCTGGAGACATGCTTGACCAGTCCATCACCTTCACCCTCAGCTTCTTTAGCAAGGCAGTGGTCGTCTTGGAGGTGTGTTTGGGGTCGTCATCATGCTGGAATACATGCTGGGATCATGCTCTGCTTCAGTATGTCACAGTACATGTTGGCATTCATGGTTCCCTCAATGAACTGTAGCTCCCCAGTGCCGGCAGCACTCATGCAGCCCCAGACCATGACACTCCCACCACCATGCTTGACTGTAGGCAAGACACACTTGTCTTTGTACTCCTCACCTCGTTGCCACCACACACGCTTGACACCATCTGAACCAAAGAAGTTTATCTTGGTCTCATCAGACTACAGGACATGGTTCCAGTAATCCATGTCCTTAGTCTGCTTGTCTTCAGCAAACTGTTTGCGGGCTTTCTTGTGCATCACCTTTAGTAGAGGCTTGCTTCTGGGACGACAGCCATGCAGACCAATTTGATGCAGTGTGCGGCATATGGTCTGAGCACTGACAGGCTGACCCCCCACCCCTTCAACCTCTGCAGCAATGCTGGCAGCACTCATACGTCTATTTCCCAAAGACAACCTCTGGATATGACGCTGAGCACGTGCACTCATCTTCTCTGGTCGACCATGGCGAGGCCTGTTCTGAGTGGAACCTGTCCTGTTAAACCACTGTATGGGTTTGGCCACCGTGCTGCAGCTCAGTATCAGGGTCTTGGCAATCTTCTTATAGCCTAGGCCATCTTTATGTAGAGCAACAATTCTTTTTTTCAGATCCTCAGAGAGTTCTTTGCCATGAGGTGCCATGTTGAACTTCCAGGGACCAGTATGAGGGAGTGTGAGAGCGATGACACCAAATTTAGCACACCTGCTCCCCATTCACACCTGAGACCTTGTAACGCTAACAAGTCACATGACACCGGGGAGGGAAAATGGCTAATTGGGCCCAATTTGGACATTTTCACTTAGGGGTGTACTCACTTTTGTTACCAGCGTTTTAGACATTAATGGCTGTGTGTTGTGTTATTTTGAGAGGACAGCAAATTTACACTGTTATGCAAGCTGTACACTCACTACTTTACATTGTAGCAAAGTGTCATGTCTTCAGTGTTGTCACATTAAAAGGTATAATCAAATATTTACAAAAATGTGAGGGGTGTACTATATAAATATATAAATTATATATATATATATATATATATATATATATATATATATATATATATATATATATATATATACATACACACACACACACACACACCCCCACACACAAATATATATATATGGACAAGAGGACGAAAAGGAAGCAGCAGATACACAGACTGATGAAAAAGAAAGCAATACAGAATTTGATAAACTTTAACTACTACTATTTCTATAAATGTAAAAATAAAATGCCATTAGGTTATATTAATAGTGTCATTCTCATATTCATTATTGTGACAACACACAGTCCGTTTACAATATCTACCAGGGTGATAAAGTACAGTAGTAAAGTAGTTAAAGTCTTCTTTGATGACATAGCCCTTTTTTTATTATTAGTTTTATTTTTTATTTTAATTTTTTACATTTGAGCCCCTGCCCCTGAGGAACTCTATACACGTCCCTGATGGCAAATGATGCTTTTCAGAAATATTACTTTTGGCTTAAAATATGAAAGCTTGTCAGATGAAGATGAAAGAAAAAAGGGACCGCAAATTTACTGGAAGTTCCTATAAAGGGGTCAAATCATGATTTTTAAAAGTTTTTAAACATTATTTTGTTTACTGGTTTTAATATATTAGGCTAACATGCTTTAATGTTCAAAAAAGTCACATACTGTACATTATTGCATAAAAATAAACTTGGCCATATTGTGTCCAAAATTGTCATTCACTCGATATTAATTTCTTGTTTGTAGAACTGTTTAAAAGCAATATCACACTCACAGTCATATGATTATACTGAATATCGGCAGGGCTTATATTCAGTATATCCGGCACTCTTGGTTCTGCGATATTGCTTAATTCTATTACATATGGTCTTACTTTCTTTTGCCACTTGTTATTTTTTTTTTCTGTGGCTGAATCCGAAATGCTGTTCTATTGGACGTGTTGTGGAACACACTGGGTATACGTTATTACATTAAATGTAGATATGTAGTATCGTAATATTGCTGTATGAAAAGGACTTCAGGGGTAACATCTAACTAATGCCAGAAAAAACATTATAGATTTATTCAAATAAAGAAAAATATATATTATGGGAACAGCGAGTGTTTTTCTAAAGATCTGACAACACACAATATTTCCATTTCTGTAATAAGTCGCTGTATGTATTTTATTATGTGATTGGTTTTGTTTTGTTGCACAAAAGTAATTTTGTTATTGGCTGTAATGAGACTTATATTACCATTATTCTTATGGATTGCTGTCATTAAGCTGAACAGAAGGGCGCAGGTGCAGGTTTATGGTTTTTATTAAAACTACTCAGTCAGGCAAAACAAAAGGGCTAAGCAATACTCGAGAGAGAAAGGGTTCCACTAACAAGCATAAACTAGACAAGGATAATGGGATAATGATAAGCAAGTGATGGTCAAAACAACAAGGAAATCAGGCCAAAAACTGGGGCCACGTGTAAGGAGCCAGTTTAAAAGTCATTTACTCATGATTAAAGTTGCTCGAAAGCTACATGCTGTAGTGAAACTGACATAAGCCTAATCAATTTGATTCCGGTTGCTAGATGATAGAAAGATGTCAGAACACACAGTGCATCATAGCTTGCTGCGTATGGGGCTGCATAACTGCAGACCGGTTAGAGTTCCCATGCTGACCCCTGTACATCATTGAAAGTGCCTACAATGGGCATGTGAGCATCAGAACTAGACCATGGAACAATGGAAGAAGGTGGCCTGGTCTGAAGAATCACATTTTCTTTACATCATGTGGACGACCGGGTGCGTGTGAGTCGCTTACCTGGGGAAGAGATGGCACCAGGATGCATTATGGGAAGAAAGCAAGTCGGCGGAGGAAGTACGATGCTCTGGGCAATGTACTGCTGGGAAACCTTGGGTCCCGGCATTCATGTGGATGTTACTTTGACACGTACCACCTACCTAAACATTGTTGCAGACCAAGTACACTCCTTCATGGCAACAGTATTCCCTAATGGCAGTGGTCTCTTTCAGCAGATTAACGGACCTTTCACACTGAGCGTGACGCGATAAAGCAAAGCAAATGGCAGACAAACGGTGCTTTCACACCGATCGCCGAACGATTGAGCACCTTCAGCTAATTCACTCCTGCACGATATTTGGCGCTGACTGAGAATGCATTTTATGCCTGCACACTATCGCCTTTGACCACTGAGAAGAAGAATCACTTACATGTTGGCGCGAAGAACCACAAGGCACACAAACTGTTAAGAATCACAGAAAAAGAAAGAAAATAGATTTCACTGTAACTTTTTCAAAAAGTTCTCTGTTCTCAGACACCAATTATAACAAGAACTCAACATCCATTCTCGTCTCTCTTCCGGAATACATTTCTTTGGTGTTTACACTGGTTTTCAAAACAGCTTCTGTGCTATAGCGCCACCAACCTCTCCCTTTTGTGCAACATGATCTAAAGCTCATATCTAATTGGACGGCCCGTTTCATCGCAGAGTGACAGGGAAAAACTCGACACACTGGTCAAAAAAAAAGTATCTCACTTTGTCGCGCTGCAACTGATCGCGCCCGGTGTGAATAACTCCATACAGATCTATTATTTCGATTCATCATGTAGTACAATGCGCCCTTACACTGCAAAAATTGTTCAGGAATGGTTTGGGGAATATGACAAAGAGCTTTAAAGGCGTTGACTTGGCCTCTAAATAACCCAGCTCTCAGTCCAATCGAGCATCTGCGGGATGTGTGGACAAACAAATCCAATCCATGGAGGCCCCACCTCGCATCTTACATGACTTAAAGGATCTGCTGCTAACGTCTTGGTGCCATATACCACAGCACACCTTCAGAGGTCTTGGAGTCCATGCCTCGATGAGTCAGAGCTGTTTTGGTTGCACAAGGGGGACCTACACAATATTAGACAGGCGGATTTGATGCAATGGTTGATCTGTGTATATATCAATATTTGACCATGTGTCAGGTTTCTGGTTTTCCCAGTGTCTCATATAATATATTTTTCTGTTAAACTTTTCTGTATAACCCAATGTTATTGTCCTTCTAGAGCTCAAATTCTACCCAATACCGCTTTAGGTGATGACGTGGCCTGTATGGGTTCTTTTTTAAAAATATGTGCGGATCATTGGTTGATCAAGAAATAATTATTCATGGCAGCAAAATGAAGGAAAATTGGCTCATCCCACTGTTGTCAGAGCAAAGATTCCAAAACCAGGCACTCATGTGGACAGTTAAATGGTAAATGCAGGAAATGACTAAATAGCCTCAACTGTGTCAAAATCATTAGAACACTTGGTGAAGCTGATATACGTATGTTTATCACTTTTTATATGTTTTCAGCCCTCAGAATAAAGCTATTTTAACTGCCAACTGTCCACCTGAGTGCCTGTTTTTTTTTCCCTTTGCTCTGACAACACTGGGATGAGCCTATTTTCCTTGATTTTGCTGGCTTGATTTTCTCCTCTTTCCAGAGCATCTGTGGCTTTGTATTTAGATACTAAAAGCATTCTTTGCACTATATGTTTTTTTTTTACAAATAATTATCCACATTTTCTTTTTAAGTTATTTTATGCTCTGAATTTCTGAAACATCTGGATGAAACATTGTGTCTTGTGTTTCTGGATGAAGTGAAGACATTTCGGCCGGCTGCTGACCCAAAACCAGATCTGATTTGGTCTGAAGTCACATTCAGACGTCAGTCCTGACAAGAGATACACAGTAGAATGGGAGCGCTGGACCATGGCGAGATAACTGAACACAGCAACACCTAATCAGCTGTTCTATTCATGACCGTGTAATGGTCTCCATGGAGACCAGGGATTCCTTGGCCTATGGCAGCACACGGTGATGGGGAGTTCAGGTATAATATTGAACAGCGCTCATCAATCATGTGAAAGCAGAGTCTGCTTGGCCTCAACACCACCCTGCTCTTTACACACAAGCAACAGAGACAAGCTTTATATCAATCACGCTGACACTTTTCCAGTGCAGTGCTGTCCACGGCGAACTCCAGACGAAGCTACATGTTATTCTTCAGTGATCAGCGCCATCAACTACCTAACAGCATTCTCTTTTCTGCTAGTGTTCTCCTTCCTGCTTTTGTGTCAAACTGGCCTGTCTGAAAAGGAAACAGAAAGAGAACAAAGCAAAAAAACAGACAAAATGACAGTAATTTAGTAAAAACTGCTACACGTTTGCAAAAATATTACAAAAAAAAAAAGATAATTCAGCTGTTTGTTGAGGCTTAAGTAAGCTCAGTGGAAATATCATAAATGGCTCACTGAGCAGTGAATACAGTATGTCAATAGACATTCACAGAAAATAAAGCAGCAAAAAGAAGCGCAAGTGCTTACTGTAGAACGCAGCTGTTGAGTTTTTACATCTGAAAGCAAAACAGCACGAACAAAGGGGAAAAACAACGACCTTTAGCATGGTGAGTAACTAAAATTAGACTGAAAAAAATTCAGCTCGGTAAAAAAGGCTTTCTCTGGCTCAGCATGACTTTGAGCTCAGCGGTGAAACTTAATTACACCCGTCGAAACAGTTGTTTGCTGCACACCTTTCGTTCTCTCGCTCCTCATCTACCCGTGGTCCTCTGATTTCTGACAGAATGTGGTCGTACATTTTGGCGGCGTATCAAAAAGCATTGGGGGGGACGGTTTGCCGGGAAAAGGAAAGAGAAGGACAGTGTAAAATGAGTGACAGAGAGAAAACATGAAACAGAAAAGAAAGCAAGAGATCTAATTTCTGCTAAGACATAAATGCCTATTGTGGGTCATTTATGACCCAGTTATCACACGTAACTTTATTTTTTGCTTTATTTCTGTAGATAAGACTAGACACGATGCACTAATACTGGGAGGCTAATATTCAAATACCACCATATGATGGGGTAAATAAAAAGTTTTCTTTATGACCTTTCTATGGCCACCTCAGACTCGTAATTTCAATATTAATACAGAATACACACAGACCCTGCACTCTCTTATTAAAATACAGCTCCTTCCTTCCTGTGATTAGTTCAATTTCGCCTCTTCATTATTTATGATAGTTGTCTTCCTTCTGTGCTTTGCAAAGTCTCACAATTCCCCCTGCAAGATATTTTTTGTAGAATAATATCTTGTTTATCCAATTTTTTCCCAGTCCTCACTTCATAAAGGATTCTGATTGATTATGACCTGTGCCTGTATATCTAGATTTTGGATTAGCCCTTGATAACCATTTCTTGCCTGTTCTCTGACCACGACCATAGACTAGTCACAGACTGGCCACAGACTGACCATAGACTGGCCAAAGGCTACATATACATTCATTTAGCAGACGCTTTTATCCAAAGTGACTTACAAATGAGGAAATACAAGCAAAGCGATATATAAAGCGGAGAACAATACAAGCAGTGCTACCGTACAAGATTTATAATTGAGTTCTAGAAAAGCAAAGTGCGCAGAGTAGAGTTGTAAGAGCTAGAGTATGGTTTTTTATGTGTGTGTTTTTTTTAGGATAATATGGGGTTGGCATAATAAGGGGTTAGTTACGTGTTCACGGAAGAGGTGGGTGTTTAGCTGTTTTTTGAAAGTTTCTGCGGTCCAGATTGAGGTTGGAAGTTCATTCCACCACTGAGAGACAGATAGTGTGAAGGTTCTGGAAAGGGACCTTGAGCCACACTGAGTAGGCACTACTAAGTGTCGGTCATTAACCGACTGCAGATTACGTGAGCATCAAGGCTTTGAATTTGATACGGGCGGTTACAGGAAGCCAGTCGTGGGAGATGAAGAGGGGTGTGACATAGGTTCTCTTGGGCTGGTTGAAGACGAAGCGTGCTGCTGCATTCTGAATCATCTGAAGGGGTTTGATGCAGCTGGCTGGGAGGTCCAAGAGTAGTACGTTGCAGTAGTCCAGTTCTGATATGACAAGAGCCTGGACTAGTAGCTGTGTAGCCTGTTCTGTGAGATAGGGTCTGATTTTCTTGATGCTGTACAGAATGAACCTAAAGGATTGTGCAGTTGCTGAAATGTGGTCTGTAAAGGTCAAGCTGTCATCAAAAGTCACCCAAGGTTCCTGGCTGTCCTGGTTGGCTTAGGTGTGACTAGCCATAGACTGGCCAAAGACTAGCCATAGACTGGCCATAGATTGTTGTTGTTGTCACAGTTACGTGGTTACGCATGTCATATGACGCGAAACTGAACAACTTAGTAAATGTCACTGTGATAGCCTAGTTTAAATAATAACAGATTGCCTACTACAACACCTCTGGTTAAAAAAATTGATCTTTGTTCGACAACAAGGACTGTCATGTGCTGTCATGCAGGAAATTTAACTAATTAACACAAATATACCCTCACCACCGTAAACACCATGAATAAACAGGTGACCAAACATTTATAAATATTTTTACATTAACGATATTCATTATTTAGACAACACTATATTTCTTCAATTTGTTATTGGCTACCATTAGCTAATTATACTAAATCCGTAATGCTACAGTACTTCATAAATGCTATGAATGGATGTTAGCTAACATTTTTGTAGTTTTCTAGACAACAAACAAGTGCTGTTTAAATGTGTGCCTTTTATGTCTGACTGCGAGCTTCCTCGTCCAATAACACAGATAACTGGAGGAACATTATTACCATTATCTTGCCACCCCAATAAAGTAACCTGGTCACCCTAGTGTAAAAGATCTGCCTAAGCCCCTGGTATAACCGAAAATAAAATGAACTATATAAAAAGAAATTATTACTGTCATTTAATATTTACATCATTCATACTGTAGGATTTGTCTAGAGTAATGGTATGTCGTTGTATTTTTAATTCGAGTTTTTAAAAAAAGTATTATACTAAATTAAAAGGGGCGCAGTCCTCTGTGTGATCTACAATGACTAAAAACAATTTTCCCCAACAAGTTCTCATTAACTTATTTTCTCATTTTGCTGATTACAATTTTTAAAATTTTATTTCAATCGTTGTTGCTATGAGTTTAGCTTTTTTGGCATGATCAGTTTTGGGTTCCCCCTAGGACTGAGGCCTCAGAGACTGCCCCTTTCGCTCACCCTTTGAGGAGTCCCTGTCAGAGTGACACATTTGAGCACTGCACAAAGAGTCGTATTCAAAATCTTGTACAAAATTTCCTTCAGGCATTTTAGCCGAGCTTCTCTGTAATCATTTCCATAATAATTGCTGTCAACTCGGGCCACGCCTTTTTACCCTGTCACACAATGTGGGGAAGCAGGGGTTAAAGCTGACTGCTCAGAATGACCATTCGGTTAGTGTGTGTGTGTGTGTGTGTGTGTGTGTGTGTGCGCGTGTGTGCTCTCCCGAGGGAAGGCCACTGATGTCTCTCTCTCGCAGCCTGCCCCATAAACGGGCTGGCAGACGGAATCATTATACCGCAATTTTCCAATTTATTCAGTGCCCTCAATTCCTCGTTAGTTTCTGCCTGCCCATAAAAGAAGGGCCATTATCAGAGGCTGGCAGCACATCACTCACAGAGGCCACATCATAATTGTAGGTTGGGAGCTAGCAACAACATCTGACCACTACACAAAATGTGTGTGTGTGGGAGTCTAAAGCTTGTTTTAATGTCAATCGCATTTCAGTTCTCTCACAGACTAGTTGATAAAACAAGGTTTCCTCACTCGTGAATTTTATTCAAAGCTCCAGTGACTAGACTGATAGACAAAAAATCAACAAATTAAGTTAACCTAGAAGTAGTTATGCATCGAAATGAGGTGTCTTGGCTAAAAACTAAACTAACAGTGACTATGCTTACATGGACAGCAGTAATCTAATTACTGACCTTATTCTGAATAAGACAATATTGTGATTAAGGTGTTTGGGAGTTACTTTTAGAATACTCCTTTCATGTTCCCGTTTTACATATTAGAGAACATAGAGCGATTAACAGCACACGTCATTACGTCCCCATGCCACGCCATCCGACGTTTCCTTCGGAATTTCACGTTTCGACATACAGTTCGTCTTCGTTATGGTATCGTATACAGTTCTGGGTGTTTAATTTTAAATTTTACGAAAGTTAATTATTTGTCATGCTGTACGTGCAAACAGACAACCGCATACTTACCTACTATAGAGTAGCTGAAATACATGTATTTCACCTACTATACAGTAGATAAGTACGTGGTTTCGGACGCAGCCGTGCTGTCTTGTTTGCAGTCAAACGGTTGAGCACTGCCGTGTGTGTATGTGTCCTGTCACAAAATGCGGTGAAAACTCCCACACGATGTTAATAGTGTGATTAAGGTGTTTACATGTCTGTAACGCACGTCGATGATGCGACTAAAACAGGAATACTCCACAGGTCTTAATTCCATTTGTGTTTACTTCGAGTATGACTTTATTCGGCTTAAGGTCATCAATAATTGTTGTTTACATGGTAGTTTCTTAATCTGAGTATCGTCTTAATCGGGTCAATATCGGAATATGGTTGTCCACGTTAACCTACTGACTGATAACACACTAGATCGGAAAACTGGAATCCAGTTGCTACGTTTTCCCCCAAAGCTTATACGTAAGGGTCATCTTTGTTAGATAGCTAACTATGTAATATAGGAATTAAAATGATCTTTCTATCTAGCTAGCGAGTTAATGAAACTATTTTGGATTTTGCAGTTTGTCTTCTACACACACCACAGATTTTGCACGTGAACATAAGGCGCCAATTGTCTTGAAGGCCGACCACCATCATACCTGTAATGTTTTGCGTAACTTAGCAACCTTCCAGGCTCAGTAACAGCGAAGACGTCAATATTGGAACAGATCTGGGCGTTGGTTGACATTCAAAACTCTTGATATTCAAATGATATTAAAAAAAGATAAGTTGAAACATTTCCCTCGGCTGTACGACCTGCCGCTCCATCTCGTGCCATGAGCAGCCTGGCATTTCGCAATCCATAAAAAGAAAAAAAGCAATTTTATATAAGCCTGCACCAAACACCCCCACAATAAACACAGCTCAATGGGGAAAATAAGAAAAACACGCTATATATACACAGTGTGTTGCATCTGATTTTTCATATAAGCAAGCAATATATTATAAAGATAAATTTATGCTGCTTTATTAATGACACTGCCAATACCAGAACTGCAGGATTTTCGCTGCGCTTGACGTTTCGGCAGCATAAGCTGATGATACATGCCTTCGGTATAATTTCCCTAAGCACAATGGATGGCCGCTGTCCTCCCAAACAACCTGAGACAACAGGAAAAATGTGCAGCATGTCCTCATCTTATGCTGTGTATCAGCACATCAGACGTTCGCGTGAGAACAGGCGAGCCAGCCGAGCTTTTGTCAGGTAGCTGCTGTCATCAGAGCCCATGTGCAGACCTGCGTCAACTGGATCGATCCCGAGCTTTCCAGGTGTATCCAAACATTCATCAGTGTCAGTCTGCAGACAGAACGCATTCAAGAGCACCATGCTACCTTCTCACAAACAACAACAAAAAAATAGAAGTAGTAGCTTTTATTTATTTATTTATTTATTTATTGTGGAAAGGTTTGCTGTTAATTCAGTCCTTTAAAATAGCAGGAAAAAACTGTATCTAGTATTTTTGTCCTGCTCTTCTGACACCTCTTTCATTTGTTCCACGCTTTCAAAAGAAAAAGGTGGGAGGGAGGTAAACAAGAAGAAGAAAAATATGAGGGATGACAGCTTTGAAAACAACAATGAAAGATGAGACTGAAGAACACGCATATGATTGACAGGCACCACTGTCATTTAGTGCTCTGTTGTCAAAAGCCAACAGCAAGACATCCCTATAGAACGTCCAACTTTCTTCCTTAGTCTACACACTGAACTAGGAAAAGCGTCTTCCTCAGAACTACATATATATATATGTGTGTGTGTGTGTGTGTGTGTATATATATATATATATATACACACACATACATACTCAGCAAAAAAAAAATCTCACATTCAACTGCTTTTATTTCCAGCAAATTTCTTTGTATTAACATAAAAACATTCAACAACTGAGACATAAACTGAACAAGTTTCTCAGACATTTGAGGAACAGAAATGGAATAATGAGTCCCTGAACAAAGGGGGATCAATATTAAAAGTAACAGTCAGTATCTGGTGGCCCCCAGCTGCTTTAAGTACTACAGTGCATCTCATCCTCATGGACTGCACCAGATTTGTCAATTCTTGCTGTGAGATGTTACTCCACTCTTGCATTAGCAATTAGCCATTAGCATATAAGCAATAAGGCATTAGCCATTAGCAAGTTATCAATCATGTCTGGGGGGACACATGCTTACATGTAATTTTCCACTGCAAGGACGATCAGCTGTCCTTCCTGTCTCCCTGTAGCACTGTCTTAGGTGTCTTACATTACAGACATTGCAGTTTATTGCTCTGGACTCATCTGCAGTTCTCATGCCTCCCTGCAGCAGGCCTATGGCATGTTCACGCAGGTGAGCAGGAACCCTAGACATCTTTCTTCTGGTGTTTTTCAGAGTCAGTAGAAAGTTCTCTTTAGTGTCCTAAGTTAATGTAACTCTGAACTTAATTGCCTACCGCCTGTAAACTGTTCGTGTCTTAAGGACTGTTCCACAGGTGCATGTGCAATAATTGTTTATGGTTCATTGAACAAGCATGAAAAACCTTGTTTAAACCCTTTCCAATAAAGATCTGTAAAGCTTATTTGAATTTTACAAAATTATCTTTAAAATACAGTTTCCTGAAAAAGGGAAGATTCTTTTTTTGCTGAGTATCGTCGCGACAGACCGACAGCCGGCGCACAAGGTAATAAAATCGCTCCTTCCCCGACTACCGTGCTGGCGTGGAAGAGACAGCCCCGCGTCAAGAACAATAACAACCCGGAAGCGCGTAGCGGTAGGGCGGAGCTGCCGACACACCCCCGGCTGGTGATTGGGGCACCGATTGGGAAAAATCCACCATCCAGCAGACAAGGGGAGGGTATAAGAGGCCGTCCTTCCTCTCTTTTGGGGAATTTGATCTTGCATAACATACGAGTCTGATCCGGACGAAGCCTCCGCCCTCTGACTACGCGCGCTTGCGTGACGGCACAGAAGAGCCCTCATTCGTCCGGGAAACCAGGCGAGACCCCGGAAGAATCCTGCAGCTACAGCCCGCGGGCAACCACACGCGCACCCGCGTACGCACGTGCGCACACATACACACACTCACTCCCCCTACACAGCAAGGGAAAGAAGAAATAAAATAAAAGCTAACCTCCTTTAACCACCTGACAACGGCCTCTTGTGAGTCTGTGTTCCACCCATCACGGGCTACTACCCTACAATATACATACATACACACATATATATATATATATATATATATATATATATATATATATATATATATATATATATATATATACACACACACACACACATATATATTGTCAAGCTCTGGTGTGACCTATTTCACCTTTTAGACTTGCTGTCTTCTGTTGAATGTCTGTTTCATTCCTTGAGCAAGCGAAATACAGTTTTTCTGTGGAAACTTTGGATACAGGATTAACTATAGCCATTAGTTACAGGTTCTGTTTCACCATTGACAAAAGAAGAACGTATTGAAATCATTCTCATGGCTGGTTTGAGAAAGTGTGGCAAGGTTGTGATAGACTTTAACAGGAAACATGGCAAGCACATCACACACGACACTGTCGCGAATCTTATTAACAAATTCAAAATGACTGGAAGTGTTGCGGACCAATTGAGAAGTGGACATCCACAAACATCCACTGACGAAGGCACAACCGATGTGGTGCTGGCAAACATAGTCCCCTATGTATAGAGACTTTTGGGACACCCTGTAGTCCTCCAATGATGAGTGGTGACGTTGATGGGTCCAAATACATGATGGATAAGCCACTGGACTGCAGTGCTTGGTGAGGATGATCTCCCCTGACCCTGTGTCAGTAAAATGTTATAAAGATATCCTCTAGTAAATAAAAACTTAAAATAACTTTAAGCTTAAAATAAGTATAAAATAAGGCCCTTTATCTAATTTCAAAAAGCATATTGAGGTAAGTTTAGCTAATTTGCTAACAACTACGCTTGCTTGTTTTCTTTACAATTGGCAGGTTAGGCTAGCATTGAATCTAGTAGCTTACATAACTGCCTAGGCATATTTATCATCAGCTACATATTTTACTTCTGATTAATTCATTAGCCTTCAGAGATGGAAACTCGAGTCTGCGACTTGGACTCGAGTCGCACTTAAGTCGCAAAAAAATGACTTGCGACTTGACTTAGACTTGTGAACAACTCACTCGAGACTTGACTTGGACTTGAGGACAGAGACTCGTGAAAAACACAAGTCATTTTGGTTTGGCATTCCCGATTACATTCACTCTTTACTACCCCACATGACAGCATCAAACACCATACTTTCTATTCATTCATTCCCTATCAGTATGTGCTGCTGCAGCAAATATCACAACAATTCATCTCTAAACACACCAAGCCAGCATTATTATATATGTGACGCATCTGAAGACACGTGTTTATCACCCATTGGAAAAGTGCATTAACAATATAGCCAAGTCTTATCTTGTGATAATCTTGTGTCATTTCATTTGAAAAGCAAGCAATTAATCCAAAGGGAAGCTACGCTTGCTTGCTCTCCATTTCCAGGAAGCACAAATGTTTCCATGTCCTTTTCATGTTTTCCCCTCAAGTATTAGCTAACATGTGAATATAATGTCCAAGTTTACCAAGTTAAATACACTCTATGCACAATTGCTTCCGCGTTTTGTCTCAGCCAGCTCAGTTACAGCCGGTGCCACGCCGGAAACCGTTTTTGCTATTGACACAGGGGTTTTGTTACCGCCTGCACTCAGTGAAGACTACCTCAACCATCATTGCTTGAGAACTACAGCAAACTACGGCAACTCAAATACACAGCATGTTGGCATTTTGCACTAAATGACAAAAAAAGGTAATATCTTTCCTGAAGTTTCTAAGAAAGTTCTGTTTTCTTGTAATTATAGGGATAACTTTTGGATCAAAAGTAATAGTTTGAAAGTAATAGTTTTTTGATTAATGATTTAATTTTGAATTAATGATTTAAGTAAAACCTTGTGTGCTTCATTAGACAATTTTGAATAAATGAACAAGACGTTCTGTAGAAGAAATCAGTTTTAATATTTC